>NW_024704742.1:37152604-37602604 GCF_018977255.1 Callorhinchus milii
CCTGTTACTGAGCCTGGAACTGGGAGAGAAGAGATTACGGTGCAGTGCTTTTACTTTAGAATCGAAAGAGATCCTGTGGCTTACAGACACTGCGTTGCATTTCTTCGTTTCTTTGTGTTGGGATCAGGGATGGGATGGAGAGAGGGAGGGAGAGAGGAGGAGGAGGAGGGGGAGTGAATGGATACTCAAGTCAGCGACCTGTCTGTCTGTCTGTCTGTCTGATTTTTATAAGGTTTTCAGGTTGTGCTGTGAGTGCAGGAGTTGCAGTGAGTTGCGAGTCAGTAAAAGGCGATGGATCTGATTTTATTATTATTATATATATATATGATATATATATATATATGTAAAACAAACACTTTGTTGCAGTCCCAGTGGTTAGGCAATGCCACGATGAGCTATTATTCCCACAGCAACCAATGTGGTTAGCCCAGCGAGAGGCTATCAGAGCCAGCAAAGCTGTGGATCCAGATGTGTCTCCACATGCTCTCTCAGGTCCTTTACATAAACACTGATTTGCACAGTTCAGACAGAAAACCAAACGGACTGCTTACCACAGAACAACCACTCCACTCCGTAAGGTATTCATATACTCCACCTGGAAACAAAAGGAAACCAGGTGTCTAGTTCCAAACTCTTCGCTAGTTATTTCATTTTCAAAGCCATTTCTTTCTGTGGGACGAGATGGTCGACTGTGATTCAGCAATAACGACAAGATATCAGTTTGACGTTTCCACTGCTCTTTAAACGAAAAGTACTGTGCAGTAGTAGAAAATTTTCAGTAATGTGGTGGTGGTGGTGGTGGTGGAGAGGGCGGGGGTGTGAATCTATCTTAAAATTCACGGACATGTTCAATATATATTTTTAAATGAAATTATTTATTGTGATGGGAGCAGCATCTTTTATAATAATAATCCTTGCATTTGATATAGCGCCTTATCACGTCATCGAGACAGCTCACAGCACTTCACAAAATATACTGTAAAGTGAATTGACTGTACATTTGTGGGCGAAACATGTGTATTATATAGTACACAAGATACTTATATATCACCCCTCATGATTTGAGGACATTTTAACACCTGAGCTGCGGGCCAAAGAGGGTGGGGAGGAGGAAGATGACCAAAAGGTGGAGCACAAAGAAGGAGGAATAGAGCAAGTGAGTTGGAGGGGCTCTGAGGTGGATGGAGTTCCAGAGAGTAGAGGCAGAATAGCTGACAATTATATAATTTTTTGCAAAAAAGCAGGTTTTAAATGTACTATAAATTGTCTTCAGTGCATTCCCACCCTTCCTGGAGTAGAGGTCCATACTTAGGCCAAGGGATGATCCTACATGTGTGAGTCTGGCCAGTGAGTGTCATCAAACTATTCAAAGCATCACACCAGGGTTCAATTCTAATCTAACTCAATGTCCACATTCCACACATGTTCCAGTGGAGTTCATTGAAAAGGGTGGCTGTTCTCACTCCCCCCGGTAACCTGGGTAAAGCCAGTTGCATCACTATTTTTCCTCCAGCTGTGCTCAACTAACGGTACATATTGGGAATTGACCCTTTCATGTTGACGGTTGTGTCTATAATTGAATTGAAAGCCACTTGCCACAGTGCTTGTTCAAGGCAATCAACCCCACCTCGATCTGGCCTTTGTCGCCTTTGTTGCTAACAGACATGATAATGGGTTTGTTTCCTATTGTACGCATTGCTTCTGAAATAGATAAGGTGAGTTTGTAGGAGTGTTGGGATGTACAGCCACATTCTGATGCTAGGATTTGGGTCATAAATAATAATAATTTGCATCTTTATTGTACCTTTCACGGAAAACCAAATGCCTCAAAGCGCTTTCCAAGATGTAATTGATCAGAAATTAAGTGATTGTTGTTATTTCAGGGAAGCACAGCTAATCATTGTCAGAAATATTCCACAGTCAAAAATGATGCCAATTAATATGAAATTTGGGGTAAATGTGGATTGAAGGGGGGGTGGGGGGGTGCAGAATATAAAACAGATTTTAAAAAATCTGGTTAGCTTTTCAATTGCAATGGCTATTATTAACCCTTTATGCCTGCAAAATACAGTCAATTCACTTTACAGTATATTCTGTGAAGCACTTTGAGACATCTCGAAGACGTGATAAGGCACTATATCAAATGCAAAGATTATTATTATGCCCATCTGAATAATTGGGCAGATGGCAGGGCTTCAGTGTTAATTCATTTTACTGTGGTATTGTGGATGAAATAAAGAGTGATGGGTGAATTTGAGTTTTGTTGAAGTAACAAACAAAATCCTAAACATTAAATCAATTGATCATCTAAGGAGGTGCTTTGGGATTGGCTTTGTAAATGTAAATGTATTTGACCTTGTTCTTCAGAAACTACTTAACAGTCGATCAGGAGTGACATTACAACATATACTGTACAACTGAAATATAGTATCTTTTATTGCAGTAGTTTGAATGTTAGTTGAATAATGTAAGTGAATTGGGATGTATTTAACATGCTGTTAATATAACATGCTGCATTGACCCTGACTTAGGAATTTCAGAATATATATATATATATTGCATTTGAATATTTAGATTCAGTAATAGCTGGACTGTTTGATTACAACATTACAATAATTTGTGGGCATTGCCAGAAGTAAAATTCAGGGTGACCAAAAAGTCGTGATTAACAACCTATTATCTAAAAAAAATAAAAATATCATAATTTCTTTAAGACTTTGTAATGGTATCAAGACTTTTTGGTCACACTGTATTTGATCCAGACAGCATTCCACTTAATGTTTATTTAAGATTGCAGTCTGCCTGGCTTTAGCCATCAATTTGGAAGTGTTTTATAAATCAAATCAGGCGTTGCCAAGTGGAGAATCTCAGCCTATTGCATTGAGTATTATTATACAACTGTAATGGTTTGCAAGCCATATCAACTGAAAATTTAGATGAATTAAAGTGAGGAAAAATATAAGTTTTCATTTACAGACGATTATCCATATTAAGACCGGCTCTATTTCCTGACCAACAGTCTGCCAAATAAAATTGCTCAATCACTTTGACTGTTTGTGGGACATGGATAAGTGTAAATTGGCTGCCATGTTCACCTACAAATACACAGTCACTACATTTGACTCTAAAATCCTGTGAATTACTTTGAGACGTTTCAACAAGGCACTCTATCAAATGGAAATGCAATTATTATATTATTTTACCTGATATTTCTAGTATAGTGCTTAATTCCCACACTTCAGTATTCCTCAAGGTCTTTATTTGCGTAACAATGGAATATTGTTCTGTGTAACTGGCCGAAGAGAAAATCAATCTCTTATTGCTGACTTTTGAGTTCGAAGCTTCCGTAGAAACTATCTTTCACAGGGTTACAGAGATCTGTTTGATTCTCATTACTTCACAGTGTTATTGTAAACGAGATCTCCATGTTCAGAAACATGTGAGCTGCTGCACGCATGTTGCCTCTGTTCAAAATACCTGCAAGCAGCATAGCAGCTATTCTCCACATGATGCCTCTGCTCGTAAAATTCTCCCTAGGTTCTTGCCTGGGATCCTGCCCTTTGTATTGAGAAGTTCAAAGGCAGTTAGCTGTCTCATGCTGAGCCAGAGTTATTGAAGCTTTCATGAGGCCATGGAGAGAATGGGGCTTTTTTGGACGTCCTTTTTTCCTTCCCCCACACAGATGTTTCCAGATATACCTATAGCCTCTGCAACTACAGCAGCAGAGTCAATGATATACCTGTCTGTCTGATTTCCATCTGGCTGCTCCATTTGTTTTAGTTTGGCATTTAGCTGCTGATCAAAATCTCATTGTTTGCTGACTTCAAATTTTCCTAATAATCTTCAGACATTTAATAATTATTTTTTATATAGTGTCATTAATTATATTTCCCCAAATTATCAGACTTGAGTTAGACTTTTCATCACATTATTGCACTAGGAGTTATCTAATCAACTGAAATAGCATCTCAATAGATTCCTCCCTCTCCCTGCATTCACCTACAAAATAGACAGTCACTATACTCCTGCGAAGTGCTTTGAGACATCTTGCCAATGTGAAAGGAGCTATATCAAATATATTATTAGAACTTGTTAGGCATTTGGCTTCCAGCACTCACCCTTGCAAAACCTTGCAAGGTCTTACAAGGTTGTGAGAAAACTACGCTCTTACTCAGGACGAATAATTGAGGCCATTCATCTTGAGTATTATGCAGGGAGGAGGGAGAGAGGAGACAAATTTAGCTGCAGTACTTATACTTAGGCAGTGCAGCTGAAGTGATTATCTTAAATTATTTAAGGAAAATCTAGTATTTTACCAGTCAGCAGTTGCCAATTAATTTTGATGATGACTTGCGTTTTTAAAAACAGGAGGCGGGCCTGAGGATTTCTAATTGACTACAGTGCTGAGCCATGCCGGCTTAGATATTCTGTCTGCACTGTGTTTGATGATCTGAATACTACAATTGCTTAACCACACTGAGTTTATAAAAAGGGACAAACGTCAACATGGTTTGGGCTGCTCATAGCAACTGCTCAAGTAACCCTTCATGAAATATTGTGTGCGTGTGTCGACACTGGGGAAGGAGAGGATTGTACATATCAGTAATGTATCCCCATGGTTGAATGGCTTGTCGACGTTCACTGTGTAGACTCACAAAAACAAAAATCCACTGGAAGAGATGTCAGAGGGTGGCTCTCATCAGCTTGGTTCAGGCCGCACCATTTATGTCTTTAGATCAAAAGGTTGTAGGTTCAAAGCCCACAACATGAGCTCCCAGTGGAATACTGAGTGCATGTTGTATTTTAGGAGATGCTGTGCTTCAGATGAGAATTTAAACACATGCCATCAGCCGGACAGTCATTAAAGATGCTGTGGCAATATTTGAAAAAATCAACAGTTCTCCAAGTAAGTCAGCCATCCACTTGAAGGCTTTTTTATGGGATGGTGCAAAATGACTATTGCATTTGCCTAAAAAAATTGTCACTACATTTGAAAATAATTTCTTGAAAGCGTTTTGAGATATTTTGATTTAGTAAGGAGCTATACAAATGCAACTGATAGAAATGAACACTCTAGTGGTTGTGTTTACATTTGACCGATGGTGTTCACTCTGTTTAATCAGTGTACCTGACCTGGACTCCAAACTTTTCTGTTCCCTCTCAAGTTGTATTGTGGCATTATGGAGCACAGCTTGTTGAAAAGAGCACAATTACAGAAATGCATGTTCCAAATGTATACAGATGTGGTTCAGTTCTGTGAAATCCTTTTTCTGTTAGCTCACCCCACATGACCCTTGATCTAATACCACACATTTTTAAAGCACTCTCCTCTTCTACACCTGTGGTGGATTCACACAATAAGGCTTAATGGGAGCAATGTAATGGCAAATTAACACAAACACAGGATAACACATGTTACATACAAGATATGTGATTGCTACATACAAAAAAAAAGGAAGCGTGTTTTACAGAACAATAATAACAAGAAAGGTTCAGATACCATCCTAATCATTTTATATATTATATGTCCCTGTGTCATAACACTGCAATAACCAACTCTGTAACATCCCCCCACTACCTCACACTCGCTTTCTATACACTCAAATAAGTGATAAATATATCATTACTTCACTGAAACTGTCAATGTTCACACCCCAATGTTGTAACCTGTTTTAGGTCCCATTAGAGACAATTCCATATGAAAATGATTCCAGTATAACAGTGCCTCAACAGAGTTCTCACTTCATGCAGATGTGAATTCTGAGGTCTACATGTTAATCTTTTCGTTCACTTGCTAAGGCACAAACTTAAATGCTGTCCACATCTCATCCTGTTCGGTCATAAAGCTTTCACCCATCACTAATATTAGTCATCTTTAAATGGCTTTTTTACCATCATTTATTTCTGTCATTCCACTGTGCATCTTTGCTTACCAAATAAGTGAAATATACGAAAGTAGCAGCGACTGATTTTCTTTCAAGAAATGAGCTTTTGATGTGGACTATTTGTTCTGTCCCAGTTTTTATTTAATAGTGTACATTTAGTTCTAGATTAGAAGTGTCATACTGTACTGAAAAATTACTATACATTCTGTACTCAGTTGCTTTCAATGGCTGGGTGTCCTTTACTTTTCCCACCATGTGTCATATGCACAGTGTAAATCTGGATTTCCACTGAGGACAGGTGGAATAACTTGTTTTCTGTTGCAGTGAAATGTTGCTTTGCTTTAAAGCAGGCACTGAAAACAGAGCTCACACCAGTTGTATATTGCATCTTATTTTGTGGCAAGTGGGAGCCAAGTCATTGAGGGGAGGAAGGAAGAATTCTCCTTTGGTCGCTCTAAGAAAGTGATTCTCCAATCATCAGTAAATTTACCGATCCTTTCAACTAACCATCCCCGATTCCCTGTGGACTGAAAAAATTACAGATTTTTGGGACGGATGAGCATTACGATGGGGAACTTTCCACCGAGTTTAGCTCATTTGAAACAGACTGGGAACAGAATCTGGAACTTTTCTGGACTGTATGACTCAATTACTCAGTGCATCATCTCACTGACCCGTCAGGGGAGCTCCAGGTCGCACCGGTATTTTCTTGTTTGTGAATGGTTTCTGTGGTTTTTCCTATATTCATTATCCAAACCATTTTGGTTGCTGAAGAGGGAGAAAAAAGGTAGGGTTATTATGAGCTGTTCAATTTTCTACTTTGTTTCAACTTTGCAGTATTTTGAAAATATTGCTTTAGATCCTAAGAAACTAAGTCTAAATATTATATATTTTAATGAATCATCACAGGATTTACTGCAAAAGCATAGAGTCTGTGTAGACAAATGTGTCAGCTGGTTTGCACACAGCAATGTCACAGAAACAGCCATGACGGGAATTCAATGTGATTCTGTGCAATAAGGTGGACTGTGCTTTCTTTGCACTGAAAAGGCTAAAAGGAGATCTTTTCTTAGTCTTTGTTAGTTGTAGGATGAACAGGATATGGTTATTTCTAAATGTTTGGGTGGACAGTCAGCACCATTTTGTTAAAAATGCTGATGTTGACCTATGATGCACAAGAAAATATTTCTGGTGTTTTGAAAACTCATTTTACACCACAAAGCTTAGGAGATTTGGTCCAGCCCTTGTCTCTGGCAGCATAGTGTGTTCCAGTAACAGCTATAAAACTAGTACATTTTACATAGAGATGACACGGTTTCAGCTTAAACTTCCACTTGTGAAAGCTTTAAACTGCACCAGTAATTATGGTTGTCTATGCTTTTATCGTGACGATTGGAAAAGGTGCAGCATTTCTCCCATAGCTGATTCAGAAACAATAATGCATAAAATAAGCCAAATTAAACGTTTCACCTGAGATAATAAATAATAATCCTTGCATTTGATGTAGTGCCTTGTCACATCGTAAAAACATCTCAAAGCGCTTCACAGGATTTTGCTGTGAAGTGTATTGTGACTTTATAGGCAACCATGGTAGAAAATTTATGTACAGCAATGTTCATAAACAGTCGTGAAGTGAGTGACCAATTTTATCTGGGAGATTGTTTGCCACAACACTTTCACCTTGGGTAGAGTTTAGTTCCATTGATAATTTAATCAAAAACTGAGATGATGTATCTGAACCTGAACAATTCTGTGGAAGAGGAAACTGAAATAATTTGGGGGAAAAAAATATTGCATTCAATGGTTGTCCATCTTCAGCATAGTTAACATTCCTGCAAGCGGGAGGTGGGAGCCTAGAGAGGGAGGGTGGGGGGGGGGGGGGGGTGGTGGGAGATGACCGAGGGCGAGGTCAAAGAGAAAGGGCTTGAGACGGATCTTGAAAGAGGTGAGGGAGGGGGAGAATTAGAGGATCTCCAGGATGGAGTTGCATAGAGAGGGGGGCAGATAGGTTGAAAACATGACCAGTGATGGTGAGGCATGTAGGGGATAGGGATATGAATCAGGCTGAGCGGGCTGGTAAATGAAATCTGTTTATCACCTGGAGAATCCTAACCCTCCTATCCTTTTATATTGATCACCATGCCCACCAACAAATCGTACATTGTGGCAGCAGAAATGCTCCCTTTCTGTAGCTTAGCTTTCTGTGGTTGAGAACTGACTGTTTCCAGGTGGTATGTGTACTGGCACTAAGGATTGTCAGCTGGCAAAGAAAGCTTTGTAAGAGTCGCAGTTACACTGAATACATTAAACATGCACAACTTGAATTAGTGTCTCAGAAAATATACATTTCAATGATATTTTGGCAAGTATTTGTGGGAGAGAGTTAATGCAATGAGCACTTCATTCACTTGATTAAAATTGTCTATATTAATGTAAGTAACATTTTTTTGAAGCAGCGCAAAGAAACCAAGCTACATGAGTGTATTTTGAACCTGCGGTTGATTTGTTTTGGAGTTTAACAATGAATTGACTGGATTAGATTATGTTATGGCTAATTTACCAGAGTGTTCTAAACTAGTTCTTACACCCATTTTATTTACATGGTGTTAACAACTTGTGGCAAGCAGTTACTGAAGCCCTCAGCATTTTTTTTCTATCTGATAATGTTTGCTGGCTTCATACAGAAGCTAATGCCAGGAAATTCCAGTAGAGTTAAGTCAATATCCTAAGTTTGTAGATATTTGTCAGATGCAAACACTGTAAGAAACAATGTTTCTTATTTGATGACCAGATTGAAACTTGAGCCCCAAGCAACCAATGTTATCAACCTCATCTAAATGAGTTTGTAACAAGTTAGGACTGGGATCAAAGGAATGTGTTTGTCTCAGGCTACCTTTTGAGTGTTCCTTGATTTCATTTTAGATATTGCTGCATTGTTTGAATCGAATAATAATGCAAATTGAATAGTTAATTAGCTTTGAATACTTATTGTCTAATACAGTAAAACTCTCATCTTTATAAATAAGACTATAAGACCATAAGATGTAGGAGCAGCAGTAGGCCATTCAGCCCCTTGGGCCTGCCCCGCCATTTAATAAGATTATGACTAATCTTCTAAACTAATTCCATTTACCCGCCCTATCCCCATATCCCTTTATCCCTCTATCCTTTAGAAATCTATCAACTTCAGTCTTCAATATAATAATAATAATAATAATAATCCTTGCATTTGATATAGCGCTTTTCACGTCGGGAGGACGTCCCAAAGCGCTTCACAGAACACACTGTAAAGTGAATTGACTGTATATTTGTGGGCAATATGTTCAAGGACTGAGCATCCACAGCCTTTTGGGGTAGAGGATTCCACAAATTCTCTACCCTCTGAGTGAAGAAATGTTTCCTCAACTCAGTTCGAAAAGGCTGACCCATAATCTTGAGACTATGACCCTTAGTTTTAGATTCTCCAACCAGGGGAAGCAGTCTCACGGCATCTATCCTGTCAAGACCCTTAAGAATCTTATAGGTTTCTATAAGATCACCTCTAATTCTTCTATATTCTAGAGAATATAGACCTAGTTTACTCAACCTATCCTCATAGGTCAACCCCTTGTCCCAGGAACCAACTTAGTGAATCTACACTGCACCCCCTCTAAGGTGAGTAACAAGACCAGCTATAATGTCTTCTTTAATGGAAGATCCAGCAAGTCACTTTTTCTTAGAAGAATGGCAACTGAGTCTAGATTCTATGAGTTATTTGACAGATGGGTGAATATCAGTGCCAAACTACGTGAGAGGACAAGTTTATGCAGGAGAAGGGAGTGAACGTGAGGTTTATTTGATGTAGAGAGACAAGCCCAATACAAGTTATTTGAGAGACCAAAACTATAAGTGGGAGGCAAAATGAAGCATTTCTTGTGTGCTCTTAAAAAAACATTCAGCCAAAAGACTTCAGCATTTAAAGGACTGGGACATTTTATTAATGAGTAAATGACCTGTTAATAATATTTGTTTAATGTGTTTACTATGTTTTGTTGACACAATTATTGAATATTATAATTTTATGTGATACATTTTGACAAAGTTCTCAATCACTACAATTAATAGTAAATCTTGTGAACTGTATTGCGACAGCCTCCTTACATGAAAGATGCAAAGCATTTTACATTCATATAGTGCCTTTCATGTCAGGAAGATGTCTCATGTGGTGACATCCATATCAAATATTATTATTATATTAATTGCAAAGGTTAATATTATTGTATTAATTACTTAGTTTCTTTCCCTCTATCCCGTTTCCTCCTAGTTGAAGTCAAAAGAGACATTTTCTGCTTCCACTGCTGACCTGGCAAGGCTATAAAAATACCTCTACAGCAACCATGTGTATGCAAGCTGGATTGAAAGATAGTAATGTTCTGCAAATAGTGACAAAAATTGGTCACAATGGGAGCACAGTGGCAGAGAGTAGTGTTTATGGTGTCTCATTAGCTTCACCAGAATAGAATGAAACCAAAGCTGTGGTAAAATGAAGGGCGACTGCATAATGATTGTGTGTCTGGAATGTCTTTGGCAAGAGATGGTTCCTGTGCTTTGATTAAATACAGCCTCTGCATTTAATCAGCAATATGGGGTTGTTTACTGCTCCTTAAGATACTCAAACCCAACTTAACACCGCACTCAAATTCATTTTAGAAATTCCTCATTTGGAAAGATATGGGATTTTTGTTTGGAGTGCTTAACGATTGAAATGCCACTTATCCAAAGCTGTCCTCTGGAATTCCTTGCGTCTACCACTTGACCTCGCCCTCTCACTTTCTGTCTTCAAGTCCCTTCTCAAATCTTAGCTCTGCCCTCCCCCTCCCCCCCCCGGCCCCCACTCTGTGTCAAATGACATGCTTGTGAATTGCCTTACATGAAGGCCATATATGAATGCAAGTTGTTGTTGCACCAAAGTTGATCGTCTTTAGGGAAAAATACAACTTTGTTGTGTTACCATTAAGAATGTGAAATTATGGAGCACAAAAAAATTCAACCCATAGTGCCTTCCAACAATTGCTTATGAATAGAGCCAGATGCAGATTTGACTAAAGACTAAAACACTAGGATGCAAGAGAGGATCATCTTAATTGCCTAATCTATCTTTTTCTAGATGGCTTGCTGAATCATGGTTTGAAAGGACTGTTCTATGTTTGTGAATGTCAGCAGATCATGTTCAGTTTGTATGTATTTTCACTGGTATTGTATTTTACACATAGAAAAACGCATATGTTCTGATGAAGTGAAGAACAGAGATGTAAACTATAATCCAGGTAATTGGGTTTGACTTTATGGTATAATTTTTATTATTAATAATGTAATAATAAAAAAAATATTGCATTTTATATGGTACCTTATCTCGTCATGTCAACATTTAAAGGGCTTCACCGGATTTTATTGATTCTGAGGTAAAAGTGTTACCAACTGAGCCACAATGACATCTCTATTAGGAATTGTTGCCTTCCCCTTGCCTCTCTCACTGCATTGCTCAGAATATTTTACTTTGGATGTATTATGAATATTTACTGTTAAAGTACAGTATTAAGGAATGTTTGCCTGTCCATTTCGATAATTTATAGGAGCTCTGCCTATTCTAATGAAATTACGGATGTGCAAATTAAGCCCAATGCTAAACCTAATCTCTCAGTGATGACTAACTTCTGGCATGTGTCATTTTCGTCGGAGAATGTGGTAATGTTGCCTAGATACTGAATGTTAAGCACCTACTGATGTTTTGTCATTGGACATTTTGAAGTAAGCATTGATTTATTTTGTGTCTGTTACATTCATTTCTAAAACAGAATTTTTACTATCTCTTTTCCCCCATTCCGCCTTAAAAGTTGGTAAGTTTAAAAAAAATCAAGCATAATAAGCGTTATTGAATCTGGACAGAAACAATGAATACAATGGATTAGTGAAATGTGAAAAAAAAATTGGCAAGTTATTTTTTGATCAATGTTACGAACATGACTGAACAGCTCCGAATTTAGTTTCAGGCAACCTTAATTCTAGGTAAATTCAATTACCAGTACTTGGAATAATAATATTAATCCTTGTGTTTGATGTAGCAGCTTACACATCTCAAAGCTCTTTACAGGATTTACTATCAGTGCAAAGACTGTTTTGTTGGCAAAGATAGATATACAGGTGAATGATGAGAGAAAGAACCAAAGGAGTAAAAATAGTAAACTCGTGGCTAAGGAACCAATGGTTTGAGCAGCGGGATGGATGTCTGATGAGGACAGTTCAAGCTTTTTCGTAGGTTTCTTAAAATTAAAATTGGATGTTGCTGGATGGTGGATAAATAACTACATTGGGTGGTCCTGTTTCTGATTGTCTTGTTAGTTCAATTTATTGCTTATCACGTGTTTTTTAAGGCTATTTTAAAAATACATCTGAATAAAATTATACGGGTAGATAGTGCAGACAGCACAGATTAAAACAGCTTTTCAGACATTTCATTTGGTAAAGATCAAAGGTGTCCCGGATCACTGTGTTTTCAGTAGCAAGTGGATTGACTGCCCAGTAGAGAAAATGTCTTTGTGAGATGCAGTGTAGCATTATATTTTAATAACCTCTGATAAACTCATCTTCAAAGAGCAGCTACTATAGATCAAATGAATGTTTCATCTTATGAAGATGAGCTGGAAATAGTTCCTGGGTTCTCCTGCAGACTAAAGAAACGCCAGGATATTTCTGTTGAGATCTAAAAAGTTCATTTGCACCTTAAAGTTGAGTAGAAACATTCATAAATTATTTTTATTGATAGAAATATCTTTTACGATACGATGTGATGGTCCAAGATATAATCTCAGTTTTCAGACAGACGAAGTGGATGTGTGGGGAGTAAAATAAATTTGTTGCTTGCCCATGTCACAAGTAGCCCATGAAATTGGAATGTAGATGCACAACCTTTGTACAGATTGTCTTTCTTTGGAGATGGTCTGGAGAGATTGTTGGGAGAGATGCATCCCAAAAAGACTGAAAATCTGATGCTGTTTGTGAAAGCTTCAGTCCAAAATTTCACCTTATAAACAATAATAATAAAAAAACAGCGTATTGCAATGGTAATTGGTAACACTAATCACACCGCCTGCAACCCTTTTTTTTAATTACATTTTTTCGTTTCACCTCTCCTAATAAGAACTTTCTTTGGGTATGGAAATCCAATGAAGCCAAATCTTAAATTTTTGTAACTGAATGTTAAATCAGTTACAAAATTGGCTGATCAGACATTTATATAGAATTCTTATAAATGGTACTTATAAAATGGTACCATTTCTTGGGCTGATTTACATTTTGATGTGGTGCATGATTAGGAATGTGCCCTCACTAAATGTTAAAAGTATTAAGTATTAAAGTATCAAGTATAAAAGTATTAAACTACTAAGGTTCCCTATAAATTTCTATGGCTGTTATAGTTTGACCACTTCTGCCGTTGAGTTGATCTGGTAGCCTACCTCACTATAAGTAATTCAAAGGAGCATTTCACTATTGATTTTAAGTTTTTTTTTATTTTTTTGTCATTTTTCTCTGCTAGCATGTTTGATTATGAAATAGCAGTGGGAGCATCAGCAGCTGTTGTGAGGTCATAAAGTGGTAACAACATAGAAGTATCCTTGTTGTTGAGCTATCCTGACCGGATTTCTATTGATTTAAAGTAATAGAGCCTGGGTAAACGATGAAGGACTGAGCTTGGGTTTACAGTATATTAACATGACAGAGACCGAGATGATGTGGGGGTGGGGTGGGGGAGATATCTATTTATCACAGTACCCTATTTATTTTACAAATAAAAGAGTTGGATTAAACAAATAGAAACCAAATCAAATCTACATATCTGAAGTGGAATGAGATGGATAAAGGGAACACACTTGAGAAATAAAAGTAAAATAAATTAAAGAGATGGCAAAGAAGAAACTTTTTTATTTTAAAAGAATTACAAACTTGAGGCCAAAAGAGAGGGATCAAATTAAACATACATGGGTGGGTTTCGGAATGGAAGGGGATTGATCCATATTGTACGTCCAGTATTTAATATCTTAATGTTGAAAGTTCATTTTGTCTCAAAACCTACCCTCTTTTTGCATTGTCACCCAATAAAGAAATAGATTGTCACCTCCATTGAAATATTCAAGAGGGAGTCAGATCAGTTCCTGTTTTGCCAACAAGCAGAGGGGATGAATATTTGGGTCAAACAGTCACATTGGAACCTGAAAATAATTGTGGTAGACTGAATGGCCTTTTGTTCTCTTTTACTTCTTATAATTTTGTTCCTGTCAGCGTTCAGTGGTTAACTTAGGAAACAAGTACAGTGCGGGGGTGGAAAGGGTAGTGGGAGAGTGAAAAGTATAAGATTATAGTTTTTGTAATCTCTGGTGGGTTTCAGCTTTTTTTTGGTGTAAGAAGCTTTGTCATATGCCTCTTGTTTTCTTTTGGTTCTTAGATAAGATGCATGTCTCACTGGCCGAGGCCCTGGAAGTAAGAGGAGGACCCCTGGAGGAAGAAGAGATCTGGGCCTTACTAAGCCAGAGTACAGAGTGCCTCCATGAGCTGTTCCACAAAGGTATGAGAACATTTACTTTTACTTGGATCAGATAGGAATATGGCGTATGACTTGTTCAAACAATTCAAGTTCATGTCTCAAATCTTACTTGTACTGGCTCCATACCTTCCCTACGTCCTACTGGAGGGAGCGTGGCCAAATCTTCTGACATGTTCTTTTTTATATTCAACATGTGTTGTTTTTTCTCAATTGGTGGCATCCTTACTCCAGGGTCAGAACATTATAGGTTCAAGGCACAAATCATGGGAACTCCTACATTAGGCTGACATGTCATTGAAGTACTAGGAGAGTGCGTTTGAGGTGCTGTACTTTGATTAAGATATTAAACCAAACCTGCATGTTCAGACGTTAATATGCCATCACTATTCTCAAAGAGAAGAAACAACAACAACACAATTACATTTGTATAGCGCCTTTCACATCAGGAGGATGTCCCAATGGCACTGGACAGTCAGCGTTTCGGACCCGAGCTGGGGGTTGGAATAATAATAATAATAATAATCCTTGTATTTGATATAGCGTTTTTCACGTTGGGAGGACGTCCCAAAGCACTTCACAGAACACACTGTAAAGTGAATTGACTGTATATTTGTGGGCGAACAGCCAATTGCGCACAGCAATGTCCAACAAATAGTCGTAGATTGAAAATGACCAATTTATTATTGTTTTTGGTTTTGGAGGGATTATTATTAGGCTCTGTGTGGAGTAAGGAAACTTGCCCAAGGTTTCGCCCTCTGCCTGGAATTGAACTCAGGTCTCTTGCTTGCAAAGCGAGTGCTCTAACCACTGAGCTACAGGACTCCAGGGATCGGGGAGGGCGGAGGGCAGTGGGGGAAGCAGGATGATTGAAAGCATGGTCAATGAGGTAGGGGGAGCAAGGCCATGGAGGCCTCTGGGCAAGGATGGGGATGATAGGATCATGGAGCCCATGTCCCAGCTCTGGACATGGGCTGCAGAGTCTGATGACCTGCAGCCTATGGAGGGAGGAGTTGGGGAGGCTGCCAAGCAAGGAGCTTGCATAATTGAGCCTCGATGTTATGAATGCGTATATGAGGGTTTCGGCGACCTGCGGTGTGAGATAGTGGCAGAGCCGGGCGATGTTGCAGAGGTGGGGGAAGGCAGAGCGAGTCATGGCACGGATGTGGGGTAGAAAGAATAGTTGAAGGTCAAGCAAGATGCCAAGGTTCCAGACTGGCTTAGTAAGGTGGAGTGTGCAACCATGGATGGTGATGCTGTCAGCGCCTGAGGTATGAAGGTGCTGACGGGAGCCAATCAGGAGAGCCTCGGTCTTGTTGACATTCAATTGAAGAAAGTTCGCTCTCATCCAGGAATTGATTTCTGACAGACATTCTATCAGGACAGCAGTGGTCCTGGAGACAGAGCGGTAGAGTTGGGTGTCATCCACATACATGTGGAAGTTGACCCCATGTCTGCAGATGATGTCAGCATATAGATATTGAAGAGGAAGGGACCAAGGACAGAGCCCTGAGGAACGCCGGACGAAACGGTGCGGGGGGATAGAAGAGAAATCGTTTGTGGAGATGAAGTGGAGGCGGTTTCTTCTGCTGTCCTGGCCAACAGTCCTCCAGATTACTTGGTTGTGGCTTTGTGGAACTTTGCAGGAGCAAAATAATTGCTGTGATTGCCGAGCAACAGTCACTGTTTGACAGAAATTGACTGGTGAAGCACTTTCAGATTTCATCATAAGGTGCTTTTTTGAAAGTTCTTTCTTAGACCATGGACCTGGAATTGCAAGAAACCAAATTGGAAACCCTTTTCCCACTCCTGACCCTGACATCTGTGTACATGTTCTTGGCACGTGGTAAGGTCAGGATTGTTCACTCCATGCAGATTCCCAAGGTTCTCCCTACTTGCAGTCATAAGGTTTTCCCTGTGGCAGTCCAGTTACTTCCACTGTAAATTTGGTTTGAGAAAAGGCTTGTTGCTACTTAATATGAGTTAACGTTTGAGAATTAGAGAAGGTGTGTTGGCTGGAACGCTGCAAAATCAAGAAAACTGTGTGTTTCTTCTTTCTGTTTACACCCTTCACATCACACCACTCCGTCAACATAAGGGGTTAAGAGCAACAGTCCTAAATTGTTCATGACGTGGAATGCCATTACAGTAAAACTGCGCATGTGTAATTCAATTTAGCCAGTAAGTGCGCATGGGAGACTGGTCAAAACTACATTTCCTGCAATTCAATGCATCTTGATCTGTCACCGCATGCTGACAAGCATAGGAATCACATTGAATCACGGAAAACAACAACAACTTGGATTTATCTAGCACCCTCTATACCGGACGGTGTCTCAGAGTGCTCACATGCATAGACTGATCAAGACTTTGTTTCCCGCCATTCACTGCAGCCGGCTGGTAATAAGCATGCATCAATGGATCCGCTCGTCATTTCCCGCAAAAGTGTGGCAGCAATGGAGGGTAGGGGAGCAGCGTTATAAGTTGGAAAGTGATTAATACAAGAAGTGCAAAGACATCTAAGGGGTTTTGATAGGAAACTGAATGGGACTCAGGTGCATGTACGACTCAGGTGATTATACGATTTATAAAGGTAAGACTTATGCGAGTTATATGGAATAAGCTGCTGTTTCTGCTGCTTAAACTCAGTAAACATGAACTTTGAACCCTTTCTCTTTTGTGGGAAACCATTTGCCAATATTGATGATCTCTCAGTATGTAAAGCTACCCAGTTGTACATAATAGTCTATATGTCTCGCGAAGTATCTGTGAACAGTATTTGATTTAATACGTATCACAACTGTGCGACACGTCTGTAGTGTTAGCAGTGCTTCCTGCGTGCAGATTATGGGAAGTGATATCTGCAGCAACCCAAAGACCTGGAATTTGGATAGTTAACGCAGAAAACAACCAGTTTATGCACAAATGTACCACATTTAGAGTAACTGTAGGTTCCAAGGTCCAAAGGACATCCATGGTAAAAACGAATACAAGTTCTTTTGTAATTCTGCTGCGGTAGACTTAAGACATGAACTGCCCCTTTGTTGCAGTTGTTTCTATATAGGTGTTTACAAATGCTATAGATTCTGCCTCTGTTTTTTTTTAAGCAACTTGAATGTTGTGTGCATTTCAAACTCTACCTAATGTTTTAAATTCTCATTTCTTTTGGTGATTGGGTCACTACACAGCTTTGTGCAGAGTGTTGTC
This sequence comes from Callorhinchus milii, assembly GCF_018977255.1. Lineage (NCBI taxonomy): Eukaryota > Metazoa > Chordata > Chondrichthyes > Chimaeriformes > Callorhinchidae > Callorhinchus > Callorhinchus milii. The sequence continues at coordinate 37,170,272 of NW_024704742.1, forward strand.
AAACACTAGTGTACGTTGTACAAACATTGGTAAACTTTTTATTCTACTTTTCATTGTATGATTATAATTGAACGTACTATTATAAATGGAACAAAAAGTCTTGTTACTGTTATTGAACAGCATGTATCGGATCACAGTGTTCCATCCTTATANTTTTTTGCTTCCTGTAAACTCCTAATATAGAACTGCAGATTAGGGTGACCACCACTTTGTGTCTTTGTAATGGGATACGCTATTAAGTATTAATACAAATAGGTGGTGAGTGAACTACTTTAAAATGCACTACTGTTCCCTGGATGCATGCAAATTCAGCATTTCTGAGAGTGAAATGCCCATCTCAGCGACATTCAGCTCAGTGACATATCCGAGTTCATTTGGATTACATATTTAGGCATGCTGTCCTCAAACCAATTCGGTAGTAATAATTACTGTAATAATAATTTCAGGCTATGTCAGTCTTGCTGAATTGGTAGCCCTCTCGCCCTTGAGTTAGAGGGTTATGGGTTCAAGCCGCGCGTCAAGTCTTCAAGCTCATCCTTCGGATGAGACCTAAGAATCACAGTCACTTCTGCCTGTTTAGATGGACGTTAAAGATCCCATGGCCCTATTCGAAAAGAGATGGGATGGGAAGGAGCAAGTCAGTGGGACTCTGGAATTGAGATTTGGACAATGGTGGCAGAATGACTTAATGCCCACCTACCCGCCAATGGTGGGATAAATAGGACAGGAGACATGAAGCAGGCCATTGTTTACTGTGAGAAAGGAGCAGCCGAGTCCAAATGGTTGAAGGAGGTCACAGAGGTAGGGAATTGCAATCGGACATTTATGCAACAGGCCTCGATTACCCCCATTGCAGAAGTACCTACAATAAAAGTAGCCTGAACAACTCTTGGGTCTGTTCAGGTGATTATTTTTAACATGCTGGTACTTGAAAGGACCACAGGAGTTCAACTGGTACAAAAGTATAATCAAGGAATTGGCTCACAAGGCAATAAATAGATAAGGCAGGTTTACTTTGTTGTGATAGTGTTTCAATGCTACAAAGAGACCCTCTTACATTGCACCTGTTTTTTGTTCACAACATATGAATGACTGATTCTCTACTGGTTCCTCCTTCAGTGGAGGATCGGGAGGAGGTGGTTTGAGATATGGACTTCTTCTTGATTTCTATCCGACAACAACAATAACAACTTGCATTTAAGTAGTGCCCTTCACGCAGAGTAGGGTCCAGGAGCACTTATTATCCAACCTCTTTCTATGCTCACTGCACAGGATACAGTTTGCGCTTCTGCAAGATGGAACGGGTCATGTATGAATTCCTCTTTCCTCAGATGGAGCTCTGTGCTGTTACTTTGAGTGGTTTTGCCAGGAATAGTCCACACAATAAATAAATTATGAAGCAGATTTTCCTTAATCTTTGAAAGGTGCAACAACACCAACAAGATTGCATTTATAGAGCGCTTTTCATGTCGGGAGGACGTCCCAAGGAGCTGGACAGTTGGGTCGGGACCTGAGCAGGGGGGAAATGGTCAGGTTGAGGGAAGGGAGGGAGCGAGGAGGGGGTAGAGAGTTGAGAGGGGAGGTGAAGGCACGGTTGAAGAGGTTTGTTGTGGGGTACAACAACAACAAAATTACATTTGTATAGCGCCTTTCACATCGGGGAGGGGGGGAGTCCCAATGCACTGGACAGTCAGCGTTTCGGACCTGAGCTGGGGGTCGGGATTGGGGAAGGTGGAGGGCAGTGGGGGAAGCGGGGTGATTGAAAGCATGGTCAATGAGGAGGGTCTTGAGATGGGTCTTGAAGGAGGTAAGTAAGGGGACGAGGCAGGGGGACTGTGGGATGGAGTTCCAGAAAGTGGAGGCAAAGTGGCAGAAGGCCCTCCCGCCAATGGTGGGGAAGAGAGGTGGACATGAAGCACCCCGGAGCCCGCTGAGCAGAAGGAGTGGGCAGTTTGGTAGGGTTTAGAAGGTTTCAGAGGTAGGGGGGCTTTGAAGGTGAGGACCAGGATCTTGAACTGTATCCTCTGTGTGATGGGAAACTAATGGAGTTGGGCGAGGATGGGAGTGATAGGATTGTGAAGCCTGATGCGTGAGAGGATACGGGCTGCAGACTTCTGGATGATGCGCAGACTATGGAGGGAAAAGTTGAGGAGGTCGACAAGTGGGGAGTTTGAGTAGTCGAGCCTGGATGTTATGAATACGTGTATGAGACTTTCTATGTACAAGCAGTACCGTACATAGGTCTTACAGCTGTGTTTCGGCCACAAAATATACAGTCAATTCACTTTACAGTATATTCTGTGAAGCGCTTTGAGACGTCTCGAAGATGTGATAAGGTGCTATATCAAATGCAAGGCTGATTATTATAACAAGGATGTTAAAAGATCAAACTGATAATGTTTTACAAAAAGGCCTTTTCCTGTGTTGTTTTGCAACATTTGTTACTTAGATAGTGTTCATGGAATATTTGTAGTGTGAATGCAATCAGATATTGGCAAATAGGTCACAGGGGATAGCACAAGGAATTGTGTTATTATTAAGCAGTAAGGATGAATCTATTGATTGCATTATCATTACTGGAAGTTCCAAGTTTCTGCACACACTAGTTCAGTGGTTCCTCAGTGCTTGGGATTTTGAAGTGCCTCTGGTGTGGTTATGGGGTAGGAGGATGTTGTGGAGGGTGACTTGAAAGTACAGTTTATAATCCGGGTTATTTCAAAAGGACGAGCTGTGAGTTAGACAGGAATTGAGTGCAGATTGGAGCTACACCAAATCTTAAAAGGGGGGCAGATATTGGGGACCAATTGGACATGTACATAATCTTCATTTGCTCAAAGCTTTATTTGACACTTCAAAGCCGATGGTCAGCTAAGGAGTTGACACTGATACATTCACATTGTAGTATCACTGACTAAGGTGACCTACGCCTTGTTTCATTTCTTTAGCAGTCAATCACAGCTGATTTCACAGCAGTCAGTGACTCAGACCAATGCTGAACCAGAGGAAGATTTTGTGGTTCTTTAACCCACATTCTCCGTAACTCAAGGATTGACTAACCAAGGTTACCTCTGTATCAGTGGCATTCCTGTATATCAGAGCAAGCCCCTGAATGAGGGCACTACCTCTACCTTTAGAAACGTTTTAGAATAAGGGCTTCATTTCACTTCCAGAGTTGTGCAAGCTCTTGCATTTCCAGTTCCATGTTCCAGCACTGATTCCCACGGCTCTGCCCTGGTACTGACGTAGTTTCTAATTGGGGCCAGAACTGACAAGTTATGATTAGTTTATGAAAAATTGAGAAAACTGGATCTAAAAGAGCTTGATGTAGAAACAGTTTGGGATTGCAGATTGCGAGTAAGTCAGTTATGTCACTCCCTTGCAGTTTGGCTATATTGTACTTTTTTTAAAGTCAAATAGGGTTTACTGTACTGTGTTTAAATGCAGCATGGAAAATTGATGTCACTGTCAGTTTTTCCAGTGTCAAATTGTCTATGCACAAACAGTAAAAATCCACTTTGTTTGTGCCAGCGTTTCATCCATATAAAGACTGGGAGGACCTGCTTTTCCTAGGAAAGAGAACTGAACACTGTAATTTAGAAGCTACAGAATATAGTTTTATTCATTTTAAAACCCCATTTGTATTTTTGTTTGCTTACATTAAAAAAATCTGAGCCACCTTTAATTTTGAAATTCATGCTTGCGAATGTTTACTGTGATTACTTCAGATGCTTCATATTTGAGGACTCCTTTGGTCTTAGTCTTATTTGTTCTTATGTATATGCTGCTCATTGAATAGACATGATGTTTGTTTTGTTAATATAGACTATGTAACCTGTGGTACATCAAAAATCTAATGGTGAGAGTTTCAAAATTAATTACTAGCTTTAAACAGGCTTGGTGCAGTACCGCAAAACAGTATGTTGGTAGTGATTGAGGGCATGTAAAAACAGGTAGGACATGAGCCGATACTTGCCTGAACTTGGTCGTAGGTGGTGGTTATTGACAGAATCAAAATGCTGCAGACTACTCTAGATGGGTTCTGTGATCTTGGTAGATTTTTTTTATGAGTACAGTACACAATTAAGGAAGAAGGAAGGGGCATAGTTAAAGTACACAATATCCAAGTACCAAAGCCATTTTATCCAGACTATGCAGCTATCAGTGGTATTCCATCCATCCATGGTTTACATCTCTATGCCTTTAGGGACTCTGACTCACTTGCACAATGGCATTGAAACAAACCCAAGTATCACTGAAGTGATGATTTGGAGATTTGTGATCCAGATATTAAAATACTGAGTCATAAAAAATAAAATATTTCAAGTCATGGATAAAATAATTGCAAGATGGTTATTCAGCACAGTCTACGATTGTAAAACAAAACCCAAATAAAACAAATTGGCAGACCACTAGTAAGACTGAAGTTCAGAAGAATTTTGTTTTTCCCAAGAGAATAGAAGATGTATGGAAGTAACTCATAAAAAGTACATAATGGGGGCAGTCCCGATGGTGTGGTAGATAGAGTTGCAGCTTACGAACCAGCAGCTCAATGGTTTGAATCCCAGTCAGTGCTCTGTTTGATGGTCTCAGATGTATGTAATTCATGTAAAGGCTAAATTGGCTTGGCCTTCCTAGGGCGAGAGAGGGGAAGACAGGGTTCCTGCTCTTGGTTACTCTTCAACATTCTCTATTCGTTGTTAGCTATTTTGCTGCTCGTGGAAAATTGTTTTGTGCAAATTGGCTGCCATGATCATCTACAAATACACAGTAAACACGCCTTATGGTGAATCCTGTGTAGCACTCTGAGACGTTTCATCATTATGCAAGGCACTATATCAAATCCAAGTGTTTGTATTATTTATGCATATGGGCAGAAGTGAGTCTCAGCTGTGCGACTCTCTTTAGTCAAGTGACCTATCAACATTCACTGCCATGATTCGTACATGAACAGTGGCCACTTGGATGGGTACCAGTGGACCAGCATCCATGAAACCATGCACCAGCAAGAGGAGGCCACACAAGGAGCAGAGAAGAATATACTAGTGGGGAGAAAATTAGAAGCATAATCGGACACTAAAATGTTTTAGAATGTCAGTAATAACAATTTGCAACACCCTTCGTGTGGGATAGCATCTCAGGGCACTGAAAAGAGCAAATTACACTTTTTTGATAAACTCCTTTCAAATAATGGTTATGAATGGGACTGAAGATGTAAGGCTAAGTACAGAACATTATGTATTATCCACCCCTATTGGTTTCAGAAGCATGTTTAATATATAGAATGCAGCCAGTCACAGTTGATTAATGTCGACTGTCATTTAGATTACTAATTTGCCTGGAAATCAAAAAAATATCAGTTTTATTTTATTGAAAGGTTTGTTTATGGTAGTTCACCTCCTTCAGAAAATTCAATGAGTGAAGAGTCCATAGAATTTTCTGTTATCTGTTTCTGTGACTGGACTCTTTGACCTTTTTGGTTACAGATTTTTCAATGTGGACTTGCAGATGGAGGAAGGGTGGTTTAAAGCCCTGGGACATATGTAGGTAGAGCAGCTCAACTCAACAGTAATCTTGTGCAAGACCAAATATGGAAGCAAAAGAAAAAGAGGTGGAGGTTGGATGAGTATCTCAGATCTTAAGGCATTGGATCCAGATTCGAAATTAGTGTACAGTCCTACCCGTTTATGTCGACATTAAGAGGACCAAGCAGATTTCGTCAACATAAGTGGGTTTTGACATAAATAAATGAACGCTGTCAGTCACTGGCAGCCGCGGTGCACGCTGGGGAGTTGTAGTGAGGGTACAAACTGAGCGCCATCCTCCCTGACTCCAGGGGACTACATATGTTCCGCACACTCTAAAGCTTAAGTGGAGTGTTTCAGTGCTTTGATCTGATTAATGATGTACAAGTACTCGTCGTAGAGCCAGTTGCAGCGCGGGAATTCAAGGGTTAAAACAATCGGTCTTTTGACATAAGAACTTAATGTACCTAATGCTGTTAGGGACTTGGAAAAATTTGTCGATATAATCATTCCCAAAATTTATGCTGAAATCAATATACGTGGTAAATTTAACGTGTTCCCGTGCGGGGAAGGTCCCGACACTTCAAATTTATGTCGACAAATGTGGGATGTCGGTATCAACTGGCTCAAGATAAGTGAGTAGCACTGTATAACTTTGAGTGTGTATTGCAGGAATAGCTTTCAATTTAGGACATCACAGTAAAGTTTTTGCTTGTGCCAGCTGGGTGTCTGACACATGCAAACCCAAAGTGAGTAAGTATCTGCTGAAGAACAGTACTGAAGGATAGAGAATAGGTAAAAATAAGACCAACGAATATCCCACAGAATACAATGGCTTCTGTGTTGCAAAGGCCCATGTAGTGGTGTTGCCAGTGAGAGAAGGAGGCTGTAGATTGAGCTATATGGGGAATATATGGTTTGAGCTATAGAGAGAAAATTTTCTAGTGTGTGATTGATTCTTTGTGATTCAAAGAGCATGTATACAATACGTTTCACCCAGGGGATGCAGCAGTTGGTTGAAATTTATGGTAGGTTTTGCATGGTTGTAGAGGGACTAGGCTTGATGGCCTTCTTGTTCCTTATGTTCCTTGTTTCTTGGACTCTTTATTGCCATCCCTTTTGAGATTTGTTAACTTAGTAATGAAGATCATACCAAGGTGCTGGTCTATATAACTGCTCTGTTACTCTGTCCTATTGTCATCCTGCTCTTGCTTCTATGCAGATTGATTTTACCAGTATATGCTTAAAATAGCTCAGACCAAGTAAAACTGATATTAATTATGTTTTTTATTCAAAATCTGTGCAGCCAGATTAGTTGAAAATTATTTCTCATCCCGGATTTATCCAATAAAATGAAATGCTTATGAAGGAATGTGGAAGTGCTGAAACTCTTTATTTTGCCTCGTTGACTTGACACAAAGCATTGCAAAAAGTCCAGAAGAGTGGAGCTGCTTATTGTATATTTAAAAAAAAGTAAGGATTATAATCAGTTGATGCTTCTCTTTTCACAGCTGACCCACCGGCCCTTGGTTTTATCATCTCTCCCTGGTCGCTGCTGCTGTTACCCTCTGGCAATATTTCCTACACTGACGAGAATGTTTCAAACCAGGATCTGCGAGTGTTCACAGCCCCTGAGATATTACAGAATCCGACTTTGTCTTCACTCTCAGATATTGAAAAGGTACGATACTACGAGGACGGCCGTGTGGGAAATGATTTGCTTAAAGTCATCTGTAAACATTTCACAGGTCAAAATTGAGAGGTGGATGTAATGGAAGCGATTTTTTTTAAAAAGAAAAGCCCATGGGGAGAAATTCCATCTGGGTCTATATTTATCCTATTAATGTAGCTATTCAGAGCATCCAGAATTTGGCAAGTTGTTGAATTTTCTATTAGTTTTGGAACGATTTTTTAGCAAAGAACCACAGAAAACTGACTTCAAAGTTAAACTGAATTCAACAATGTGCCAAATTCTGGATTTCCTGATAACTTTCATAAAGTAAATATAGACCGAGGTGGATTTTTTTTCTCCAAATGAGTATTATTATCATAAAAATAATAATCCTTATATTTGTTACAGCGCCTTTCATGTCAGGAGGACATGACAAAGCACTTCATAGGATATATTGTAAAGTGTGTGTTTTGTGGGTGAGCACAAAGCTGGAAAGCGACTCACATCTTTGGATTCAACATTAGTTGCCTCTTTGTGCTTACCACAAAAACACACTCTACAGTATATCCCGTGAAGAACTTTGAGCTGTCCTCCCCCATTACCCAAACCAGATTGAGAGATCCATGTAGTTACCATCACATGGAAATTCCCATTTCTGGAATGGAATGTGACTCCACTTTCTCCCTTACCTACCTCTGGAGAGTATCAAATACAGGCAGGTAAGAGCCAAGGCTTGGTGGACCACAGAGTGTGTGTTGAGTGTCCGCTCAGCTGCCACTGCCCTCCCAACTTCCAGCCTCTCCCTACCCCCACCGCACACAATTACCCATCCGGCAATTACCCATTCCTTCTTCCACACCTTTGAACCCATCACCCCCTCCTCTGTCTTCAACACGGTAACCTCCATGAAGTCCACCACCTGCTCCCTCGACCTCGTCCCTACCTCTCTCCTTAAATCCCAACTCCACTTCCTTGCCCACAGCATGGAAACTGCTCTGGTCAAGGTCACAAATGACATCCTGACCATGTGTGACCAGGGCTCCCTCTGCCTCCTCGTCCTCCTCAACCTCACTGCCGCCTTTGACACTGTGGACCACTCGATCCTCCTCCACCGCCTCTCCTCCCACCTCAACCTTCAAGGTTCTGTCCTTGACTGGTTCAGATCCTACCTTTCACACCGCCTCCACTCGTCGCGGTAAGCGGTTTCTCCTCCAGCCCCCGCACCGTCTTGTGCGATGTTCCTCAGGGCTCTGTTCTTGGTCCCCTCCTCTTCACCCTCTACATGCTCTCCCTTGGTGACATCATCCGCAGGCATGGGGTGAATTTCCACATGTATGCGGATGACACCCAACTCTACCTCTCTGCTTCCACCCTGAACTCCAGGACTACTGGGGTGCTGACCAACTGCCTGTCCAACATCAAGTCCTGGACAAGGGCCAACTTTCTCCAACTCAACTTCAGCAAGTCCGAGGCCCTCCTGATTGGCTCGCGCCAGTGCCTCCGCATCTCAGGAGCTGGAAGCATCAGCCTCCACGGTTGCACACTCAACCTCACTAAGTCAGTCAGGAACCTGGGTGTCTTGTTTGAGCCTGAACTGTCCTTTCTGCCCCACATCTGCGCCATGACCGGCACTGCCTACCACCATCTCTGCAACATAGCCAGACTCCGCCGCTGCCTCACCCCTCAGGCTGTCAAAACACTCATCCACGCAATCGTCACCTCAAGGCTTGATTACATGAAATCCCTCCTCATCGGCCTTCCCAACTCTTCCCTTCACAAGCTGCAGATCATCCAAAACTCTGCAGCTCGTGTTATCTCACGCACCAGGCTCCGTGACCCCATCACTCCCTCCCTCGCCCGACTCCACTTGCTCCCTATCCCCCAGGAGATCGAGTTCAAGATCCTCGTCCTCACCTTTAAGGCCATCCATGGCCTTGCCACCTCCTACCTCTCTGATCTGCTGACTTCCTACCAACCTGCCCGCTCCCTCCATTCATCAGGCTACGGCCTACTCCATGTCTCCCGCCCTACCATCGGTGGCCGGGCTTTCAGCCTCTCTGCCCCCACACTCTGGAACTCCATCCCACGGTCCCTTCGACTCGCTTCCTTCCTTGCCTCCTTCAAGGCCGGACTCAAGACCCTTCTCTTCGTCCGTGCCTTTGGTCTCCCTCCCAACCCTCTGCCTTCCGTCACTCCTACAACACCCCTCCCCCATACTCGGGCCCCGACACCTGACTGTTAAGCGCTTTGGGACGTCCTCCCGACGTGAAAGGTGCTCTATAAATGTAATTTTGTTGTTGTTGTTGGGGTACTAGTGATGTTTAATCAATCAACTAGAAGGCTTGCAATTCCCTACAATTTTCTCCCTTCCTCTTCTGAAAGATTGACTTTTTGCTGGGGTATGATTCCATGGGTATTTGTTGTCTTCTGGCACCTCAACCAAATATGTGTAGACGAGGGGGAAATGAGGCCATTTGCAGCATCACCACAACTGCCACAGGTCAGGTTTGCTAAGTCAGCACAGAATTGGAATTGAATTTAATCTTTCAGTATTCCTGGTCTGGATTGTTAGTGCTTGTAGAAGCATATTGTGTACACTATTACACTACAATAAATCTGCTTTTCTCAAATCACGTTTTATATGAAGTTCTCAATTGTGGCATTGCTTTATGATTAGTTTCCCAAGTGCCTGTGTCACGTATTGAGTAAAATCTTGCAAATGTGACCTACTTGACCGTTTCAGAAATGATTCACAGTTTATTACTTTTCGTCCAAAAACCTTTTCATGGCAAAACATTTACCTTAATCTGTGCATTTCAGGTTAACTCTTAGTCAATAATTAATTTGGATTTCTTGGTCTGAGACAAAGTAGATAGCAGTAGGCCTAAAGAAGCAGCTGAAGAATTTCTAGTTCATAGTTATTGAATTTTCTGCCCCTAGGGGTTAAGATTGAAGGCTAGGTGGAGTGGAACATTTTCTCATGTTTTTCTCTATTAAGCACATCCAGGTCAAGTGCCCCATGAGCTTCTTTTACACTTAATTCTGATCTTAAAGGAGCACACCTCCTCCCATTGCTATATCAGTGAGTTTTCTTCATGTCCACACTTGCCCTCCTTGAACAACATCTTATTTCATGTCCTGAGTGAGACTCATTGTTGTGTTGTGGCTCCATGGTTGGGTTGAAACTGCTCAAACTGCTTTCTCAGGCAGCAGGATTCCTAGATGGAGTTCTAGACAGACTGGTTGAAAAACTTGTCCACCGATGGTGAGGTGGGACAGATGGAAGATATGAAGCAGGCATTACATTCTACAAAAAATGTAACATTCATGCTTTATGTTCAGTATTTAATTTCCTTGCACTTTGATAACAGTGTATATTCTTCAGTTATTTCTAAGCTGTACCATATTTAAGTCTGGATGCCCGTGTGCAGTAAAGTTATTCTGTGGGGATCAAAAGAGACATGTTTGCATTTGTATGAGGACCCACATTAGTTGGTGATCCTAAGACCTGTGCCACATTATGCCTGATCTGAACTGTCTGGAATATTGATGTTAAATGTTTAACTTGGTACAGATGCTTAGATCTATTCTGTTAAATGTAGCTGAATTTTATAATATTCCAATCATTGGATAATGGTGTAATTAAAATTGCTTACTGAGTAACATAACACATCTTTATTCCTGACTTTTGTTTATTTTTTGGGGGGGGAACTATAAAGACAATTAAAGATAATTTTGAATCAAAAGAGAACATATGTGGATGATAAAAATCTATTATTTTCATTTTTTTCATGTTTTTTTCTTCTACTGGGGTGAAGTTCCATTAGTGTAAGAGATTCTAGCATCTCACTAAAATAACTCCTGTATGACTATTGAACATTGTAAGGCTGTATATCTCACCTGATGCTGTCCTCACCCTATATTCACATGCATTGTGCCTTTCAAATCAGAAGAGTGTCTCAAGGATTTCCACAGAGCCGGCTAGGAGCCCAAGCTGGGGTATTTAAGGAAGGTGTGGTGATGGGGGGTGGTGCTGGGGAGTTTATAATCATGCATTGACTATCGGATACAAGTCCAGTATGTGTATCTGTCAGTTAATCCATGGCTAACTTTAATACCTGTCAAAAGCCTTCGGGGAATGAAGAGAATAAATTGGTAAACGTTGGTTTAACCTTCTCCCCCCTGAAAAAAATTGCCCATTGGTTTATAATCTAAATGTAAAATTGGTTTAGAAGAGTGAATCATTCCCATACCTCACAACATTTGTGATCTTTTTAAACCATACTGAACTATTGTTATCTTTACAGATGCACGTGTATTCTCTTGGAATGACATTGTACTGGGGAGCAGACTATAAAATACCTCTGAATCAGGTGAGTGCTGTAGTTTTTCAGTTCTGTATTCAAAGGTATATATATTTGCAGCTGAAGCTGGATGGGCATATTGAATACAATTCAGAATTTTCATGCCTATGTTCAGATTATTGAATATTTTATCCCTGTACCACTTCCCTAAAACTACTTCAAACTGAAACACCATATTTTATCCCTATACCACTTCCCTAAAACTTACTTCAAACTGAAACACCAAAATTCCACCTAAATATTAGCCATGGAAGCTGTGTGTCCAACCTCCTGGTGTATTGTATACCCAGACTCAATCAGGGAGCATCCTAATGCATCCTTATCACTATATATGAGAATTAGGGAGTTAGTATAGTGTAAGAACCCAGAAATCAAGCCATAAAATGTTTTAATTCTTAATATAACTTCATGAATAAGATTCAGTCTTATTTGAATATTTTGAATCAGTTACAACCTTCTTGCAATAGATTCTTGTGAACTTTAATCATAGCAATAACAACTTATTCAAGAGATCATTGATAATGATTCATTGACTCTGTATTTATTTAAAGAGAGAAGGTGTCCTTAATTTTCTCCCCCAAATCGATACTGGTGCCAAATATAAGGCTGGTTTTATTATACCTGTTTTGAACTTTATCCGCATCAAAGAGAATTGGCATTGACAGCTGTATTCTTAAATATAAACAGATGGTTTGGGAAACTTTTAACAGATGGAAAGTGTGGCATTCCAAAAAAAGTTTACTGCTCTTGAAGTCGAGATGTGTGTAACTTTGTTGATTTGTCTACTAGTAGTGTCTCAAATTGTTAGGTGCCAACTGTTTTGTTTTATAATTTGCATTTCATAAATTGTTATTGTCTTTCCAGTGCCCTTTTGAAACATTACTGCCAATAAATGGAATGATTTAAAGCTGCAGGTTACGCATGACTCAAAGGAGAGAACAATAGAGGAGTGTTCATTTCCTCATCCACCCTCCCATCTAAATAATTTGGAAAATAAATGATCATATCATTTCCCTCCTTACAGAAATTATTTGTGGTACCTTCTGGGTATTAACGATGCTTTTTAAATGCTAAAGTTAGAAGTGAAGCACAAATCATGTACAATGCATACCAGCAGCTGTTTGGGAAAGTACCAATAATTTGCAACTGGGTTTGGTTTGATTTAGTTTGGTTTGTAAATATGTTATCACAATTACAGTACATTCATGTAATATTCAGCAGACTTAATAGTTTTTTTTTAAAAATGCGAAGCGTTTTAAAAACTTGTGCTGCTGTATATTTATGGAGTGACAGCCTTGATGTTCAGTGATGTGGTTTATTATGCTGGCTGACAAGTCAATCAAGCCAAAAGAACTTTGTGGTGTCTGGAAATTAACGTCACTGTGAAAGAGGTTATTGCCTGGAGCGGGAATTTAGCTGCTTTGTTGTTAGTTGTCAGTTCTACAGTTGTGCTGGGAAATCCATACTTCGATTATTGATATCCCCAATTTAAAAATTTGAGGTTTTTTTAATAAATATAACTGTTATAATTGTTACATGTGAGTATGTAATCAATATTACATACTCACATGTTTATTGGTGTGTTCTATAGTTAATGCTATATGTCCTCATTCAGGACCTCATTAGTTTTGTTGGTACAATTTAGTAGTACTTTCCAATTTTTGGGGGGCCCCATAACAACATCAAAGAAAAATGATCTCCTCACAGAAAACAATAATTATCTCACAGCTACTGCAAATAGAACTGTGAAATAGATGATGCAACACTGAACATATCACAACTTGTCATCACCACATATTTACACATAAATATTTTGAAAGTATTGCACAGTTGGTTACGATTTAAGTAGCAATTGCCAATGATCTACAGAATGATGCTGTATAATCAGGACTTGGAATTCATTTAGTCTAAGCTGATTCTGCAATGCTGTGCTGGAGAGCGATGAATTGTCAGAGAGGCTGATGCTGCCCTTCAGATGAGATGTTAAATCAAGGTCCCGTCTGTCTGTTCAGTTGGACATTAACAATCCCATGGTGCCTTGAGAAAAGTATAATTTTCTTGGCCAAGAATCCCCCAGATAAAATTGGGCATTCACTTCTTGGCTATTTATGAGTCATTGCTGGTCACAAACTCATTTAAAAACAGCTTGATGGGGTCCTGTCGAGTGGATATTCTGGAGGGCTGAGATTCGATGGGCCTTCAATATCGAACTTGTACTCTTGTGAAAATGGCTGTTGAATTCACCTACAAAAAAACATAGTTATTCCTGTTTACAGTGTATCATGTAAAGTGTTAGAGGCATCATCCTGACATGAAACGCCATAAATCAAATGTAAGGATTATTATTATTCTTAATCCAGGCATGTGTCTTTCTTGCATCAATATTAATGAAGACTGTCAGTGTTAATACTTTGTGTTGTGTTACTTTTTAATATTGACACAGATCTAACCAGAGCAATTGTTTTTCCTCCCTGTGAATTTTAGCCAATCAAACTGGGAGATCACCTGAACAGCATATTGTTGAGTATGTGTGAGGATCTGATGTACACTCGAGTGACTGTGAGGACCACTTTAGATGCCTGCAGTGCTCATATCCGGAACACCAATTGTGCGCCAGCTTTCTCATATGTTAAACAGCTGGTAAAACTTGTCTTGGGAAGCCTAACTGCTGTAAGTACTCGTTGGCTGTGAAGTTCAATTATTCTGTCCAGTATTATTTGTATTATTGAGGTGGGGGGTATCAGTGCAGCAAATGTATTGCTATTGGCAAATGTGACGTGTTTCCAGATGTCGGAACAAAGGCACAGAAGGAGGCTGTTCAGCCCATCAAGCTTGTGGCACAAGTTTCTTACATCTATACAGCTCTGTTAATTAAATGTTTCTGCCTTCATATCCCTCAATGCCCTTATTTCCAAGGTATTTATTAAGCTCCCTTTTTAACATCTCAATTGATTGTGTTATCATATGCCCTATTATAATGAGATTTAGAAAGAAAGAACTTATATTTTCACACCTTTATCATTTCAAAGAATTTTGCTAAGTAGTTGACTGTTTATAGGGAAACCCAGCAGCCTTTGCGCTTGGGGAGGTTCCACAGACAGTCATGAGACAAATGACCGAGTAATATGAAGGATTGTTGGCCAGGATGTCGGGATTGTTAATGTCTATGTAAAGCAGATATTTATTGAAGTGAAAACAAGCAAAAGACCATCAACATCACCAGTCAGTGTCTGAAAATCAAAGGGTTAATGAGAATATAGGACTTGCTAGACAAGAAAAGGCCAAGGTCCGTCTAGTCTGCCTTCTCCCATCCTGCTAGTCGCATGAGAAGTTGACAGCAACTCATTCTGTATGGATTAAATGAATAGTGTACCAAAGTGCATGGTGTTCATGCTTTAACCTGCATTACTCTAGCTGAAAATTATATTTTGAGTTTTGGCTTTTATCCCTCCCATATAGCAATACTTCCCCATTATGAGAATAGGTAACAAGCCAATATTGGTAAATATGAAGTTCTTACTGAACAAGGATTTAACATTGTTTCGTAATTGGATTAAAATTAATAACTTGTATGTACTTTTGTTTTGTAGCTTGATCAGCTCTCTGTCAATACAGTCAGCAAACCAGATCGTAACCAAGAAATCCGGGATCGACTGAGAGGAAAGGGCCTTCCAGTGGGTATGTCTGTTAAGAGAGTAAAACATACCCTTCCTAAGGTACCTCATTCCTTAACATTAGGTGCCAAAACAGAACATGGTGCCAAAACAGTCCAAATGACTTCTCACCAGTGATCTATATAACTAGAGAAGAACCTCCTTATTTTTATATTTCAGATCCCTTATTTAAAAAAAACCAGCATCCCATTTGCCTTATTGATTCCTTTCTGCGTTATAATGATCTCTTTATTATTTAAATTTATTACAGTAAAACTAAATATGTTTCTTTACCCACGTTTAATGAAGATTATAATACAACTTGCATTACATAGCACTCTTCATGCGGAGTAGCATCTCGTATTGGTTAAAATTAAGATTACAGGTTAGAGCATTTTATCACTTCAATGTCTTTAGTGTTCGGAATGGTGTTGCAGTTATTAAAGTGATTGAAAATAGGGATATTTTAATATTAATATTAATTAATTTGACGAAAATCTTCATGATCATACCTTCAAGATGTATATAGCAACACTGTTGAAACCATGACTACATTAGCGTGTTGAACAAATGTTTCAGAAAAAAAACTACTGCATCGGCAGTAAAAGTGAACAATGGGAAGAATAAAACATGGGATGAACCAGCTGTTGGCAAGCGATCATTCATCTCCCAACTACAGTGCGCACGGCTCAAAAGAAATGACATTAGTTAAATACATTGCATGACGTATACCTGCACGACCTGTTCTCAATTAGATGTGTCACCTTGGAAAGAAAAAGCAGGATATGATTCATAGATCTGAGCAGCATGCAGAGGTGTTGAAATATTATTTGGCATTGTGTAATCTGAAGCAGCTGGATGATTGAGTGAACTCTCTCAGATAATGATAATGATATTTTAGGACCTAATCTTATGCAGGAAAATATGTGGAATTGACTGACCTGTTGTGTGATTGATTTCTGCCCGTGTCCCATCTATCAGGACCTGAAAACATGGAGACTCATGCTCTCTATATAAACTTACATAATAGTGACTGAAAATGAAATGTAAAGCTTTAACATTTTCAAGTTTTGATATTTTTCTGCTCTACTGTACACCAGAAGACAGAATGAGCAGAAAAGCACATTCTACAAGTAATGATACATTGAAGGTTGCAATTTTGCAAACTGGATTTGTTGTGTGATTAAAATCTTCTGGTTTGCAAAATTTGCAGCCAGCAGATCATGAATTCCAAGTCAGCAGAGTCCGAAAATGCCATTGAGAAATAGCCGGCCATTAAGCTTTCTTATTTTTTTGAATGGTTTGTATTTTGCCAACTTATGAACTGCAAATATCACCACAAATTTTGCAAACCAGATGTTACAATTAGTACAACAAATCCACATCAGGAATATGACAAATTAGATCCCAGTCACACTGCTAGATTATTTAAAATTACTGGTCAGTGGGAGCAGTCATTCATCCTAACACTGAAAAAGAAATAGAAATGCCTTTGTGCCTGACTTGTTAAAGGTCGGCTCTGCAGACCTACTCACTGTGGATCATTTACTTGAAATTAGATATTATGCATTGACCCTGGTTTTACTGCATTTTATCCATCCCCTTATTTCCCCTAATAAAGCTTGGCCTTCTTCCTCCTAATTTACTGACTTTGATGCACATATCTCTCTCTGGTGCAATTATCTCTAGTCTGTTATCAATTTGTGGCACCAATGCAGCACTCCAGGAGTATTTAACTTGGCTGCTAACTCTATTTTCTCTAGTGACACAAACCAACTGAGTACCTATTTATGTCAAAATGTGTTATCTCCATTCCTGAAATGTTTCCAGTCAAATGAAATCACAGGAATGCTAGCCTTCAGGAGAGTGTGGAGAAACCAATCCCTTGAATCCCCAACCAGAACACTAAACATGTTTAGTGAGGTGAGAATACCACATCAAGTAGCAGGAGACTGAACTAGTGTCAGTCAGGGATGAGCACCTGAGCTGATGGTTGGGATCAGGAGTTGTGGAGGGTTACCAAAGGCACGATTGAAGAGGAGGGTCTTGAAGGAGAAAAGGGAGGAGGGTGGAGAGGCTGAGGCCATAGAGACTGAGGCCCACCCACCAATGGTGGGGCAGGAAAGGCAGGGGACATCAAGCAAACCGGAGCCCGCTGAGCAGAGGGAGTGGACAGATTGGTAGGGGGTTAGGAGGTCACAAAGGTAGAGAGGAGCAAGCTCATGGAGGGCCTTATGTATTGACAATTGCACTAGAGAGAGTAAAGTGTATTGAGAGTTCCATGTTTAAACTGATTTCTTCTGGAAAACCTGTAAAGATGTAAAGGAGAGCATCCCTTGCATTTGGTATCAGTCAACCCTTTGCACCCCTTACATCTGGTATTATTCATTTGTGGTTTTCATTGATGCACTGGGAAGAGATACAGTGTGTTAAGATTAGCGCAGTATATTGCATCTGATCTCCTACTCCTCTTCCAGAACATTGCTTCAGAAATCATACAGCTATATTATGGCAGGTGTCCACTGAGCTGATGAAAAGTTATATTAGAGTCACATTTTAAGATTATTGTTGGGAGTCCAGAAAATATCAATCAATCTATATAATGAAGCTGATTCAGATTAATTGCGTTGCACAGTTCACAATAAGTGACGGCAATGGCAACCTGATGACCCCAAAGTCTTTTGGCAGGAGAACTGGCCATAATGAGGCTGGTGAGCTGCCTGCATGTACAGTGAATGGGGTCCACACACATCAAATCAGTGCTATATGAAGGAGATTGGTATAACACAGCTCCACTGTATTTAAAGAAAAGGAATACTTTGAATTAAATCTCTCATTACATTTTTCAACATTTAACTGAATCTGTTTTTTGAAATCTGTTTATTTATGGCCAACTTTTTTTTCCTGACTTTGTCTACCATTGCTCTTTAAAAAAGACATGAAAGTGTTTTGTTGATTCATATAGATCTGCATAGTTCTCTTGTAGTGTGAGTAGAGAGACCTGAGTTCAATTCCAGGCAGGTCAGGGCGAAACCTTGGGCAAGTTTCCTTACTCCACACAGAGCCTAATAATAATCCCTCCAAAAACCCAAAACAATAATAAATTGGTCATTTTCAATCCAGGACTGTTTGTGGGACATTGCTGTGCGCAATTGGCTGCCGCGTTCGCCCACAAATATGCAGTCAATTCACTTTACAGTGTGTTCTGTGAAGCGCTTTGGGACGTCCTCCCGACGTGAAAAGCGCTATATCAAATGCGAGGATTATTATTATTAGAATGGTCAACAGCTACTTTGCCACTTAACATGGGGTGAGATTAAGTTAAGATGCACAAAATGTCTCATATTACGACCTTATATGACACTGTTCCACGATATTTGTTAAGCGGGGGAAAGGAAGAAGAGATGGAAAACCGTGTGCAAAAATAGCAGCTGATGGGAGTAACAGTAAGAGCTCTGTATTATGATTACTCATATTATAGTACTTTGATGGACATATTGCCATTTCATCTTTTTAGGGAAAAGTCCAACTGCCAACACCTTGGAAAGATACAAAGCACAATTTTGTGACCCGATCTCACTGAACCGAAGACTCAGCAAATCTATGGGTTTCTTAGCAATTTCTGACAGAACAGCAGAAGACGACTCTTCTCACTACACTGCTTCTTCACATGAGGATGCCATAGATGTCTACTACAGACGTCGATCTAGACCTGATGATTTGGAGAGGAGGTCTAATTTCAGTGCTGGTACTGGTCGTAGGAAGAAGTTCTGGACCTCCACAGTTGACCTGGGCTATCACAGTGGTAAGATAGTAGCACTTGGGGATGATCCTCAGAGACACAGCCCTTGTCAACAAGGAAAAATTAGACCTAATAAGAATGCTTCCATCGCCAGGGAGGCAAAGTACTCAGACTGTGGTCAAACACTTGGTCTTCAAAAACCTCACCATATGTCAGAACTTTCAATGCCATCTGCTCTCTCGGGGGCTTATGAAAGGATTAAAGATCGGCAGAAGAAACTGGAAGTCTTGAGAGAGGCTATGGATATGGACGGTAAGCACAATATTCTATGCATGTTATTAGCTGCCTGGTTGAAGGAGAAGTGCAAGATAGATATTGGCTAATATTTCCTTGGCAGGAACCTGGAGTTTTCCAACTCCTTGGGACGTCCTCCCAATGTGAAAGGTGCTATACAAATGTAATTTTGATGTTGCTGTTGTTGGAGTTGGGGAGAAATCGTGTACTGAGTCACTGTTTTAGCTGTTTTTGTTTGCGATGGTTCTGCTTTTTCATAGTTGTTTAGGAAACCTACCTGTATGTTGAAAATTGGTGTGTACTGCATTGAATCCTTTAGTGAGAAGGGATACAGTATGTTAAGAAACAATATTTTTTTTATTGCTGTTATGCATATATTACCAAGTATAGAACTTATCCCTTAACCTGCTCAACTCAGCATTAGTTATGCAAACCGTATCCGATGCCACTGTTGCGAAAGGGTGACACCTACTGAGACTGGCAGGGTGATAACTGTTGGATGAATGTAAGCTGTTGTCTTTGCTTGACTGATATCAGTCCTGCAAGAGAAATTATAATTCAATTACACAATTATATTTAATCTGAATGAGATAGCACCATTTGTCAACCTGGCTCAATTGATAGCACTCTGAGCTCTGAGTCAGAAGGTTGTGGGTTCAAGTCCCACATTGGGACTTTGAACTCATCTAATTTAGGCTCACACTCCAAACCAGTGCTGGGGGATTGCTGCATTGTTGAAGGTGCCATTCTTCAGATGAGACGTTAAACTGAGATTTGATCTGCCTGTTCAAGTGGATACTACAGATCCCATAGCGCTATTCAAAAATAAAAGGGGGTTTCTCCTGGTGTCCTGAACAACAATCCCCCAAATATAATTGGTCATTCACTTTGAGGCTGTTTGTGAGACACTATGTGTTTAAAGTCCCAATGTGGTACATATGGAGTGTGTTTACTTGCATTTCTTTATGCAGCTTTACATTTTATTACTTTGTTGGACAGAATTAGAGTTTTGCTCTCCATTTTTTCATTTTACTTTCTGCTATAAAGAGAGCAAGGCAAAAATAAGGATGAAACTCAGCAAATTTATTGGTGCTATTTGCTGACTACATAGCTGTAGCAACTCTCAATCAATATCATTGTAAAAAAGCAATCTAGTTTCCTCTTCCATTTCTTGACACACTCTGCTTCTACTCCCACCCTAGTTAGTCTATTCCACATATTCACCACTTAATCGAGTCATTCTGACAGTCCATTTAAGTATCATTTTACATTAACAAGGCTGGACTTCAAAGGTTAAGGAAAATAGGAGCTGGATTGATTTCAGCAGACCATTAAATCGTTTCCGCATAATGGTTCTCAACTATATTTTCTGGTTTTATTTTAGTGATGAAACATAGAATCATAGAACTATACAGCACAGAAGGAGGCCATTCGGCCGATCGTGTCTATGATGGCTCTTTGAAAAGAGCTTCCAAATCAATCCCAAGCTGGTTCCTTTCAATTTATCAAAATCTAGATGATATTGTTATAATAATAATCCTTGCATTTGATATAGTGCCTTATCACGTCTTCGAGATGTCTCAAAGCGCTTCACAGAATATACTGTAAAGTTTAGTGACTGTTTTGTAGGCTAGATAATAATTCATTGTGTCTTATTTTGATTACTTTTCTACTTCAATTAATAAAAATGTGTGGGAACTGAAAAGATTGAAGTCCAAAAGTAAAAAGAAAATAAACACCTCTTCAACTCCTCATTTATATCACTCATTCACATCTTGCCGAACATAAATTGTCTCTCCCGTCTGCCTACATAGTCACTACATTTTACAAAAAACACTGTGAATCACAGAGATATTTCGATGCGATGAGGTCTGTATCAAAAGTAAGGATTATTATTGTTTGTGGACCTTTGAGTTTTCTACCTTCACATAATATTTAATTTGAGGGCTATGCATTTTCACGTAGTTGATGTACCATTTTCTAATGCAATTCAGCTGGAAGTTTTTTCTTAACTATTAGAGATTTTTTCAGAGCAATTCAATGAGGTGTGGTGCATGTCTCTTCATGCAACAGCACATTGAATAGCTTAGAGTAATACTAGTGGAGATGTTCCTCTTAAATGTGCTCCCCATTACAGTACAGATCAATGGTTAGTGCTGAAAATATAACAGTGGGATGTTTTTCTATAAATATATAGTAACAATAATAATCCTTGCATTTGATATCGTGCCTTATCGCATCTTCGAGACCTCCCAAAGCACTTCACAGCATATACTGTAAAGTGTAGTGACTGTGTTTTGTGGGCGAATTGCAGAAGCCAATTGCGCACATCAGTGTCCCACAAACAGTCGTGGATTAGGTGACCAAATTATTATTATTTTTTGGAGGGTTTATTGCCCCTGGAAAGCAATCTGCCAATCGACTAACAAGTGGGTTCCTACTTACTAGTTAGATTAACTGAGTCTTGAAGCAAAGCACCTAGCTCAGCCCCATTGGATTCCAAATGTAGTAAACATTTGGTTAAGTAGGCACAACGAAGGGGGTTATCTTGCTGTTCTCTCCTGCTTTTACATTTGTGTGTGTATGTGTCTGTGTGTGTGCTGAATGAGTGTATGTGAGTATGTCTCTGTCACTGTGTGTCTGAATGAGTGAGTGAGTGTTGTTGTTGTACATAATTGTACAATTAACTGGAGTGCAGAGAGGGTGCCTCACAGAGCTTAGGTCCAGTGCCTTGGGACGTTCTCCAACGTGAAAGGTGCTTTACAAATATATTTTTTGTTGTTGTTCTCCCCCCCTCTTGCACATGACATCACTCCACTTGCTGCTTGGAACGTCTGACCACAGAGATTCAATATAAACAAAGATAGACACAAAAGCTTTAAAAAATTAAATATAGGACCAGGTGAGTGGTCAAGAGAAAATTAAACGTTTCTGCGGACTAAGTAGTGTAAAAGAAAGATTTTATAGTGCATTATCATGGTGAAACATTGCAAAGCTTCACATGTAATCAGTCTTAAGTAAAGTGAACAAAGTGTGTTAATCGATTTTGTTAACCTCCTACTGTTCCCTGAATCAATGATTTATATTGTAAGGTGTTTCTATTGAAAGACTAATTCGAATCATGTGACGGATTAAAATTCCAGGCATTACTGTTTTATACCCACAGCTTAGCATTTGGTTGCAAAATAATTGGGATGGAGAGAGGTGCCTCACAGTGCTTAGGTTAAAGGAGTGTTGGCATTACTCTAGCACCCAGACTGCCGGCTGTGAGCTCATTACAAACACTAATCCACGGTCTGCAGACCAAACCTTTCTATTCAGCCACGTAGGCATTGAATAGGAATGGTAGCTTAACATAAGAATGCAATGACTGAAAAAGAGCCATTCAGCTCATTGAGCTTACTATTTCCACAGACAGTGCAAAATCAACCTGGATGTCAATCCATTCACTCCAGAGAAAATATTGTATGCCCTCAGCCCTCAAGGTAATTGAGCAGAACTCTGGAACATTCAATTTACTCCACAACTCCACTATTCATTCCCAGTCTCCCATCCACAGCCAAGCCCCTGTCCACCACCCCCCCCCCCCCCCCCATCCCAGCTCCATCATCGCAGAAACAGACCATGTACTCTGTGGAGTTTGTTTATTTCAGTATAGATCTATCCTTATATCCTTCATTGTTATTCTCACGCAGGTGTCCAGATATTTTTGTAGGAGTTAGTCGAGGCAACATCAACTGTTTTTGTTGGGGATTTGTTCCACAAATCCTTACTCTCTGGGGGAGGGGGAGATTTTGAAAAAAGTTTCATGTGAAATATTTAAATATTAATAATCTTATAATAATAATTACATTTGATCTTGTGCGTTTCACATCAAGAGGATGTATAAAAGCACTTCAAAGGCTATATTGTGAAGTGTAGTGACTATATTTTTAGACAAGAGTTTATTCCCTCTAATTCTGTTCTTGTGGATTATGATCAGTACATTTGTCTCCATATTCAAAAAGACTAGGAAGTTATTATATTATATTTCAAGTAGCTCCAGCCCTTGTGAAGAGCTTTGAAACCTGTCAATGTGATATATCACGTCCAGATATTATCCACACATAATCCACACATTATCACATCTAGGCTTGACTATGCCAACTCTCTGCTGAATTCTTCCATTCACAAGAACTCTGCAGCTCGTGTCCTCTCATGCACATGGCTCCACAAGCCTATCATCCACATCCTTGTCTACTCTACTGACTCCCCATCCCTTAGAGGATCGAGTTCAGCATCCTTGTCCTCACTTTTAAAGCTCCCAACCTCTATGATGTTCTAAAATCCAACAAATCCACCTGCCCCCTCTGCTCAGTAGGCACTTTTCTGCTTCACGTCCCAACCCTGCCCATCGGAGTCAGCCTTTCTGGCCCATTATCTGGAATTCCTTGTGGAGCTCCTTCACCTCGCCCCTTCACTCAATTCCTTCAAGGCCCATTTCAAGTAATCTTCCCCCCTCTGCTCCTGAAATCAAACTCAGGTACAAAGCCTTGCCTTGGGACCTCCGATGAGGTGAAAGGCGCTATATAAATGCAATGTAAGAATTACTACAATATTTAGCTAAGGATGTTAAGATTCAAGCTGTGTCCATTTGTGGCACTTGCTTTCACTGTGCCAGAGAAATGACAACTTTGAATTATATCCACTGAAAGTTTGCCACTACAGATTTCAACATGGAATATGCTTTTACTGGATTCACCTTACAGGAGATATACCAACTTTGCTATATTAGGTTAAAATACCATATTGCCATGTGAGTGAGGTGTTTTCCCAGTGCTCTGGTTTCAGATGAAACTTTAAAAGTCCCATTACACATCCACTGGGACACAGACTGATTACCCACAATGGCAATTTGGACTTTTGGAGGAAGCAGGTGGCTTAGCACATAGCTCATTTCTCTCAGCTGCCTCAATACAAATCTACTTTTGGATTGGGGAAAGAGTGTGTTGGGGAGTTAAACATATACTGGCCAGTAATGTTATTGCAGTTCTTGCCCATTATGCTGTTACACCGGAACTGGGACAATTTGATTGTTCAGTCAGACCTTTGCTTTTGAAGATGAATGTCCCAGTGTTGTTCAGGTGTAAATCTGCAATAAGTTTATGATGCAACAAAAATATCCTTGCTCCGAAACAGTCAAACATAGCTTTAGAGTACATAGCTTTAGAGGTGCAAAGGGCAATTTCAGGACAGACACAATGAAGTTTTTCTTCACTCAAAGGATAATTAACAACTGAACGGGTTGTAAGGACAGTAGGTTGAGGCTAAGGCACTATTTAAAAAACAGCTTGATGTTTGATGGGAATACGATAGAGCTCTTCTCGAAGGATAAGATCAGATGGGCCGAAGGGCCTTCTTCATCCAACCAAATATTGGATTAATCTTAAAGTAGATTGAAATAGATATAAATATGGTTCTTGTGATATGTTTATTAGTGTCTGCTGTTTACTTTTGTGCTGACATGAATTCCCCCAGGAATTAGTTTTACTGGCACAGCTGTAAACAAACTTAAAATACTTGACCTATGATATATCAGTTATTAAACTAACGGCCGCAAAGACACAAATGTGGATTTATTTAGAATTTTCCTTCCATCCTCCTACCTTAATTCCAGAGTGGCTGGTGGTGAACACTATCCTAGAGAGAAATAAATCCTTCGTGTCATCCTAGAGCATTTGATACGACTTTCTCCTCTAAGTAAGCAGGATGCGAGTTCAAGCCATGTATTGACACTTTGAATTTATGTAGTCTAGGCTGATACTCCAATACAGTGCTGCAGGAGTGCTGCATTGTTGGAGGTGCCTTAATTAGATGGGTTAGATGTTAAAACCAAGGTCCCACTTGCCTGGTGAGGTGGGCATTTTCGATCACTTTGCACGATTCAAAAAGAGAAGGGAGTTTCTCCCGGTGTCCTGGCCAACAAATCCCCCAGATAAAATTGGTCATTCTAGCTCCGTCAGTGGACCTTTGCTGTGTACGAATTGGTTGTTCCATTCACCTACAAAATACACAGTATAGCCTATGAATAGCTTTGAGATGTCCACCCAATGCAAACAGCATTATATCAAATGTAAGCATTATTTATATAATAATAATAATAATAATCCTTGCATTTGATATAGCGCTTTTCATGTCAGGAGGACATCCCAAAGCGCTTCACAGAACACACTGTAAAGTGAATTGACTGTATATTTGTGGGCGAACGCGGCAGCCAATTGCGCACAGCAATGTCCCACAAACAGTCATAGATTGAAAATGACCAATTTATTATTGTTTTTTGGGTTTTTGGAGGGATTATTATTAGGCGTGTGGAGTAAGGAAACTTGCCCAAGGTTTCGCCCTGCCTGGAATTGAACTCAGGTCTCTCACTTGCAAAGCGAGTGCTCTAACCACTGAGCTACAGGACTCCACGTCCTGTATTTTTTATTTAAATATTTAATTAATATTTAGAGCGAATTTTGCATTTCTGTATATTAAAGTGTTACTGAGGTGGCTGTTCTTTCTGCTATTTTCTGTTAACAAATACTCTAACCTCTTTGAGCATTTTAATAATAAACCTTGCATTTGATGTAGTACCTTATCACATCTTCGAGAAGTCTCAAAGCGCTTCACAGAATATACTGTAAAGTGAAATGACTATATTTTGTGGGTAAAATGAGGCGGCCAATTGCGCAGAGCAGTATCCCACAAACAGTCGTGGATTGCGTGACCAATTTATTATTGTTATTTTGCCTGGCCACTTAACTAATTTTTCAATAAATTGCAGAAGAATCACAAGGCAGTTTAATGTGCTTGTCTGAAAGTTGCACAGTGCCACATTTCACGGTCCGTTTACCTCAGGATACTGGAAAGGACCAGAAACAAAGCAGTACTTGCAGCAGAAATGGTAAGATGTTTAGTTTGCACTTAGTAAGGATTAATTTACAAGTCTGCAAAGTTTTTTTTATAGAAATAAGTGTTAAAGGTAATTAGAAACCTATCAAGTGTTCTGCTTTATATCATCTGAAGCCCTGAATTTAATTAAGTCTTGTGAATCACCCTCTGTTTTATTCTATATATGTTTCAGTTTAAAGTAAGTGCTCATTTTACCTCACCACCCCCAGTGTTTTCTTCTGTGAGGGAGGTCCTAAATACAGTAGCTAGTTTCATTAACAGTTAATTCTGAAATCTGCAAAAATAGTGAACTATCAATAATAATAATAATAATAATAATCCTTGCATTTGATATAGCGCTTTTCACGTCGGGAGGACATCCCAAAGCGCTTCACAGAATAGACTGTAAAGTGAATTGACTGTATATTTGTGGGCAAACGCGGCAGCCAATTGCGCACAGCAATGTCCCACAAACAGTCGTAGATTGAAAATGACCAATTTATTATTGTTTTTTTTGTTTTTTGGAGGGATTATTATTAGGCGTGTGGAGTAAGGAAACTTGCCCAAGGTTTCGCCTTGCCTGGAATTGAACACAGGTCTCTCACTTGCAAAGCGAGTGCTCTAACCACTGAGCTACAGGACTCCACAAAGTGTACAAAGTAGATGGAGTATTTGAAGGCATACCCCATTAGCAGGATGCAGACCAGTCTATGCCTGCAGAGACGTTTGACTGTGTAACTGTTGTGAAAATCTTTTTGCCAAAATGTTTCCTAATTTCTTGCAAGATTTGATCCCCAAGCCCAATCAGGAACCACTTAAAGATTGAAGGAGGATTAAGTGATGTGTTGCCAGACAGGTTGTGATCGAGCAGTATTTCAGTTTAATTCACTGGTATATTGGAAGTGGTATAGGGATAGAGTAGTGTAATTGGGGGAAATCATGTTCTGTAGCTAAAAGATGAGTTATCCATTGATGAAATAGTCAGGATGAGCATTGGGAGTCATTGGAGTGGGAGTGGGTTTCATTTGAAGGTGAATTTAACATGAAAAGGCCATTCAGCCTGTTGAATCTGCTCACAGTTTTTTAAGATCATCACGGATCCTTTAATGCCTTTCCCTGCTGTTTCTGTATATTTTGACAACTTTTTACAGTATTTCTGTTAAACATTCCAATTTAACATGGGATACCAATGAGAACAGAGGGGAATGAGAATAACCCATCCATAACGTAGGTGAAAAATATTCAGTGCCAAAGTGAATGTTCCCCCTTTTCCCGGTGTTAATGTATATACTCCTGGATGAAAGTTTCATGTATATTGTACAAAAGTGCGTGTGTGATAGATATTGAGATAAAGTTCCTCTTAATAGGAAGAGAAATTACCAGGGTCATGTTCAAATATAGATGCATATGGTGGTTTCTCCTCTCCTCGTACCACACCCATCAATTTAGATAATGCCTTTCTGAAATATAATTCATTGCTAATCCATCTATTCCCTCATTTACGTATTCTATCCTTGTTCGTAGCTGTATAATTATCTTTGAATTCAAAGTGCTATTTTACTGACAGTAGTTTAAAAGTTGTTGCATTATAAATGACTTGGCTGATCTCAGCCTGTGTTGCAATCGGGCTAAAAGCATCTGAGTTAAGTGGGTGGAAATCAAACAAGGTTCCCAATTTTCATGACTATCTATTGAGCCCTTTTGAATAATTACTTTTGAGTAGGTGTTGAGACAAGGACAGGTTCAGGCTCAGCTGTGATACACCCCTGGCTACTGTCTGGGTTGACATGAAAATGGCTGGGTGAGGCACCAGAGGACTACTGATCCCTATGGAACTGTAGCTCACTGTTAGCCTTCAACAGAGAAAGGGAGAACATTATGGGGCACCATTACTGGGATCTTATTTGGTATTGATGTTCCCAAAATCCTGGGATTGCAACCCCTACTCATGAAAGGTGTACTGAACCAATGAGAGGAAGACCTTTCTTAAATGATTATTTTCCTCAGGATCTTTGATGGATTCTTTACCTACTCCCATCCTCATGATATTGTTACATTTAATAAATTTGAGATAACTAAAGCATTGACTATCGCAGCATATGCAGGATACAAACATAAGGACTCAGTTGCCAAGGTCAGACTGTTGCAAACAGTGGCAAGAAAATGGCAAGGCAGATTACATCTCCATTGAGATGAATAGGACTCCGTTTTTCAGAATGGTTATTTTCTATGAAATGATGTAATATCTTTATAAGAAGTTTTGCTAGAAATATGAGGCGTTTGACTATAAGGAGCCAGTTATAGTCCTTATTTCTCTTTCCCTTGCTTCAATGCCAAGCACTTGCTCCAAGACCATTTCCAGTCCTGCTATGTAATTGGTAGGGAGTTATTATTGTGAGTGATGGTCCCATACACCTTGTTACATATGCGCCTAGCTTTTGCTAAGTTCAACCTGTATTGTGAAGTAGCCCATCACTCCCATCCATGCTTGGCTCCTCTGGCTCCCTGTCCTCAAGCAGTTTGACGTTTAAGATACTTGTTCTATCACTTTACACCCTAGCCCCATTTTATCTTGCAGTCTTTTCAGGTCCCACTTTCTCTGCCCAGCAAACCATCATATTATATGTTCCCTGCCTCCTACATCCCACAGTTGACAAACAAACTTTCAGCCATTGTGTTTTCCATCCCCTACTTTCTGGAACTCTCTTCCAAAATACCTCTAACTTGAACCCTCTCAATTTTTAAACCCTTCTAAAAACCTACTGCTTTGACTACGCCTTTGGTCAACTCCCTCCTATCTCCTCCCAATTTCACACCCTGTTCAGATTTCCACTCCCATCTCTGTAAAAGTGCTTCAAAACATAATGCTACATGAAAGGTGCTATATCTGTGTTTGGGGATCCACATTTAAATCTAGGTATCATGGAACCTTTAATTTCAAGTCGCAAACCTAACAAAATAAACATTTTCAAAAAAGAAAACGAAGAAGCATTCTGTGCTGTGTTGCAATATCAAAATGCAGAAACGCATCACTGAAGCATGATACTGCAAAAAGCAAAGCTCACACACTGAAAAGTTGAAACTGCCCCAGGAAATACAATGCATTAATTTAGTTTGATGATGGCTGAGAATGAAAGGCTTGTTTGGCATTCATTCAATTTGTATGGAAAAAAAATTGTAAAATAAATTTCAAGAGGATAATTTATTAGAACAACTGAGCCATTGTTTTGTAATGGCTCCACTGGCTTTATTATGTTCAAGTCTTCAGATCTCTCCAGGGCATATTCCACTTGCTTTGATGTAAACTTTTTTACCGTGCAGAGACTGAACTTGAGTCTTTTTTAACATGAAGAACATTTTGCAGTTCATGCTGTTGAATTTAAAGGATGATTTTAGCATTTGAAAGATTTGCACAACTGGAAGTTTTTATGTTATTCAGCCAAAGAAACCATTGCAGCCGCCATAAGCATAATAATCCTTGCATTTGATTTAGCGCCTTATCACATCTTCGAGACATCTCAAAGCATTTCACAAAATATCCTGTAAAGTGAATTGACTATATTTTGTGGGTGAAATACTGTCCACAGCAATGTCCCAAAACAGTCATGGATTAAATCACCAAATCATTTGTTTATAATCTATTTTTTTAAAGGGATTATTACCCCAGAAAAACGATCAGCCAATCAACTAATAACCGGATTTCTACTTACTACTAGATAATCAGAGGTGTGTGTAGTAAGGAAACTTGCCTAAGGTTTCGCACTGCCCGGACATCAAACCCAGTCCTCTATTAGCAATAATTGGCTTATAAATAAAACCCTATGAGATTATAGATGATAATGTTGCACCCTATTAATGCCAGCATTTTTTCATTCTTCTGTTCACTATTCATGAAACTTTGTAAAATAAATTCACATTTGTTCTCAATTTATTAATTAGATATGACCTCAGCTACAGTGTTTATTGTGATTGCTGCTATCTTGGATAAGCTCCAGATTCAGAAAATCCATTATCTGTATGGCCTCTGATTGTTGGCAGGGAGTTGCAATGTTAACAATGTATACCTCTGTGTCCCTTCTATTCCTTGTTGGCACAGTTTCTATTTTTAGAGTGCCCCCTCTGGTAATTATGTAGAACATGGAAGTCAAGAGAATACATTCCAGACTGAAGCACAACGATGAATACATTCAGTGCAATTAAAAATGGGAAATTCCACTTTTATTAACCATTTCCTAAATGTTCCCATTCCTGCTTTTCTGGTGTGACTGTCTTGGATTATGTTCATTATGCATCAAATTTCTCTCTTTATAATCTCTTTATCTGCTGTAATTGGAACTGTAAATTCAGAGAACTAAATCAAGAACCAGCTGCTTGAACTGCCAAATTTTTCTTCTAACTGGTTGTAAGTGATTTAATATAGTATTTGTGACTGTCAAATCAATTTCGTATCATGTCTGTTCATATTCTGCTGATAATTTCCAGTTGGACTGTGTTTAAATGTCCTAAACAGATATTGTACTTGTTGAGCAGTTTTGTAGACTGTATCCTTGCTTTGAGTTCCTCCCTATTGGTAGCTTTCAACCAAGAAATAACGAAAATATGCTTCACCAGTTAACTGCTTCACTACTTATACATAAGTAAACTGTAATGACTTGACAGGAGATGACATTATTTTGTAAGGGCAAATAACTCAATGACAGAATATAAATTCAAAAAATCTGAAAACCGAAAAGCAGAATTTTTAAAAAATGCAATTGCTATAAAACGTGGATTACAATATGATTTCAGGTTCTTCATTACTTTTAATCTGTTCATAGTGTCCTCGGAATCTCCTTGACTGGAGATTTGTAACATTTAATATTAACAGAAACATATGTTTCAACCTGACAGAAAATTTAATTTAGTTAATACTAAGCCGTGCACATTTACGTAATTTCAGTGCTGCTGCTTGTGGTTCTCACACAAAGGAAACTTGCAGGTTTTTTTTAATTGGAACCATACTTTGATTACTGTAAGATAAGCTCACCTGGGTTTTGGCCTCCACTATGGGTCTGAGTCCAACCGGTTAGCTGGGAAACCCAACACGCATGGAAACCCATCACCATGCTTAAGAGTCTCCAAATTAATGAGAGTCACACATCTGTGTGGCATATAATGAGTTTAGATCACAGTGCTGCCCCACTATAGCACGCTCCACTATAGCGTGAAATTGCTTATAACCCTGGGCTAATAGAAAAGAGCGGCCGCACTTTTTCTGCGGAATCCCCCACAAACCCCCTATAAATGTCGTTTCTGGCCCGTGGGCCTCCCGGCTGTTTACCCGACGTCACCGAGGGAGGGGCAGCTCCGAACTCGTACACGCAGTGCGACGCAAGCGGCAAATGGGCTTCACTCGGAGACCCGGTGTTGTGATTGTCTTTGTATCTGTGAGTGCGTGTCTCTCTGTCTGTGAGTGCGTGTCTCTCTATGTCTGAGTGCGTGTCTCTGTGTCTGAGTGCGTGTCTCTCTGTGTCTGTGAGTGTGTTTCTCTGTCTGTGAGTGCGTGTCTCTATGTCTGTGAGTGTGTTTCTCTGTCTGTGAGTGCGTTTCTCTGTCTGTGAGTGCGTGTCTCTCTGTGTCTGTGAGTGTGTGTTGCTCTCTCTGTGTCTATGAGTGCGTGTCGCTCTCTCTGTGTCTGTGAGTGTGTGTGTCTCTCTGTCTGTGAGTGCGCGTCGCTCTCTCTGTGTCTGTGAGTGCGTGTCGCTCTCTCTGTGTCTATGAGTGCGTGTCGCTCTCTCTGTGTCTGTGAGTGTGTGTGTCTCTCTGTCTGTGAGTGCGCGTCGCTCTCTCTGTGTCTGTGAGTGTGTGTTGCTCTCTCTGTGTCTATGAGTGCGTGTCGCTCTCTCTGTGTCTGTGAGTGTGTGTGTCTCTCTGTCTGTGAGTGCGCGTCGCTCTCTCTGTGTCTGTGAGTGCGTGTGTCTCTCTGTGTCTGTGAGTGCGTGTCGCTCTCTGTGTCTGTGAGTGAGTGTCGCTCTCTCTGTGTCTGTGAGTGCGTGTCGCTCTCTCTGTGTCTGTGAGTGTGTGTGTCTCTCTGTGTCTGTGAGTGTGTGTGTCTCTCTGTGTCTGTGAGTGCGTGTGTCTCTCTGTGTCTGTAAGTGCGTGTCGCTCTCTCTGTGTCTGTGAGTGTGTGTGTCTCTCTGTGTCTGTGAGTGCGTGTGTCTCTCTGTGTCTGTAAGTGCGTGTCGCTCTCTCTGTGTCTGTGAGTGCGTGTCGCGCTCTCTGGGCCTGTGTGCGGTGCTGGGCACTGAGAGCTGGTGTGGCCCCTTCGTCCCCACCCAAAAAAAGGAAAGGCCACCCAGTTTTTGTTAAAGCAGCAATTAGTATATTTTTTGCAACCGTGTAATATGTGTTATTTCCTCTGGTTGTACTGCTGGATTCTAACCAGTTAAAACTGATTAGCTTGCCATTGAAAGCACTGTCTGGCAAGCTTTCCTGCTGCTTGTCCAGCTAGGACCACTCTACTTGTTAGGGCTTTGGCTTGAGTGTTAACAAGAGTTGAGTGGGAAGATTCCTTGCCCCAAGTGACTGTTTTTATTACGCCAAGTAGGGTCTTCTTGGAGCTGAACTGGCTCCAAGGCGACATGCTTGGCAACGGAATATCTGAATCGAGCCAGCCCCCTGTGGCAGTCTTAAGGGTCTTGTTCCTGAGCTAAGTGGGTCTGCAGTCTACCAGGGTACTGCTGATGACAGCACAGGCTCATCAGAAAGACTTGGAAGAGCAGACGAGTCACTGGGGACAGGGAACCATCCCACTCAACTCCTGTTAACCCTGCAGCCAAAGCCCTACTGGTGATCCAGTGGTCCAGCTCAGGTAGCAGGAAAGTTTGCCAGATAGCGATGTACTTTCCGGAATTAAGTAAGCAGGATGCATCCCTCAGGGAGAGAGTGCGCATTCCATACACTAACTAAATGTGATATGATTCAAAAATACCAGATCAAGTATTAATTTTTTTTGTCCTGTTAGTAAATTGTCAGGCCCTGCAAATGATAATTTTTTTTCTGATAGCATAGTTAAATTGAAATCAGTTTTATCGCTTAAACTGCTCATGTTCCAAGATAGGATAATTCAGCTCTAGACAGATATTGTACCTTGTCCTTGGTGTGTGTGGTTCATTGCCACATCCAATGTGGCAGTGAGCGAAGTGCCACATCCATATTTTCAGATTTTTGCAATTGTTTGGAATTCTGTCTCCAGATCGCATTATTCATTTCCACAGATGTTTCACAAGATTTTTTTAAAAAATGTAAACCTCTTTGTATTTTGCATAACCTGAAGGTGAAGTCACATCCCAATCTAAAATTTAATTTGAGTGCACTTTGACTAATTTTTAGAGATGACACTTTCAGCAAAGCTGAAGTCCGTAAATGTCTAAATTGACCTGGTTGCTGGTAGAACAAATCACCAAACATGGAAACTATCTCTGACCCTATAACCGTGCTCAAAAAGATTTGAGTCTTCACAGTAATCCAGTAGATGTGATTAACTCTCAAATAGTTAAAAAAAATTAAGCCATGTTTGTGACCATTGAAAAAAAAGTTCACATTTTCCCATTTGTTTTATTTAACAGATTTAATCAAATACACTTTGAAAGAATGTTTATTCTACAAATGGTTGGCCCAGCCTAGAAATATACACTTGTATCATTTACTTGACTGTATAATATATTTAACAAGAATATTCCTCATTAGTATATTATCTGTAATCTAGATCATTTTGCAAGTAGTCAGACTTTTTCTTACTAATTCCAACTATAAAATGCATATGTAGAAATCTGATACAGTGCCTTTCACGTCGTGAGGACATCTCAAAACATTTCACAGGATTTGAAAATCTGAAACAAAAATAGAGTTTCACAACTATTTTTATGAGTGAACTATATATAACAGTAATAATACTGTGGGTGAATGAAGTAATAATAATGTAAATAATGCATATATGCTTAAGCTATTAGAAACAACAACAACTTGCATTTATATAGCACCCCTCACACAGGTAGCGTCCCAGAGCACTTAACAATTTCCAATAGAGTAACTATTTTCCTTTGCAGTTATTTTATATTTCCAGAAATGGTAATGGCATAAAACCAAATAGACTTCCCCAAACACAAATCACTGCTAATTGAAGATATTCACAAATAATCAAGGCATTAGTTTCTCTATATGCTCCTTCACTGGAATAAAAATTCCTCTATTCCCAATAAAATCACTGTATAATAAAATCCAATCGCCCTCTTCATTGTTAGTTCCTCAGTAGAGTATGACAACAACTTGCATTTAAATAGTGAGCTTTATGTGGGTCAGCATCTCAGAGCACTTAATAAGTCTTTATGAGTCTACATGCATACATGAGGGGTAAGGGGGAAAGTTGGTCGGGGGCAGGGGGAAGGGAATTCGGATGGTTGGAGGCTCAGATGGAATCACGGATATGGACTGGGCTAAATGGCCTGTTTTGATACTTGGATTTTTTGTAATTCTATATCCTGTAAGAATAACAATTTGCAGCTTATTCTGCAAAATGAGAGCACAGATTATCTTTTTCCTCTTACTATAAACCATTTCAAAAATTGTATTATTTCCAAGAACTACTTGTGCATGGGTTTAACCTCAGTTTCTTTCCTTGACCTCATTACAATTTAAGGGCCATTAGAAAAGCCTCAAGAGAACCAGTATAATATCTAATTTCCTATTATCACTCCCATTTTCCGCAGAGTTAGGAGATCATGGTTTGGCAACAATTGAAAAGTTTTTTTTTAAATTGCAAAAACTTTAGCTAATGAGATTTTTTATGTTTTTTTTATGTATTCATGAAACCGGTAACTGGAATGAGTGGATCTAAAACTCATGGCTTGATACCATGAAATGTATAGATCTAAGCAGATTTTTAATTTTTCTTGTTATTTGCCATGACGTTATATTATCCATCAGCAAAACTCATCCAAAGAATGAAATTGGTACAAGGCATTCTCTAGATTCCTTAATCTGAGTTAAAGTACGTGTTTCATTATTTCCCTTTGTAGAGTACAGGCACAAAACAAATCTACAGTTAAACTTATTTGTACTGCACTTTGAGCATTGGTTTTGGTGAAAATAATGAATGGCCTTCAATGAATGCTCAAAATGCAGCGTGACAGTGGGTAGAAAGAAAGTGATTTGGGAAGGAAATTGATTTGGACCACAAAGAAACTTATTATAGTGTGGTTTGCTGGATTCAATATTTATAAGTGAGGCATGAAAAATTTACCCAAATCCTTGTCAAAATCCGGAATCCATTTGCCTCGCCCCTTCCCTTACCTCCTTCAGCCCCTTTTCCCTTTTGAATCCAACCCCCAGTTCGGGTGTAAACCCTCCACTGTCCAGCCCCTCAGGACATCCTCCCAATGCTATGTAAATGCTGTCCACAAAGGAAATGGGTCATGAAATAAAGTGGAAGTACTTAGTATCCTGATTCTGAGCCAGAAAGCCTGTAATTTTCCCAAACAGTTAAAAATTGTATCATAGACTCAAATCCACTGCATTCGTTCAATACCACAGGCATATGGGTTAAAGATTTTGAGCAGGAAGACATGCTGACGGTGTAATATCATTTTGTTGATTCTCATATTATTCCTCTGTGTTCCTTCTATTATATTATCCTTGTGTTGCCATATTATTTTATACATCACAAGCATGTTACTTTTTTCATATGTGAGAAGGAAGAATGGAAGGAATGGAGGGGGTTTGGAATGAGGAATTCTTTAAATCTATTGAGACCACAAATTATTTTAAAAGGAAATTGGATCGATGATTGAAAAGCAGATTATTATGGGTACGTGGAGAAAGCCAGGGGGGGGTGGGATTCGGCTTGGCGGCTCATGTGAGGTGGGAAAAAAAAAGTGCAGAATTGATGATGATGATAATAATCATCCTCATTATCATCCTTGCATTTGAAATGGCAACTTTCACACATCAAAATGTTTCACAGGATTTACTGTAAAGTGTAATGACAGCATTTTGTACGCAACAATGGGTCGAATAGCCAGTTTTCTGCGCTGTAGTGATCTGTATGTGTGATGAAAAGACAGGTGAAATAACGTGTGAGATTACTAAATAGAATTAATTTTGCCTCCTCAGTTCTGTATAGATGACCCGAAATGTAACCTATATGCCAATATGAGGAAGCGGAAGAGGATACTAGAAGGGGATACTAGCATCTCCGGAGCATTAAAAAGCATCACCAATTCGGAAATTTCAATACATATGGATGTTTTGTTAAAGTTACGCTTATGATTGACCTCAACTAAATGCAATTGCTACAGTATTTTGCTGAACATAAAAGAAATGCAGTGCTCACAGTTAGTTTTGGCAAACTTTTTCGAGGTGTATTGCTTTAACTCCTAAGCCCACAAAGGAACTGGGTCATGAAGTGCAACAGAGGTATTTAGTATCTTCATTCTGAACCAGAGAGGCTGGAATTCTCCAAAGCAGTTGAGAATTGGTTCACAGACCTAAATCCGTTGGATTGGTGCAATACTGCAGGCATGTGGGTTAAAGATTTTGAGCAGGAAGACATACTGATGATGTAATGTCATTTTTCCCCTGTAATATGACACTGTAATATTGACATTCTTTTTCTTTTTTTGCTAGAACCTGCAGTGGAATACACAGCACGCCACAGTGACGCGTACAGTACATCGAGTGAAAGTCCATCGCTTGTTTCTTCAGACCCAGATTTTCGACATGGTATTCTAAAATCCAGATGCTAGCTGATGCTCCTTTACTAAGCAAATTCTTAATGATTTCTCAATACTAATGGTGTTTGAGTACAGTCAGTAGTTTTCTTACAAATCTTAAAAAAGATCTAATTTATTTTATGGTTTGTTTGCTCTTGAAAGTTCTGTGCTCCTAATATTATTGTAATGGGACCCTATTTACTGCTGGACACTTACATCACAAGATTAGAAGATTGATTTAGATAAAACCCTTCGGCCCATTTGATCGTATCCTTCCAGAACTTAACGCCTGTGATCACTTTCTCCAGAGGGAGGGGAGAGAAGAAGTAAAGAGAGTACCTGGTTTAAATGGCACATAAGAAAGTCAGACATATCTGCAGTAATTGAAAACGCAGCTGAAGGTTGACAAGTCTGTCTGGCTCATCTGTGAGACGTGGAGTGTCTGCAAACAGATCATTAATCTTGTGAGCCAAAGTCCTAATGGTGGTCCTGGCTGTGTACCATGCAATGTTTATCATAATAATAAGCCATAAAGTTGCACAGTTGTATCGCAGCACAGTTGTGGTCACATTGAATATCAATCATCCTTATATCATAGCAGTTGAATGGTGCTGTCATCGTTGGTCATGTTGCAGCACCATTGATAATTTATGTAGGCGGAGGCTGTGAGAGACAACAAACTATCTTCCCTATCTGTAGCTTTTCATTTCCTCTATTTAATAAGTAATATATATTTTTTGCTAGTGCTTATTATAATCACCTAATTGTTGTAATTTTCTACTGAAGAAAAATCATCTCAATTAAAATCACAAGTTAGGAAGTTGGCCAAAGGCTGCATATTTTTACAACATTGAAGCATTGAGTCGTGCACCTTGTTATCATTGTGTGGCTGGGTGGTTAGTTGGAATGTTGGCTTAACAAAATCAATCCCTTCAGTTGTGTTTTGTTGGCTGCTAGCATTAAATTTGAGCCTCCTGTCAGCATAAGTTGTCACTTTTTAGTGATGTCCCTGATAAAATTCATTACAATAATGAGACCTTTATGAGTAATTAACACCTAAGAGAACAAAGATGGATTTACCCAGAACATGAGATGTTTTGTACTTTTCTCTCCCAATGAAAAAATAAAGTGTTTAGCTGAGCGCTTTCTGCTTTTGCTTCACTTTACAGACAAAGTAGTTTGCTTTGTTTATATGGATGAAGGAATGTGCAAGGCTGGAAAAGACCGTTTTGGTTTGTCTGGCCAGTTTCATTTTCGAATACCAGAGTGTGTGTTTCATATAAAAGTTAAAGGCTTTGTTTCGTGTGAGTTGGGGGTGAAATTGATGTGTCACTAAACTAATCTGAAAATTGAATCAGATATT
The DNA here is from genome assembly GCF_018977255.1 of Callorhinchus milii. Taxonomy (NCBI): domain Eukaryota; kingdom Metazoa; phylum Chordata; class Chondrichthyes; order Chimaeriformes; family Callorhinchidae; genus Callorhinchus; species Callorhinchus milii. The sequence continues at coordinate 37,208,545 of NW_024704742.1, forward strand.
TTTGGAGTTTTTAGGAGGGCTAAACTTTACTTCCCAATGTCAGAAGTGCACAATGTGCTAATATCCCAGAGTCCCTGATTTATTAGTGATGTTGCTGGTGACTATTGTCATCAAGTAATGTTAATAGTAGAATGTTAGACAGTATAATACTTTATCAGAAATTAACTTTATACATTTTATTTTGTGATTGTTCTATTTGTTTCAGTCCCTCTTCACAGTATTGCATCACACAATTATGCAAGGACCTCAAATCTATATTCCCCATTTCTCAGCATCATAAAACCTGAAACATAACTCTTCTTGAACTTCTTTTCATAAAAGCAAAAGAAATGTGATGAATCTAACATCATTAGCCTTGTCCTTCCATTTCCCATAAATTGGAGGCATTCTTCAAGAATCCCACAAGATTCACCTACAAATATACAGTGAATTCACTTTACAGTATATTCTGTGAAGCGTTTTGAGCTGTCTAGAAGACGCGAAAAAGCATTATATCAGATGCAAAGATTATTTATTTATTATTCCATTTCCAATGAGTGCGTGAGCTCACCAAAGGCTGGTGTACGTGCTTATTGTATGCTTCATTTATTTGATAGTCAACTACAAAGAATGCTTTTTGTTTTTCAAACCATTGCTCAAAGCCCCTCTTGTTGGTATCTTCAAATATCAACCAGCAATAGCAACAACAACAAAATGACATTTATAGAGCGCATTTTACGTAGGGAGGATGTCCCAAAGCGCTGAACAGCAGATGTCGGATCCCGAGCATGGGGGAGGGGTGGTGTAGGGGTGAGGGAAGGCAGAGAGGTGAGAGGGAGACCAAAGGCACGGTTGAAGAGAAGGGTCTTGAGACCGGCCTTGAAGGAGGCGAGGGAGGAAGCGAGGCGAAGGGACTGTGGGATGGAGTTCCAGAGTGTGGGGGCAGAGAGCCTGAAAGCTTGGCCACCGATGGTAAAGCGGGTCGGGCGGGAGACATGGAGCAGACTGGAGCCTGATGAACGGAGGGAGCGGGCAGGTGAGTAGGGAGTCAGCAGGTCAGAGAGGTAGGAGGTTGCAAGGCAACCAGGAATACAAATGTATGCAGTGTTATGGAAACAAATTTTGGGCTACTGAAGCGGTAATTTGGGTGTCTTGATTTCTCTAGTACTGGGGGTAAGGACCAGCTAAAATCTACATATTGTTTGTGGCATGGATACAAAGGGTGATGGAAATCTGGAACTCTCTCCCAAAAAGGCTGTGGATGCTGGATCCATTCAAATTTTCAAGACTGAGATGAATAGATTTTTGTTAGGTGTCAAGAGATATGGGGCAAGAGCGGGAAATTGGAGTTGAGGTACAGTTGAACCATGATCTTACATACTGGCGGAACAGACTCGAGGGCTGAATGGCCTTCTTCTGCTCCTATGTCTCATTTAACACTGAAGAATGAATCCAACCCTGCCCTGTGGACAGAGAAGAATTTCAAGAGTTGTTACTTCGGTTGACTGAGTCTCTGATGCTAATGTGACCATAATCAACTTTTATTTGGTGGTAAACCCCACCCCTCTCAAGTGCCATCGACAATGTGTAATAATAATAATAATACTTCCATTTGATATAGTGCCTTATTACGTCTTTGAGATGTCTCAAAGCGCTTCACAGGATGTACTGTAAAGTGATGGGCGAAATGGGGCAGCTAATTGCGCACAGCAGTGTCCCACAAACAGTCATGGATTGAGTGACCAGTTTATTATATATTTTTTGAAGGAATTATTACCCTTGGAAAAGTGATCTACCTATCAACTAACAACTGGGTTCCTACTTACTCTAGGCAAACAGGGGCTGTGTTGGGGCAGAGGGGGGCTGCCGATAAACATACTTGTTGAATACGCTTTTTCGGTGTTAATATGGAAATGCACCAGATGTCCATTGCCAATTTCTACGCTTTAAATTATGTGACAAAAAACAACCTACAAAGGCTTAAATAACTGAAGTAAAAATGTTGGACATTTTATATGGTTGAATGTTAGATAGCACAGACATACCTTTCTAATTTTCTGTTTTCTTTCTCTCCTCCCCCCCACTAGTTCCCAGGAGTGAAGAAATTCGGAGATACAGTTTTCCAGTAGGTTTTGCTGCAGGAGATGAGTCCTTAGAGGATGGTCATAATGTGGTTAGGAGAGCAAGGTGAATCTTCTGCCATAAATGTTATCACTGCTGTATTTGTAAAACAGATTTAGGAATTATTCAACCAATGCAATAGTTTAGAGCAGCTTACTGACTACCATTTGAATTTAGTTCAGAATTGTTAATAGACTTGTAATCGACTTGTAATGGAAATGCTGCCTTAGTGTTGGAAAGAGCACCTCCTGTAGGACACCCCATATATAGCGCACTGACCGACAAGAAGTCTCCTCCAATGTAATCTCTGGTCGGAGCCTTGCTTCCTCCCTTGCCTCCTTCAAGGCCGGTCTCAAGATCCGCCTCTTCGATTGTGCCTTTGGTTGCCCTCCCACCTCTCTGCTTTCCCTCACCCCTACACCACCCCTCCCCCCATGCTCGGACCCCGACACCTGACTATACAGTGCTTTGGGACGTCCTCCCGACATGAAAAGCGCTCTATAAATGTAATTTTGTTGTTGTTGTTGTTGATATGGTAGTTTCATTATAAAGCAAGGGAAAATTCATGTGTAAATCAAACCTGTGCCATTTCACATTGTCACTTAGCAACAGAGTGGTGTAGACAGTGACTGGAAGCAGGTTACTCAGTTAGAATGGCTTATTGCATTGAACAACTCAATATAAAAGAAAGTGGGTGAACGAGAAACCTTTTTCATTCATAAAAAACAAAGGTAAGCGAGTGTAAAACTTGAGTGATCAGTTGTTGTTTTTGCATAATTCTCTAAATCTAACCTATTAAAAAATCAGCAGTCCATATGAGATGTCGACAGATGAGAACATGATGAGCCAGGAGTTGATGCTGAAACGTCAGGAAGAAGAATTGAGACAACTACAGAGCAGATTAGCTCAGAAACAGCTTCAATCGGAACTTCACCAAGTATCCATGTTGGATGTCAACAGGGACCCCTTGAGAGATGTAGCTATGGAAACATCCATGTCACAAAGAAAACTGAAGGTGAAGAGTTCACTTGTATTTAATGAGGAAATTAAATTGTGGAGTCCTGTAGCTCAGTGGTTAGAGCACTCGCTTTGCAAGTGAGAGACCTGAGTTCAATTCCAGGCAGAGGGCGAAACCTTGGGCAAGTTTCCTTACTCCACACAGAGCCTAATAATAATCCCTCCAAAACAAAAAACAATAATAAATTGGTCATTTTCAATCTACGACTGTTTGTGGGACATTGCTGTGCGCAATTGGCTGCCGTGTTCGCCCACAAATATACAGTCAATTCACTTTGCAGTATATTCTGTGAAGCGCTTTGGGACGTCCTCCCGACGTGAAAAGCGCTATATCAAATGCAAGGATTATTATTATTATTATTATTAAATGCATCCACTTTTTGGTGCACAGTGAGTTGTTGCAAAATATGCAGCCGATTGGTAGAAATGTTACTGGTGCATTGGACTACAGTTTGTTGTTTCATTTCTCAGATCTAGATTTGTGGGCTAGGTTAACTGAATCAGTGATCTACTTCTATCTGAAATTGTTGCTATCTTACTTTGAATCTATTTACAAAATGAATTTACAGAAGGTCTGTTATGCTTGACCAACCTGAGTGATTTATTTGAAGATGTAAGAGATAAAGTAGACAAGAGAAATGCAGTGGATTAGAGTATTTGGATTTCAGAAGACCTTCGATAAAGAGCCAGATGAGAGATCCATGACCAAAATCATGGCATGTGGAGTCGTGGGTAGAAAACCGAAAGAGCCGTGATATGAAGCAGTTCATTTAACCCTTGCTCCACCCCACCAGGCAGTGCTCAAGGCTGAAACTGGTAGAAAAATGTTCCATTAGGTGGGGCTAACATTTTTCACCTGATGGAGCACTAGTGATTTGTAAAATAATAATTAATAAGGATTGGGGAAAATTGAAAGATGAGTCATCACAAGCTATTCTTACAGTTTTTAGAGGAATAATGTCAGAGGCATGAAGCCATGTTTAGCTACCCATGTTATGGCTGGGTGGTATATGGTGTGGTGTGAGGAGAAGCCATGAAGTGAAAGACATAAAGGAAACTGGCATGTATCTGTATGTTTGCATTAAATGAAGGTGTGCTAAATTTAAACTAATTTACAATTACTGCCGCAAAGCACTTCCCAGTGCAAGTGGGGAGTGGAAAGATGACCAAAAGTGTAGTCGAATAAATATATTTTGAGACTTTTTTTTAAAAAAAAGGGAAGAGATGGAGCAAGGTGGAGGGCCTCTGGGATGGAATTCCAGAGAAAATCTGAAAGCCTGCCTGCCGATGGTGGGGCGGATAGTGTGGAGGACATGAAGCATACCAATGTTCTGAAGCAGGGAGAGAGAGGGAGGAGGAGGAACTCCAGGATGAAGTTTCAAAGAGTGGAAGCAGATTGTCTGAAAGCTCGCCCACTGTTGGCGGGGCAGAGTGAGGGAGGGGAAGTTTGTTGAGTTCAGGGGAAAGTTGGGTCACAGGATACAATAGCATTTATATCTCTTTTACATTTATTTAACAATGTATCCAGTAACCATATTTCTAACTTAAAATGTTCTTTGACTTTCGCCACTCAGAATTTCTTTGGACCTGAGTTTGTGAAAATGATCAGCGAGCCTTCTATTGCACTGGACCTTCCTACATCGATTCTGGTAAAGATTAACAATGAGAATCATCGCTATCTGTTGACAGCCAGATGTAATCTTGTTGCAGTTCACTCTGTGTTTAAAAACATTCATATAAGAATTAGTTATTATAATTCCGGTTACAAATTGAAACGTTTTAAGAATGAATGAGGGGAATAATGTGAAGTTTTGTGTAGAAACGAGTATGAAGACACCCATCTGATTGGAAGTTTATATCAAGTTTTTTTTAATTGAAGAAACACATTACTGCAATGCTTTGAAGTCAAACCAAATTGACTTTTGCATAACCACTTGTGATAGGCAAACCTCTCTACGGGCAGGGATTCTTCCCACTTGGCTCCTGTTAACCCTGCAAGCCCAAACCCTAATGGGTCAGTGGTCCTAGCTGGACAAGCAGTGGGGCACTTGCCAGCCAATGCTCTCAATGGCAAGCTATGTGATTTTAGCTGGTTAAACTCCACCAGTATCCCAATGGCTTTTGCAAATATGCGCCTAATATCCACTGGAATTGAGTCAACAGAGTGCATGCCTCCAAGAAGAGTGCACATTCTGCTCCATGTGCAGGTGGCATTTATGTATATGGAATTCTGTTTGGTTTGAATAGTCGTAAGCATGGTGATGTGTTTATGCATGTGTTAGACACCCGGCTGACCAGAAAAATTAGAATTTTTAAAAGTGCTTTCAGGTAAGTTTAAAGCATTCACAGAGAGGTGGAGAGCTATCAGTTTGCACTCTTGACAACATGGACAGCACATTAATTGCCTGGCTTTCCCCGTAAAGCTTTGCTCCAAAGAATCCAATGAAGAGCATCCTTTAATCCTTTAATCCTTTGCAGAAAAAAGGAAAAGGTGACGATATCCGGCGCAAATTGAACATCATGCTTCTGAGTGGACAGCGCTTAGAGTTGACGTGTGACACCAAATCGATGTGTAAGGATGTCTTCGATATGGTGGTTGCCTACATCGGTCTGGTGGAACATCACTTTTTTGCCTTGGCATATTTAAAAGGTACATAGATAGCTGTAAAATATTAATTTAACTCTGGCCATTTGTATTTGTCTTGGGTTAACCTCCAGTTTTTCTGGAAAATATTTTTTGCAAAAACAAACAGCAATATATATATATATATGCGTAAATTTAAACCTCAACAAATGATTAAAAGCAAGATTGTTGGTAATGGAGTGTCATACTTTGGATACCTGGACACTATTATGTTTCTACATCCGACCAAGACGTAGATGCTGGGTTTTCAAGTAATTTTAAACAAGTATCCAGAAAGTAAATTTTCAAGAGTAATGCTCAGGTTTGATATGATGATGGACTTTTGGTGTCCTGTAGCTCAGTGGTTAGAGCACTCGCTTTGCAAGCGAGAGACCTGAGTTCAATTCCAGGCAGGGCGAAACCTTGGGCAAGTTTCCTTACTCCACATGCCTAATAATAATCCCTCCAAAAAACAAAACAATAATAAATTGGTCATTTTCAATCTACGACTGTTTGTGGGACATTGCTGTGCGCAATTGGCTGCCGCGTTCACCCACAAATATACAGTCGATTCACTTTACAGTGTGTTCTGTGAAGCGCTTTGGGACGTCCTCCCGACGTGAAAAGCGCTATATCAAATGCAAGGATTATTATTATTATTATTATTATATTATTTTGACTAAACTTATTGAAAGCTGCATTTATCTTCCAATACTGACAGCAAATGCTAGCTGGGAACATTAGAATTTTGCAGATCAGATGTCTCAGACAAATGCTTACATTGAGTAATCTATATCACACCCACTGCTTGGGTTGATCATTGTTCAAAAATCATCATGTATTTGGACGAACTCACACTCGTTGCTAATTTGCTGGTTCCCTCCTGCCAGCATCTTGTTTGCCAGCATCACAGTTCACCTCACTGTGAACTGTTGGAATTTCTAATGTTTACTTTTAATATTGCAGCTGGAATTCTGGCTGTTCTCCGTACTTCTGCTTTACATCACATACTGTGGTCAATGTTAGAGCTTGCTTCACATTGACCTCTGTGATCTTGGATATGGAAGCTAGCTAGTAGTCAAAATGTGTTTTAGACAGCATTTAAACAGTGCTTCTACGGGCATGAAGAGTCACGGTATTTAAGCTTAGACCTAAGATTTCAGCATAGCTTAAGATTCACCACCCTTCGTGCTGTGCTGTGGATTCCCTGGGGAAATGCTATTTGCATTGCGGGCACTTTTGTTGCAGGCCATGGAGTGCTGACATTCCTACAGCATATTTTAGAAGCTTTTGAGTGTTTTGTTTGTCATGTTCCAGGGATGATATTCTAGCCAACACAAAGGTGATAGGTTCTCGGTTGCCATCTGTATTGAAACATCTCAGGGTGACTATCCTGTTGGCCTGTTCTTCAGATTGTGTTGGCTCCAAGCCATCTTCAATTTTTTTTATGCTGGGTTAATTCTTTGCTCATCAGCAGTGCAGTAATGACTACTGGGGTTTATCATATTTTGGGGTTGAAGAGGGCACTGGTCAGGAAATTGTCATTGTAAATAGCATCTAATATTGGAATAAGTGCCTCAGGACTTGAGGTGCGTTTTGTGCTCAAATATCCTGTCCTTTTTTTGTAGAAAATGAACTATTTTTTGTTGAACCTGAATTAAAATTGTCCAAAGTGGCACCAGAGGGATGGAAAGAAGAGAAGAAAAAGAACAAAATGACTGTAAATTTCACCCTTTTTCTCCGCATTAAGTTTTTTGTAGAAGATGTCAGCTTAATCCAGTAAGTATTGCCATATCTCTACTCTGTAGGTACTTTTTTCACCAGTTCATTCAAATAAAAGACAAGGCAGAGATTGTAATTTTAACCCCTGCCTTAAAAAAACACCAAATTCAAAATTGTCCACAGTTATTTTAAGTTGCATTCAAAGTGAAGTAATTAACATCTTGGGAGAAAAAAATTGCCATTGTTTTGTTAATTCTGGCATCAAAGCATCCCACGTGAGTTAGCTCCATTCTCTCTGCAGAATATATGATTTTGCCAAAGTATTATACCTCCACTATTAGATATGGTTTGTTGCAACTTGTATAGCTGTCTGGGTTACTGTCAGGTGCTTTAGACAGCTGTCTAGCTTAATCGTTGATCATTTGTGGCTAATATTTAACCTTAATAATTTAGTCTAGAAATACCCCAATATGTTTTTTAAATAAAATTCACCAACTCATTCCAAGATGTTCCTTCCCCTTCCCTGTAATCGTGGCTGTACCTTTCCACCATTGTTTATCTTCAATTGTCTCTCATCAACTCTTCTGACGGTCTTGTCTAGTGCTGACTATTGATGTGCACATATTACGTATCTCAACAAATGGTGTGTGTATTTACATGAGAGCACTGACTTAGTTGGTGTCCAGTAGGCTTGGGGCATAATATTAGACTTGGACTTGTTGAACCTCACAGTAGCTGGTGAATTGTAAATTGTCCTTAAAAGATGTCTTTGGCCTGTTGAAAGTGGATATTCATCAAAAGCCTGACAAACAAAATCTCTGATGTTTGAAATGGTGACTGCTGGAATTATTTCATGTTAAAAACCAGCAGGAATAGCCTTCATTCCATTACTCTGAGTTGCGTTCAGACCCGATCTCAAATGAAAGGGTAGTGTTTAAAATTTTTTGCAATCCTGCCCATGGTATTCTGAAGGCCCAAGACCATATTCATAACAATCTCATACTTACAAATCTAGTAACATCTAATTCTGACTTGTGGTAGATTTGCACTAGGTCCACTTGGAATTAAAATATAATTGCCCAGATCAGTTTCCTTTTAAATTTCTTAACCGCTGGCCTAAAAAGGCGACATTTATCTCATCAGTCTGAGCTACATTCAAACCCAGTTTCCAGGGATGAAAGGATGGTGCATTAATTCTTGATGCTTCTCAGTTCCCATCCATGATTTTAACAGCATTCGTAATATTCTTTTACAATTCAGATTACTATTTTATAATATCACCAATATTAGTTGGTAGTGCACTTGCTTCTCACTCAGAAGGTTGTGGGTTCAAGCTCCAAATTGGGACTTAAAGCTCATATTGTCTAAACTGGCACTACAATCCAGTGTTGGGTGTGTACTGCATTGTTGGTGGTGCCATCCTTCAGATAAGATGTTAAACCAAGGCTCTGTTTGCCTACTCGGGTGGACGTTAGAGATTCAACAACACTATTCAGAAAAAGAAGAGAATTTCTTCCAAATAATCCCGCAAATAAAATTGGTCACCAAATCCACAACATGGCTGATAGTGGGTTATTACTGTATGCAAATTGGCTGCCATTTTCACCCACAAAACACACAGGCACTGCACTTTATAGTAAAACCTTGTGAAGAGCTTTGTGAATGAAGCACTTTGGAATGTTTTCCCAAGCTGAAAGGCGCTATACTAAATATAAGGATTATTATTAGTCGTGTAATGTTTATTAGTACATATTGATTTATCATGTGTTAAAATGGTCAATCACTCAGTGAATCTCTTTTTTTTCCCTAAATTATAAACTTTGTGAAGTCACACGCTGACCAGGCATCAATACTACTTGCAGTTGAGAAGAGATATTTTGGAAGAGAGGTTACATTGTGATGAAGAAACTGCCTTGCTACTTGCATCATTAGCCCTCCAAACAGAATTTGGTGACTACCAGCCCGAGGTACACTTGAATTTACTGCTCTGTATCTGTAGTAACCTGCATAAATTACATGTACTTCCTCCACATTATGCCATGGTATGCCATTGCCTTGCTGAGTCCTCAGATTTAGCACAGCCTCCGTTGTATATAAATATGCCAAATCAAAAAATTCATAGAAGAGTTGAAAATGTGCACATCAGAAAAAAAGGCATTGTAAGTAATGTCTCAACTTTAGAAAAAGCTCCTCAGTTAAGCAGTTAAAGTGACTGCTTCAGGGAACCCCACATACAGCAGACCAACCTGCAAGAACTCTATTCTGAGGCTTTTGAGAAGTTGGACAAACATTTCTATGTACTTGCAGACAGAGCAGTAGATTACTGTAAATACAGTAACTATTGAGTGGTATTGGATTGAATAACATGAATCTGAAGATGAAAGTTACAATGAGACTCGTTGGTTTAGTTTGTTCATTGTGATTTCTATCACACATAGATACCATATACACATAAAATGAGCACATCATTTGCAAATTTTTGACACAATTAAAATTTGGTGTTCTTAGTGAGTTTATTATCAGTCAAAAAGGTTTTCAAATGTTGTGGTCAGTAAGACCTGGGAGTTTGTGGTTGTCTCATTGGACATGGCAGGAAGCTGGAAGAGACAATAGGATCATAGATTTGGGAGTAATTGGTGAACCCCAATATAATGCCCTTCAATATAGCACTTCCTCATTTATAAGGCAAGTAGGTAATGCACCCCAATATTTTGTGACATCAAAGCCCGAAAATCCCATTATTGTAAGAATACAGTTAGTAGATTATGTTGTGCATCATGAGAATAGTGCAATCAGGCAAGTATCATAATGTGAGAGCTTTCCTTGCAGGTGCGCAACGAGCCGCAGTAACATCACTAGTGACAAAACAAATCCGGATGTGTTAACTGGTGATGAGTTTTTTTTTAATGTCCTTGCTTATAATGCAGGTTGGAATTTCCTGGATCTCAACAGCCACATAATAGGATGGTTCTCCTGACATTTGTCCAAATTTTTGTGAAATGTTATTTTTTGATTTTTAATGTGTGATATGGAACTACAGTATTTATTTTTGCTCTCGATAGCTTCATGGGAAGAATTATTTCCGGCTTGAACATTATTTACCAGCCGGAGTGATGGAGACGTTGCACCACTCCTACATGAAGGAAGAACTGACCAAAATGCACAGCACATATTGTGGAGCCACAGAAACAGAGACTCAGCTTGAATTTATGAAGGTATTGCCTTTTAGTGCGGAAAGAGGGAAATCAGATTTGCGTTGTTTAAAATATTTCTCATTGTTCCCAGTTTTACTGAGTTCCTTGTATTGTAGTATTTGATGTTAAATTAATATTTTCTTTAGTATTTAATGTTCCCTTTAAAATATCATTTCAATGGAGGCCATCACTTTTTCACCCAAGTGAGATGGTGCTGAAAGTACAGCTTTCTGAAACTTGGACAAGGGATCAATTCTGAGCAAGTATTGTTTAGAAAGTGGAAAAATATAGAGGGTTAGAATTGAAACATACTAACATTTTGCGCGACTGGCTGGTAAACGGATAGCATAATATGTATCTTGTGGAATAAAACTACATTTAAGCATTCTAACCATGTGATGCCAAAGTTCTTTCATCAACTATTCTTTTATTAGATTTGTATGGACTGAAGCAATGGTACAGTTTAGGCTGTAAACTGCTTTCAGGCCTCTGGTGGCCAGAGTGGTATTGCACTAAGAGCTAACTGCGGCTTTTTCTAATATTGAAACATTAGGGTCATACAGAACTCATCCAACTTTACTTACATTAAGTACTCAACTCCACACTAGCTGCAGTTATTTCTGTCTAGTAAAGACAACTATTGCTGTTGAGATACAATGTACTTGTGTGTATGCAGATTTTGGCTTTTACGTCTTCTCACTCTAATAGGAACCGACTCAATACTAAATGTTTCAGAGGGGACTCTTAATATAATAGATAAGGAACAATATATAAACCAAGGCATCAGCACAGCTTCAGGACTGTGATATCAGGGCAGTCAACAGTAACTTTCTTAATGATTGAATGGGATGGGGAGTATGGGGGGTGATCCCAGGACACTTTAACAAATTGCTTGATGATGTCTTGGGAAGAAGGTAGAGTGGGTATTCTGGACGGATGAGATTGAATAGGTTGAAATTCATCCCAAAGTTTCTTGTATTTGTGCTGTTTGGATCTCTAGTAATGGCAGCAATGAAAAGAATGCTCAGGGTTGCAGTGGAAGCTATTTCCTGGAACATCAGACTTCTATATAATTACTATCTGCACAGTGGAGAGATTGGTAGTTAGTTTTATGGTAGGGTGGATGAGTAGAATCCCGGCTTGACTGCTTTCGGTAATATCCGTGATCCACTTATGGGAAGTGTTAAGGGGTCACGGACATATTCTCGTTGCACCCTGCAAATTCCAGAATTTTAGATGTTTAAACCTGAAATGGTGAAGGGGTGGGGGGTGGGGGGCGGGGGGAGAAGAGAAAATAAATACTATTTGCACGGCTCATGGCTGATCTACATGCATACGTTATAATTTTCTAGTACTACAATGTGAAATTCTGTAGGCTCACTTTGTTTTTATGTTATTTATTTATTTTTCTGTTTGACTTGGCTTTCAGGTGTGTGAAAAACTGTCCGAGTATGGCGTGCTGTTCTACCGAGTTATGCCAGAGAAGAAATCGTCCACTGGGATAAATCTAGGCATTTGCTCTAAAGGGGTTATCGTTTATGAGGTTTGTAATGGGGTCAGGACATCCATTCTTCGGTTTCCATGGAGAGACACAAAGAAAATTGCTTTCAACGTAAGTGGGCTTCAGCCATTAACCCTATTGTACATAGCAGCTGTGGTTGGTTCTATTTAGTTTGTTCTATGTTGCCTCTAGTGCTTTGCATGGGATTCATATGTTGAATGAATTAAGCTTCCAATCTAGTTAAGTTGGTGAAAACTGCTCAGGAGAAATACCTCTTGGAAACTATTGCTCAAACAGGCATTTCCTGGGGTATTTTCTTTCGTTGAAAATACAGAGAGGTTATATTCTAAAACAGAACAGTAAATAACCAAATTGAAGTAATAAAATTCAAATGAAGTGTTGAGGCACTTGAAGTGAATTGTAAATTCTATTCTTGACTTTTAGGGTGTGAAATTCCTCTTAGTTCAATTTTGATGACATGCTTAATGCATCTCCACACTGAACTACAGGAGGAATTTCATACCCACAGTGGTTTTGTTTCCCCCTCCCCCACACATACCAAAATGGTTGAGAGTGATAGCAGGTAACCCTGCCAACTGGCTAGTCTGTTACTGGATAGGTTGACAGAGGAATAATTTATATTCTCCGGATTATCCTTACTGAAGGCTTTTCCCAAAACTCACTCCTAAAATCAGGAACTCCACATAACAGATATAATGGAAGAGAAACGATGGCTGTGTGCAGTTGATTACTCAAATTTACTCTGCTGGCAGATTTGTGAGGATTAATGTGGCTGATGATTTGTACACAGTAATGCCCTACAAACAGCCATGAAGTAAATGATCAATTTGATCTGGAGAATTGTTGGCCAGGACTCCAGGAGAAACTCCTTCAGAGACTGTGTTTTATTCTGTGAATATGAGGTGAAAGGACAGTGCTGTATTTCAATATTGTAATCTTTTAACTTTAATTCCTTCCTCCCCAAGAGGTCATATTTATTGACATTACCTATCATTTACAGCAACAACAACTTGTACTTATATAGCACCCTCCACGCAGGGTAGCATCTCAGAGCGCTTTATTATTAACCCATGTGCTTCTTCTAACTCAATCATTTTAACTACAGAAGTTGTTCTCTTTTGACTCAACTTGAACTGATTTACAGACAATTACTTTGTATGTGGGAGGGGGAGATCGCCCACAAAATATACAGTCAATTCACTTTACAGTATATTCTGTGAAGTGATTTGAGACGTCTAGAAAACGTGAAAAGAGCTATATCAAATCCAAGTGTTATTATAGCAATTGAAAATATTTAATAGGAAACTTGTTATTTATAATAGAATGAGTCAATATAATCTTGGTTTTATTTTTCAAAAGTCCATGAACCATATGTTAGTTGAGTATAAGTTCAGCATTGTAACCACAAAGAGTTGTTGTAGTCAAACTGTTTAATCTAATACTGCAGTTAATGTTTCTCATTTATCGTTATAATTATTTCATACCATGTTCTCTTCCTGATGACAGAGAAAGAAGATTACCTTGCAAAACACTTCAGATGGCATAAAGCATCTGTTTCAGACAGATAGCAGCAAGACCTGTCAATATCTTCTGCACCTGGCTTCATCCCAACACAAATTCCAGCTTCAGATGAGGGCACGGCAGAACAATCAGGACCTAAAGGATTTTGGTATGTATGTAACCTATTAGGCACAATTGGTACCAGAAAATAAAATTAGCTGCAATTCAATGAGAGAACCACCCAACATTTCTGTACTGTTCTGTAATCAGATGATCAGAGAGAATTCAAATTTTAAAATGGAAGCACAAGTACCCACATTTCACTGTTGCTTTCACAATTAAAATATTTTATACAAATAGATCCTGATCCACGCTTTCATTACATCCCGGCTTGACTACACCAACTGCCTGCTCACTGGACTTCCCAACTCTTCCCTCCACCAGCTGCAGATTATTCAGAACTCTGCAGATCGTGTCCTCTCCCGCACCAGCTCCGGGAACCTATCACCCCTGTTCTTGCCTGACTTCACTGGTTCTCCATTCATCAAATAATTGAGTACAAAGCCCTTGTTCTTACCTTCAAGACTCTCCACGGTCTTGCTCCCCCCCTACCTCTCCAACCTCATAACCCCAGCTACTTCCGCTCGTCAGATACCAGCTGGCTTCAGGTCCCCTACACATCCCACCCCACCATTGGCAGTCGGGCATTCAGCATCTCTGCCCCCACACTCTGGAACTCTATCCCACATTCCCTCCACCTCACCCCTTCTTGTGCCTCCTTCAAGTCCTGTCTGAAGACCTTGCTCTTCAACCGTGCCTTCGGCCACCCAGCTTGGGTCCAAAACCCCCGATTGTCCAGTGCTGTGGGATGTCTTCCGACATGAAGGGAGCTATACAAGTATAATTTGTTGTATGTGTAACCCACGTGTACAGAGGAAATTGCAGCTACCATGGATTGTTATGAACCCATGTCATGAAATTGTTAATGACACCATTTTTAAAAATCCACTTAATTTCTTAATGACTTAGTTAAAAATAAGTATAATTCCTTCTGGGTATATGCGTTTTCATGTGGTTGACACAAGATGTGTAATACACATGTTTACACATGGCAAATGATAGCCACCATTTTGTGGCATTGGTTGAAGACTTAGGAACAAGCTCTTCAGTCAGTTTTTGGCAAGAGGAAGGTGTGTAGTAGGCTTGGAAGTGTTTGGAGAAATAAATTAATGTGTCGCCTATAAAAAAAGGTACCATCTGAAATAAAATATTTATTTTCTCTTCTTAGAAAAGCTGTCTTTCAACAGCCTGAACTATTATGGAGACTCTGCGGATACGTTTGCAATGGGAAGGGCAAATAGCAGCTTGAGTCTTGCCGTCAGTGCCTTTAGCAAGTTAAACGATCTACCACAGGCAACACATTCTGAACTCATGAAGCGGATGTCCAGATCAGAGGCTGCACTGAATCGGCCCCTGCATTGTCTGTCCAAAAACAAGGTGCCAAGGTCTTTGTGGGATCAGTATCCTCCCATCGTTAGCAAATCCTACTATGATCTCAGTCAAATTCTTGAGTCTCATCGAAAGAGTGCTCCCCCATTTAACAGCCAATCACCATGCACGTCAAGTCAGCGGATTGCTCAGAAAGAGCTTGCTGAGTTCAAAGAGAAGACTTCACGTCCCTGGTCAGATACAGAATTTGTGGCAGGAAATGAGAGACGAACCAAAAGCAGGTATATTTGGTAGTAAAACTGGCTAAGAGTTGCAATTAAAGAAACGTAAAATGACACCATGCATACCTGTGATATTGGAGGTAAATATACAGGAGTGCTTTCTAAATACCTGGGTAATATGGGTCAGTATTGTGGTCATATTCACAAACAGGACAGTAGAGAACTCAATGTCCACATACAGTGTGACTGACATTGGGGTGGAAACAATGCAAATAAAAAACATCACTCGTAATTCAAATTGCTGAATCAAACTTCTTCCAATAAGAGTTACACTGTCAAACATTACATCCCCTCTAGCTTTTTTTTCTCTAGCTGGCTCATTTTCTCTTAGACATTCTCTTTCTTTTTTTTTCTGTCTTCTTTCTCATATGAGAACCTGGATTAAGCAATTAATATTCAGTAGGCCTGATATACAGGATTGGGCTTGAATTCAAGGTGAATGGCATATCACAAGCTGTTCTGCAAAGATCCTCCTACCACCCTGAAGGCAGATGTCTGTCAAATAGCTGATGAGGAAACTCTGAGGCTCGGGACGACAGCTGCTGGAAGATGTTACCTGGAGCCTGGTTTCGTGAATACACAGGAATCCAGGGCTTGGTATGACCTTGAATGGTATGCAAAGAGGTAAGCAGCTGCTCTTAAGCTCTGCACTTCAAACTAATGGAACTATTGCTCAGTTGGTAGGGGCGCATAGCTTACCATTGAAAGACTCTCTGGAAAGCTTTCCCCCTGCTTGTCCAGGCGCAACCACCCTGCCCATTAGGGTTTTGGCTGCAGGATTAACAGGAGCTGAGTGGAAAGCATCCCTGCTCCCAGTGCCTGGTCTGCCCTTCCAAGTCCCACTGATGAGCTTGGCTAACAGGTCTGACATCAGCAGTGCTTTAGAATACGACGGACCTGTTTGGCTCAGGAATCAGACTACTGAGATTACCGCAGAGGGTTGACTCAATTCCAACATTCTGTTGCCAAGCGAGTCACCTTGGAGCCAGTTCAGGATTGTCTTCAATGCCTGCCTTCCCATCCTTTAGTCCACCATCACCAATCTGGATTTACATCGATCATGTACATACACCACTGAGGAATCAAACTGATAAAACACGGAACCAAGGCAAACCTACAACTTAAGCACCTAATCCTCTGGTTGCCATCTAAGTTCTCGATTATGAGGGAGAAAAGAATAGAGTGTCATGGGATAGATGATCAGAAGGATGTGGAGACTCTTGTAGGGTTAAACAGTTGGGCTGAATGGCCTGTTTCTGTGCTGTACGTTCTATGTAATCACATGATCTACTGTGAGACCAAATGAAAGAATTTTTAAATTTTGTAACATTCATGTACTGTACTCTTCTGATTATGCCTAACGCTTCCCTCATCCACCCTGTTTGACTCACTCTTCTATTAGAAGATGGACGAGAACCGCTTTCATACGAGGATAATTGATGTTCAGGAAATGAAGCCAAATGGGCTAGTGTAAAGTAAATGGTGGGGGTGATTCATCATTCTCAGAAACTGTTAAACCTTCTCAGGCAACTAACCTCGAGATGACGAAATGTTTGTGATCTACAGGAAAATGATTGGCCAAAATGTTAACTCTTTATAGGCTTTCTATATTCGCGTTGAAGCAGATTACATAAATGGCTATTTAAATTATAGCCACTCTTTTGTAAAAAAAACGCTTCTATCCTTTGTTATCAGTGGCTTCCGATAACTAAGTAAGTTTGAATGGGAAAAAATTCAATCTTAAAAATATATCCTTTATGTACCCAACAGGTTAAAATGACAACTGCTTAACATTATTAAAAAAAAGCCACAATGTTTTGATTCAAAACATGTTACAACTATTACTCAGCAGGAAGTGGCTTTGTAGTTTAACCATCAGTTAACAAAAGCTCCATCTGGGCACTCCAATTCATTTTCAGTGTAATTGATGAAAATAAGCCATTTGAATACTAAATAGTTATTAGAGCTGATGATTCAGATACATTTCTTGTAATCCTCCAGGATAAAGAAGTGTTGATTCAGAAATGCCAATAAATAAAGGATAAAGACTGTTTCTGACGGGTTTGATCAGGTGCCAAAGCAGATGTTAGGTAACACAATAAAGACCGGCCTACTTTATGCAGTGTGGAACATGCTGGTATAAATGACACTGACCTCAGATGCTGGTTTTAGAGTATTATCAGCTCAGATAGATGGTAGAGTATATGTATTCTGACAAAGGAATTGACTGTTCTTACTTTATCAGTTCAGTTACATGGCAAAGTCCCAGCGCCTTGGGATATCCTCCGGATGTGAAAGGTGGTATACAAATGTAAATGTATATTGTAAATGCACTCTGACAAAGGAATTGACTGCTTTTATATCCCCTTCCCATTCCATGAGGTATGAGTAGTGAATCATATGATAATCATGGTCTCCACTATTTCAATTTTGAAAATATTTCTATATGTATAGATGATGATTATTAGTTTATTAAACAAATCAACTCACTTTTCCTCTTTCACTGAAAATTATTATTTTTCTACCTATTTTGCAAACTATTAAGTGTTTTCCAAACAAATTCTGTTCAATATGCTGAATTGTTCCTGCAATATTTAACTTCTTGCAGTAAATTATTCCTATCATAAGAACATAAGAATTAGGAGCAGGAGTAGGCCATTCGGCCCCTCGAGCCTGCCCCGCCATTCAATAAGATCATGGCTCATCTTCAGACCTAACTCTAATTACCTGCCCTATCCCCTAATCCCTCTTTTTTAAAAATCTATCAGTCTCAGCCTTGAAGATGCTCAAGGACTGAGCATCTACAGCCTTCTGGGGTAGAGAATTCCATAAATTCACTACCTTCCGAGTGAAGAAATGTTTCCTCAACTCTGTTCTTAAAGACTGACCTTTAATTTTAAGACTGTGACCCCTGGTTATAGATTCTCCTACCAGGGGAAACAGACCCTCAGTGTCTACTTTATCCAGCCCTTTAAGAATCTTATATGTTTCAATAAGATCTCCCCTAATTCTTCTGTACTCTAGAGAATACAGCCCTAGTTTATTCAGCCTATCCTCATAGGTCAGTCGCCTCATCCGAGAAACTAACTTAGTGAATCTACGCTGCACCCCCTCTAGGGCAAGTATGTCCTTTCTTAAATAAGGAGATCAAAACTGCACACAATACTCCAGGTGCGATCTCACCAAGTATATATACAGTTGCAGCAAGACTTCCCTACTCTTGTACTCTAAACCTTTTGCAATGAACGCTAACGTGCCGTTCGCCTTCTTAGTTGCTTGCTGCACCTGCAAACTAGATTATGAGACTGGTGTACAAGGGCACCCAAATCCCTCTGAACACTAACACTATCTAATCTCTCCCTCTCTAGAAAATAATCTGTTTTTCTATTTTTTCTACCTAGGTGAATAACTTCACACTTCCCCACATTAAATTCCATCTGCTACCTACTCGCCCACTCACCTAGCCTATCTATATCCCATTGCAATCTTTTTGCATCATCCTCAGAGCTTACTCTGCCACCTAGTTTAGTGTCATCCGCGAATTTAGATATGTTACATTCAATGTCCTCGTCTAGATCATTTGACCTCCACAGTGAAACAAATTTCAAAAGAATTCCTTCTGCTTAGTGATAACAATGAACTTCTTTGCAGGGAGCAGTAGTTTTATCGCAAACATTCCATCTTGTGGCCGTGCACTAGCTGCAATTATGTACTCTAGTAACGTATGATTATATAGATCTTTCATCTGTTTAAGTGGTATTTGTGGTGGGGTTCAATATTAGCCGAACAAAAACATGGAATGAAAAGTTTGCTATCATTAATAGCAAAATAAAAAAAAAATTCTTGAAGTGTTAAAATCCAGTTTCCCCATGTATTTTAGACAGCTGAAGTTAGCAGGCATGACCTCAACACATGAGGAAAGGCTGCTAATCTTGTCGCAGATGTTAATGGATGCTGTCAAGTCTAAATACTAGGGTGAAATGATCCAAATTACTGAGTGTAAGAAGCTTTGGTTGAGTTTTCTATGCATTAAATACGTTGTTGAGAAACAGGAGATTTCCTTTCATATCATCTAAGCTCACTGTTATTGCTAACAAACTTTTTGTTCCATGCTCATAATGAATAAGTGCAGAATAAAAAGCTAGCTAGCAGTGACAAAACCCCTGTGATATTATTGGGCTAAAATAAGATAAGTAAAATAAAATCATTAGGAACCGTCTTCTAGCACTTTATATGCATAAGAAAGTATTTTAATCCTGTTCATCTCTGCTTCTTTGTTTACCTGTATTTTGTTTTGTTCAAGTACTTTCAGTCCAAAGAAGTCCCAGGCTGTCTTTCACAGAAGCCCTGGGCGAAGAAATACTACATCTGACTCCTCATCCACTGAAGACTCCAATCAGGCATATGTGGGAGGTCAGTCACAGGCAGCTCCTGGAAATGTTACTTATATTTATATATGAAATATTGTACTTGCCATTCATAGGGATTTACTTTTAATGCATAGTTTTAGAGATCTGCTGCATGTTTCAGTTCCCAGTAAGATTCCGCCTTGATTATAAACTTTTCCTTTTTTTGTACAGTTCAGATGGCTTTTTGATCAACAACTTGAATTTTTTTAGTTATCCTGGTGATTAGAATAATCAATATTGATAATCTGTCTCACTGATTAGGTATTAAGTTTTGCTTTGTATACACCTGGTGAATTATCGAGGCAACAGTGTAGGCGAAATAAAGGTTTATAGTCAGCCAATAGATGAACATGGCAGACATTGCTCTAACTTTACCTTGTGCTCATTCTTCAAGTGAAATAACTTTTATAACCCAATTATAATTTTTTTTTACTAATGAGCTTTGTAAAGTCTGGTCTCTTGGTACAGTATCCAGAGAGTTTTCTGTTTTTGAAAGAAAATGATAGCAACTAGAAAGTACTCTGCTGTGTAAAATAGAGCAACATGAAGAAAAGCTTCCTGGACTCTGAAAAAGTGCGTCTATAAGATTAAAGGGAATCTAAACTCCAGCATTGAATCATTCCTGGTACATTGCGTTTTCTCCATTTATCTAAAAGGGAGTGATTCTTATTGTCCTATCAAAGCACTCTGCTCACTTATTAGGTAATTTTAGTATGCTTTTTCGCACTCAGAACTGTGTGATGTAATCAATGACTTCTACGTCTATATAAAGCCTACTCTTATGGTGTTGGTATAGTTAAAATTGTGTTACATGAGAAGGCGTGTTGTGTGCAATCAGACCTTCTGTAGAGATACAGTTTACCCATAATTCACAATGAGAATGCAAGAATATATATCACAGAATAATATCACTGCACTCAAATGGTCCAGATGAGTGAGCAGAGTTCTCTGACCAAAGTAATGACAAGCAGTTGAGAATTATTATCAAATAGCGAAAAGAAAAAGAAATGTAATGAATGATGAAACATTTGGGATAAAACTCCTCTTAAACCTGATGTGATGGATCTCCGAGCCTCATTAGTTACTAAATTCTCACAGTAAATTAGACAGTAGTTAAATTAGGAGTAGGCTGATAGCAGAGATAGGGTGTGAACTGTTTCCTTGTCTTCTTAAGACCAATAAAAACATTTTCCTGTGCATCTGTTCTAAAACTGTAATAGAAGTGAGAGCATCTGGAAGTATTTGGTCTCTCTGTTTCTCTCTGAGCATGATGGGTCTGCGAACAATTTGATAAAAGGTTCCCAGCAAAATTATTAGGTTAAATCATTTCAATATTCAAGCAATTGTGTGGCTTACATTTGACAATGATTGTGAACTTTTAAAATGATTAGCTTTTATATTGCATAATTGTATGTTTTTGTTATCAGGACTTAGCATGCACAGTTCTGGCACCCCATCAACCCCTGCTACCTTTACAGCCAATGGTAGGCAGAGCGAGCTGACTTTACAAGTATCTTCACTGTCTAAAGTCTTGGTGTGACTTTGCAACATCAACTTCTATAACCCCTCTGCTTTTTCTACCTCTATCACTCTCTCTGTTTCTTTCCGTTTCCTTGTCGTCTAAACAGAAACCTGTTGCAGGTAATGTTTGCGTCTTTTATTTTCCTTTCACTGATTCTGTTTACTTTTAAATCTTTTTTATTTATTATATATAATATATATAACATATATAATAGTGATAACCCCAGGACATAAAAAAAGAAAATATAAACATAGAAAATATGAAGCATTGATTTCATCCATCCCTATTCTGAGAAAGGGTTTGTTTTTCTTGTTCATTTGACTTTTCCAGTAACAACCAGTAAGTGTTTAGAAATGCCTCGAGTTGTCGGATTTTGGTAAATAATCCATAAAAAACTAAGCCGCATAGAACATCTGACCAGATCTGATCAGCATTCAGTGCAGGCTGGAAGTTATGTGTAAAGTGCTTGCCAGCACTTTTTCTTGCTTCTTTTAAGCACAAGTGTTTTTCTTAAAAGAAGCAAGAAAAAAGTGCTGGCAGAGCACCACAGCTTTTAACAGTCACTGTTATACTGTATCAAGTTAATCAGAGGATAAAAGGGATTGAGAGGGGGAAAACTTGAGATTTAAAATTGCCAGTTGTTTTTTTAATCTAAATACACAATCATTTTGTTTGTATTTTGAATACCAAAATAAGCTTTTTGCCAAGTGAAATGAAAGATATTCGTATTTACAACAGCAGTTGTGCATCAGCACATTTTCCGTATCACATCACGGCTGGTTTGCAGTGTTCACTATCGGCATTTTTATCATTGCACTAATTCGATACAAATGGTAAATTAAGATTGAGAAAATGGCCAACAACTACATATATGTTTGAAGAATCAATCAGGTTGAAAAAGCTTTTGTTGGAGAAATGGTTGTGTAACAAGAGTGTGAATGCGCCTTGCCCTAGATAAAGTGCATTGGAACATAAAGTGCATCTTTTCTAAGGTATACCATGTGTATCACTTGTGCATACTGGTGAGAACTTGACTGCAGCCCAAGATCTCTTCGGAGGCAAATTCTCATAGGTCAGCATGACATATATAGGGATCCTTGAAGGATTCATACTTTAGACTGACGTTTCTCTGACGATCACTTCTTAATTCCACACTTTCCATACTGTTCAGTTTAATAATTATGAATCTAAATTATATAATTAATGGAGCACATTTAAGTTGACATGTTTTTGATGTGATGGAACTAATTGGTCAGACTGCAATTTTTGGACATGGTTTGCATTCTGCTTAATAATGCATGGCTAAAGATCATTTGATTTACAATGTGGGGGATGGTGAGGTTACTTCAGTATATTAGACCTTCCACACAGTACAGGAGTCAGGTTTACAGGAGTCGAGACACTTCACTTCATGATGCCACAATCCTTTCAATGCCAGAAATCTTGCACACTTCAAAGAGTTGAGCAAAGTTTGACTTAATATTTAACAATATTTAAGATCTCTTCTACTTAATTATTTGATATTTGTCTTCAAGTATATAGCGTGGTGACCTTTTTTTTAAAAGTATGTAGTTTCATAATCCTCCAGCATCGCTGCTATTAAATATAATTGGTTTTTAATTTTTAATATTTACTTTGGATTTAATTTCAAGCCGGAAAGGGTCAAATTCCTGCATAAAGTATAAACCTCATGTGGGGTTTTACATACTGGTTTTGTTTCATAAACTGAAACTGCGCAAAACCAAATCCGCAACAAAACGCTCTATAATCCATTAATATTTTTAATAGCCAGTAATTGTTACCAAAGTATTCACTGACAATTTGTAAACCTTTCTGTGTAGGCTTTTGTACTTAACAACTGAGGCAGCTTCTTTAGAGTCCCAAATCTCCTGATCAGTAATAGAATTACTGAGTGTTTTTTTTGTGCTTGCACTGCAAACAGTAATGTCCTTTTGCTCGTTCTAATTTAATAGCTTCTTCCAAGAAAAAAATGAAGCGTTTTGAAACTAGCATATTAATCAGCATTTCATGGGTGAATTTGTACATTATAAATCTACTTAGTTCCATTGACAGAAATGTCTGATGTAAACCACAAAAGAGAGTTTTTTGGATTTACATTTTTTGTTGCAATAAACTGTAGGTGTACAAAATTTCAAAGTTTTACTCTCTTATATTTGACAGATACTTTTCACCAGAATCTCAATGCTTTCCCTTCACCAGAGAAAGAGCTTAGATTTGTGAAGCTGAAGAAGGACATGACTCATGGTTTAGGTATGCTATATCTGCAGGTTTTGTTGCATTGTTAATATGTAATATAATGGCAAATTTTACTAAATCTATATTAAATTTGTAACCAAGTTCAAGATGGAATATATGATATAATATTTGTGGTCAATACAAACACAAACAAGTCTGCTTATCATCACCACGTCAGTTCTGTACTGTGATTAGCTGAATTGCAATTGTACTGCAGTAGAGAGGCGATTATCCATAATAATTGATACAGTCTGATGTGGATAAGTAAGCTATGCAGATAATGGGTCATCGTGGAAAACATGCAAATTCGCTATTGCTAACCCAAAATATTATTCCATCAGGAATTATATTGTCACTACTGTCATTAATACTGTCTCGTGCAGCGTTCCTCAGGGCTTTGTCCTTGGTCCTCTGCTCTTCAATATCTATATCCTCTCTCTTGGTGACATCCGCAGACATGGGGTCAACTTCCACATGTATGCGGATGATACCCAACTCTACCTCTCTGCCTCCACCTTTGACTCCAGGACCACTGCTGTCATGACAGAATGTCTGTCAGACATCAAGTCCTGGATGAGTGCTAACTTTCTTCAGTTGAACGTCAACAAGACCGAGGCTCTGCTGATTGGCTCCCATCAGCGCCTCCTCACCTCAGGCACTGACAGCATCACCATCCATGGTTGCACACTCCATCTTACTAAGCCAGTCCGGAACCTTGAGGTCTTATTTGACCCTCAACTATCCTTTCTATCCCATATCTGCACGATGACCTGCTCTGCCTTCCCCCACCTCCACAACGTCGCCCAGCTCCGATACTGTCTCACACCGCAGGCCACTGAAACCCTCATACATCCTTTCATTACATTGAGGCTCGACTATGCAAACTTATTACTTGTCAGCCTCCCGAACACCTTCCTCCACAGGCTGCAGATCATCCAGAACTCTGCAGCCCATGTCCTCTCCCGCACTAGGCTCCATGACCCTCTCATCCCTATCCTTGCCTAACTCCCCTGGGTTCCCATTACACAGAGGATACAGTACAAGATCCTGCCCCTCACGTTCAAAGCCCTTCATGGTCTTGCTCCCCCCTTCCTCTCCGACCTCCTAACCCCCTACCATTCTGTTCGCTCCCCCCACTCAGCAGGCTCTGGCCTGCTTCACGTCCCCCGCCTTGCTCGCCCCACTATTGGCAGCCAGGCCTTCTGCCCCTCTGCACCCACCCTCTGGAACTCCATCCCGCAGTCCCTCCATCTCGCCCCCTCCCTTGCCACTTTCAAGATCCACCTCAAGACCCTCCTCTTCGACCGTGCCTTTGATCTCCCTGCTTCCCCCCCCGCCCTCCACCCTCCCCCACCCCAACCCTCAGGTCGGGTCTGTAACTCTGTCTGTCCAGCGCCTTGCGACGTGTGTATTTGCACATGAGGTTACTAGGCCCATGAGTTTACAGAGTTTTGAGTCAATTTGCACTGAAAGGGAAATGATTAAGCAGAAACTAGTTTAGTGTAACAGGCACATGAGAACTGTGTTGGCAATTAGGTTGATGAACTGAATTACTATTGTTTCATTTGGAAATAGGTTTTCAGATTGTTGGTGGAGAAAAGCCTGGCAAAGTGGACTGTATGGGATTTAATGTCAATAGCATCACACCAGGAGGACCAGCAGAGCTTGAGGGGCATATGAAACCAGGTACTGCCTGTATTTTTACAGTGGATAGTGTTTAGTGTTTAGTCAATAATAAAAGAATCCTTTATATATCATCAGCTTTATGTATAGCAAATGATTCTGCAACTTGTCGGCCATTTGTCCAAAGCTGGGAACATGTAAGTTATTGTGAAGCACCACGCTTACTGCTACTTTTTTATGGTGGCACACGACACTATTAACATGACCTAGGCTCTTGATAAAAAGGTACCTTTTTTATTACTTTAGCCGTTACTTTTTAAACAGTTTGACATAGATGTGTTTATTAACTATTTCTGTAACATTATAGTAGTACATCACACATTTAAGTTGTAGTTTGTTCAACTGGGAGTATTTGCTCAAATTTCAGAGAGCTAGTTTCAGAAGAAATTAATTTGAACAGTATGAGAAATAGAGGAGTACTGGATTTTTTTTTAAATTTGGGGATAGCCAAATGAACTAGCATGGTCATATCTTATTTGTTCCCATGCTTTTTAAAAAATAAAACATCAAAGGGCTGATTATGTCTTGGAGTTCAGAATATTGAAACTTGTCAAAAAGGAAAAAGCATTCAAAATTCAACTTTGAAGTTAACAACAATATTCAAACTAAATCAAGATAACATTGCTTTAGTTCTGAAAAAATGGGAGAGTGGTAAAGTGAGGTGGGTATTCTGGAAGGATGAGTTTGAACGGGTCAAGGAGCTTTCTTCATCCAATCTCATATGTGAAAAATTTCTCTTCAGCATTTGCTTTAATTGTATGTCAGTGAGGGATACCATTCTGTTGAGGGTTGACACTGAGGGATCATAAATCAAGAATGATTTCCGTAACATTTCCACACTTGTTTTACAGTACGAAATGTTCTGTCCTCCAGCAGTTTCATCCCCTCTTTTGAGTGATGTTCACTAGAAGAGAGGCTTGGCTTTTATAATCGGGGGGGGTTTGTTTCTTTTTTCACCCCTGCAGGTGATCGCCTGATATCTGTGAATGGGGTGAATCTGGAGGGTCTTACCCATGATGCTGCAGTGGAGATTTTGCAAAATGCCCCCGAGGATGTGACCCTGATGATCTCTCAGGCCAAACTCTCTAGAGGTACTGATTTTCATTCAGGTTTTATACATACAACTGAATAACAAAAATCTAAGCGTAAAACCTAGATATGGTGCTGAATTGGTTTACACCAAACAATTGCATTAGAACATTTAGAACCTCAGCTCCAAACACCTTAACTGATTTGTGCTCAATCTGCATTTCTTGAACTTTAGGGACTTATTCTGCTTGGAGTTCAGAAGAGAGACAATGCCTTCCAAAGCCTACTCTCCAGGTGCCAATATTGAATGAGTCATTCCCTTGAATCAGTTCCCTGTGGGGAAGGATTCATGCTGGGACTCGTTAAAGGTTAGGGTTTGAACTGCTGTCAGTATTGCTTTGCATTTACAGTCAATAGGAGGTTAGGTTTCAATGATAAAAGTTAGCAGATGTTGTAGCCTTGAGGTGCAGGTTATTATCTTTAGCTTCTCCCACCATTCACTCACTTATCCTAAAGTAAACCATTCAGTTCCTGCTGGTACGCCCTTATCAGGCAAACAATTCTTCTCACCACATGTGGGAATTCAGAGGTGGTTAAATTCTTACAATAGCCATCTTTCAAAATGTCGTTGAACATTCACAATACAATACAATGATAGTTACTGAGAAAATCCCATTATGTTGTTCTTCTAGAGGAAGATACCAATCCTGTATGGAAATGTTCTGTATTAGCAACGGCTTATGATCACCTCCTTTCCCCCCCCCCCTCCCCACTGGGTTTCAGGCTCAGGTTGTTAAACACTCTGAGACACTGCCCCGCATGAGGGGCGCTATATAAATGTAAGTTGTTGTACTTCCTCAGAAAGGAGGAGAGGGAACGTAGAACTTCTGTTTCAAGCTAAGATAGCTCCAAGGTGACGTGCTTGGCAGTGGAATATCGGAATTGAATCAACTCTCTGTGGCAGTCTCAGTAGTCTGGTTTTTCAATCAGACCCAGTTTAAACACGTATCTGACCCAAAAATATAGAAACAGAGGAGCTGTTCAATGCATTATTTTCTGAAATTTCATTTAAAACAAGGATCATCAAATGCCCCATTCAAATATAGCAACCTAATCATCCAAATCAAGATTGGTTCCTTGAAAGTTAAATATCTTCTTCAAAACTTTGATCCAGGGGAAGGTTGTACCTGACAGCAATAGATTGGGGGGATTTGTAAAGACAGGAGTAAAAAAAAGTTCCTCCCCCACCTTTTCTGTTTCAACTATTCTAGTCAAGCAATCCAATGCATAGTTTTCTAGCCATGTTGTCAACCATTTGCTGATCAATGAGGTAATTATTGTGAGCCAGTCACTGATCAATGAGCTAACCTATTGAAAATTATAAAACCTGTCAGGAAAAGTCAAAGAAGAAAAGTAGTGATGGAAAATTAAAATGGCTCTTTCATTTTTTTATGTAAGAAAAGGCTATTTGTTAAGTATCTCTTGTAAAGTCCAGAATTGGTACAAATTACACTCCAAAGCTTTTCTGACTCTAGTAAACAAACAAACAGGATTTCTCAAAGGTCATTTTTAAAATCCAGCCAATTGTTTTAGTCAGGTGTCTGACTTATGTAGAAATTGATTACTATGTTTAAGAGTATCCAAACCAAACAGTTTTCCATGTATTCCTCCTACACAGACATTCCTCTGTTTGGAATAAACTGCATGCTCTCTCCCTGGAAGGACACATCCTGCTTACCTAATTTCCAATTTTAATTAAGCGCAGGCTAGGAAGAGCCAAGCCCTGGAGACACCAGAGCAGGCTTTGGGGTACTGCTGGAGTCTGGCAAACTTTCTCACTGTTTGAGAAAGCTTGCCACCATCCAGTTAGGGCTTTGGCTTGTGGAAATAATCCCTGCCCCAGAGATTGGTCTGACCCTCCCGAGTCCCACCAATGAGCCAAGTTGGCTGTGCTGTCATCAGCAATGCCCTGTAACACTGTGGACCTGCCTGACTCAGGAACTGGACCAGTGTGACCGCCACAGACTCAATTCCGACATTCCATTCTGATTGAATATTCTGTGCGAGTGTAACTTATGCTACATATATTCTGCACATTTTGTGTACAGTGCGTGTGAATCACGCTACATTCACTACCCATCCCCCTGGAGTTGATTCAGTCTCTTAGAACAGAAATTTAATATTTTTTTAAAAAGATTTGATCACCAGAACAGCTTTTTAATGGCAATAGAAATCAATCACCCATTTTTGGCATTCTGCAGAATCATCAAGGTAAACATGCAAAGAGCACCAAAATAGAATAGTCAACGCAATGAAAAACAAGCATTATATAGCTTGTCACTGCACTGCCAGAGCACCTGTATAAATGCAGCATTCAAATCTGCTGTTCATGAAGTATATATCTGGTTCATTTTAAAATGTATTTGTACAGGGTTAAAACTGTTTTGATATAAATCAGAAATTGAAGAGTTGTACCAGAAAATAAAATGTAGAGTAATACTCTGACAAGAAGAATGAACTGCTTTGCTTTACGATTCCGTGTTGAGAAGCAGAAACCATTTACAAATGATGTTGTAGATTTTGTAGTTGTGCTGCCAAACATTTGTAGGCTTCTACACTGTTACTCTCAACACATTACCATGCACATTGCAGTATTGTATTTGGAACACATATATCCTATGTGAGTATCCAGACTAAAGTTTTGCACATTGTTTTTTCTATTAGGATAGTATTTACTGATTCTCAGTAATGTAGAAGATGGAAGTACATAATATGGCTTGCAGTACAATAAATGACGAGATACATTCATATCCTTGTTACTCATGTGCTCATTGGGTCACAGTAGCAGTGTCTATACTCTTTATCTTTTCACTTCCTCAAACACTTGTAAAGTCAGGAGATATTACAGATCTTCTTACCTTGAGTCATTTCTGTGTAACATTGACACCTGCAGCTTTTCTTTTTGGATTCAAGGGGGGAAATAATTCCTTAAAAAACAGTGGTGTGTACTAAATATTTTATAATTATAATCATAATGATCAATTATTAATTTTTTATTAAAACGTAGACCTATCCATGACTATTTTGTCTTTCATAAACCAATCTCTGCTTTAGATTGTTCGAGCAGTACATGTGACTGTATTTACTTTTGTTATCCAGCATCTCCCCCAAATAGAAAAGGAGGACCAAGGAGTCTGTCAAGGAGCCCTGGTCATAGGTTAGGGGGACAGCAATATGAAGGGGAATCATCTTCAGAAGAGCACAACCGATCACGAGTTCAGCAAAAGGCATATCCACCAGGAGCATCAGCTGTGGTTGATGGGAAACGAAGAGAAAGTCTGAGCTCTCAGGACTCAAGAACTGAAAGTGCCGGCCTTTCACAAAATCAACTGAACGGTCTCCAGAGAAACCGAGCACCACAGCACGCTAATTATGAAGTGGTCTCTGTGCCCACGGCATCAAAACCAGATGTAGTGCATACGATTCTAGATAACGCAAAGTACTTGGGTATGATTAATTCTGAAAAATCTAAAGGAATGGACTGCTCCGACCGAGGTGACTCTGACATGGATGAAGCAACATATTCCAGCCTTCAAAAGCGGCAAAGACCTAAAAAAGTAATGGGATTTTCCACCTTTGGCTATAATTTTAATTTTATGACAGACATTTTAATCTTTATGGGATCTATATATATCATGGTGATTTTATTGTCATGTTAGAAGAGACCAAACAAATAATTTAACTTCAAGTTCCTTTTTGGTTTTGTTTATTAACCATAATTCCAAGTCAAAATTGCATTATATATATTGTGCCTTTATTATGATTAGGCTTGAGTTTCCCAGTTGTGCAAAGAACTATTTACATTCAAAACTGACTAGTTCTGACGAGTTCAACCTGAAACAATGACTAATTTTCCTCCCTCCATAGACGTTACCTGGCCTGCTGAGTGTTCCCAGCGACTTATGTTTTTATTTCAGATTTCCAGCATCTGCAGTATTTTTGTCTTTTGTTTAATATTATTTAGGATGTGCCTCAAGACATTTGATGTTTTCTTGATGAAGACTTGAGTTTTCAGTGAGAAGTCGAACACAGATTAATCAACAGCCACCCTGAACTAGATTCTCCCAGTTGGCTAGCTCTGATTTTACATTTTTCATTTTGGAAGAATCCCACCTGTGTTATCTGTCTAAAGACAAGAGCCTAAATTGTGGATTATTCCCAATTTGTTAGTAGATTCACCAACTATGGTGCGTGCACTTAAAATGGGAAATACAAACAGTCTGCCAAGGTCAGAAATAATATTTAAACACTAAAGATGGTGTACAGACCAATGGAGTACGACTCCAATTATCTTTCCATAGACTATGTTTGTATTGTATATTTAGCCTAATTTGAGGCAACCCAATGCCCCATAACTGTGTGCCTGCTCAGCTGCACCACAGCAGTGAATTTGGAGCCCTAAGATTTATAATTGTGCATATATGTATTTTTTGTACATTCTCATTTTGACCAGCAGATTTTCCCCATTCAGACTTTGCTGTAGGATAGCTCTACACAAGTCTCTATTTTGCTTTGTAATAAATCTGCGAACAGTTGTGCCAGGTATTGGAATATTCCACTCTTAGGCAGTTCAAGCAAGCAGTGCTCAGAATCTGGCTGAATCTGGGAATTTAGGCTTTGGCAATGTGTTGGAATTTTGGTATGTGACGGCTAGAAGTGATTCCAATTTGCGTCCAATAGTAACTCACACTTATTAATCAAAAAAAAATTCTTTTATTATTAAATTATGTTAACAGTTCATTTGTTTGCAGGGCTCCTGAAATCAAAATATTGTATTTTAACGGTAATTGCTACTTATGCTATATACTGACATCTGTTGCAAAGAACAAGAGCAACATCTAGTTGCGAAAGTCAATACTGCAGTTGCTGTGATTGTTCATCTTCTGGCGTTTTCTTCCTAGTTTACTTTTACCATGAGCAACAAAAGCAGGAAGATTAGCCCAAGTTTAGTTCTCACTTACCTAACTTCAGCATGATCCCTGACTGGCTAGGATGAGAAGTGTATTACTGATATAATGTTGCGTATCTTTTCTTGGGAAACTACAGCATTTGCAAAGCAAATTTTGTTCTAACCACTGTAAACAACAGTGTGCAACAACATGTTAATCAACTGGAGACTGAACTTAATTTATTTTCTGAATAACACTCCTTCAACTAACTTTTACTTTGCTTGCACATAGGACTCTGCGGCAGATAAAACAAAAAATAAAGTTATTTCAAATACCAGCCGTGGCATTGTACTGAAGCCAGGAGATGTTTTTGAGGTGGAATTATCTAAAAAAGAGAACAGCTTGGGCATAAGTGTCACGGTACTGTTTGGCAAGGTTTTCGTCTTTCTCTTTCTTTTTATACCAAATTTAGCATGCATAGGATTTAGACTCCGTGCTTCCATTTTATATTAAAAAAAAGTCTTTGTGTGAAGCAACTTAACATAAGCATTTATGTCTCAAATACACAAATACATTCATGATCACATTCATACATATATGCTCACGTGCATACTGCTCATATACATACGTGCATACTGCTTACATATAACAACAAAAAAAACTTGTACTTATATAGCGCCCTCCACACAGGGAAGGGTCTCAGAGCACTTAACAGTGGCGGAGCCTGACTCTGAGCCAGAGGGAGGGGCAGGTGACCATAAGCACGGCCGAAGAGGAAACTTTTCAAGCAGGACTTGAAAGAGGGGAGAGAGGGGGCAAGGTGGAGGGATTGAGGGAGAGTGTTCCAGAGTTTTAGGGCGTTGTGGCTGAAAGCGCGACCTCCGATGGTGGGACGGAGGGTGTGAGGGACGAGCAGGAGGCCAGTGCCAGTCAAGCGGCGGTGCCGGGAGGTGGATGGGGAGTGAGGAGGTCGGAGAGGTAGGGAGGTGCCAGGGAGTGAATGGATTTGAATACGAGTGTGAGGATCTTGAAGTTGATCCATTCGGTGATGGGGACACTCATCCAGGCTTTGATGTCTGCCAGACAAGCTGATGGAACATTGGCGGGCCTGGAGTTGGTAATGAAGGAGACAGAGTAGATTTGTGTGTCATCCACGTACATGTGGAAGTTTACCCTGTGTCTTCGGATGACATCATCCACAGAGGGAGCATATAGATAAGGAAAAGAAGAGGGCCAAGAATGGAGCCCTGGGTACCCAGCAGGTGACCCGGTGGGGACGGGAGGAGAAACTATTTGCTGAGACAAAATGGAGATGGTTGGTTAAGTAGGACTTGAACCAAACAGTGCGGTCCCACTAAGGTAGATACACATACATACTGCTCACATACGTTTTCTGAATTGTTATGAGAGAAATTACGTCCTCTTCTCTCCATTCTCCCTGCTCAGCAGCTGACTCCATCTTTGTAAAATGCTCCAAGATATTATCCTATGTGAAGTTGTTACATGACTTAGCTAACATTGCAGAAGTTTAGGTGCAAATCTGTACTCCACCACTCTGTGGCACAGAGGGTTAATGCTCCAACATCTTCCAGAGTGTTATACTATACTGGAAATAAATTACAATGCTGACTTTTTTATGTTATGCTGCATTGATTTTGTTTATCTTCAGTATCTGTAGCATTAACTCATGCTATGTATTTGTTTTACTTCAGGGTGGTGTGAATACAAGTGTGAGACATGGTGGAATTTACGTAAAGGCTATTATACCAGGTGGTACAGCTGAGGCTGACGGACGTGTCCAAAAAGGTAAGCGGTTTTCTCAACACAACAGAAAAGATGAACTTTAAAGATCCCACTGCACTCTTTGAAAAAAGAAGGGAGTGATCTGACCAACAATCCTCCAGATAAAATTGGTCATCATTTCATGGTCATTTGTAAAACATTGTGCAAATTTTCTGCCACATCTACCAACAAATACACAGGCACTACACTTTACAGAAAACTCTGAAGTGCATTGAGATGTTTTGACATTATGGGTGCTGTATTAAATGCAGGATTTATTATTATATTTGACCTATATTTTTCTGACTTGTTGCCTGCCAGGTGACCGTGTCCTTTCTGTGAATGGAATCAACTTGGAGGGTGCAACTCATAAGCAGGCAGTAGAGACTCTGAGGAACACAGGCCAGGTGAGAAAGCTGCTTAGCAACCCTGTAAACAAGAGTAACATCTGGCACTGAATGAGACTTACGTTTATAATAATATATGCTGTGTATATACATAGTATATAATAATAATAATAATAATAATAAGTATATGCATTGTCAGCCTGGTTCCATTGGTAGCACTCACGCCTATGAGTCAGAAGCTTGTGTGTTCCAAGACCCAGCTCAGGATTTGGTACTCATATAATCTAGGCTGACACTCCAATTCTGTGCTGTTGGGAGGGGATTTCTCTCCTCCTCATGGGTACCCAGCCGGTTCTGTTAAGCCCTCTGAGATGTCTTTCCAAGGTGAAAGGCACCATATAAATGTAAATTTGTATTGTAATGTAAGGTGTCATCTTACAGAAGAGATGTAAAACCAAGATCCTGTTTGTCTGTTCAGGTGTATTTTTAAGATCCCATGGCACTATTCAAAAAGAGAAGGGAGTTTCTCCCAGGTGTCCTGACTAGCAATCTACCAAATAAAATTGGTCATTCACTTCATGGTTGCTTGTGGGACATTGCTGTGTGCAATTGGCTGCTGCGAAGGGCTTAGAGACATCATCCTGATGTGAAAGGTGCTATATCAAATGTTATCATAATTACACTGCCAGATTTTCTGTGGAACCCCATGGTTTTAATCACATAGTTAGGAGGATCAGATCATGGAATTGCAATGCTTGATAGCTTCTATTCTTGATCCTAAATTTTTGTTGGGTGAAATCTCTTTTTCTTCAGGTTGTCAGCCTGTTACTAGAGAAGGGGCAGCTTCCCGCGACCAGTGTTCACGCTCCTGTTACACCACAGTGTACACCTCCGTCTGCAGATAATCAGAATGGACCTCCTGACTCATCTGATAAATTGGAGTTCGAGACCAAACACACGCCAGCCACTGACAAAGATTACAGTTTTGTTACTGATGGTGAGGGAATATGTTGATTTGTGTTCATCAAGAGAAAATTGGTAATATTGTATTGAAAGAAAATATGATGGCGAATTCAAAAAAGAATATGGGAAAGAAAGCAGGAGAGTTCTGTAATTTTGCTTCTTTTTTCTCTCTCTTCTCCCCCACCCCTCTTCCAAAAAGACTTATAGTCTTGCTGAGTTATGGATCTAAAGGCAGCAATATTTAGCATCCTGCCCAAATTACATTCTTCATTTGTGGGTGTGCCAGTGAATGACATTAAACTACTTGAATGCAAGGAGAGAATGGGAGACAGTTCTCACCTAAAGTCCATGCATATGCATTTCTAGCAGGGATCAGTGGGTAATGATCGAGAGGCAAAGCACCTTGACTTTTGTTTTTATTTTTTCCTACGCATGTCAGAAGCACTCACATTTTGTTGTAGTAACCCTAATAATGAAGCTAAAAATGTAGTATTATATTGTAGTGGGATTCTACTCTGTTCCAGCTGAGATCAGTTAAGTCAGCACAGATCAATGTTACCATTTTGAGATCTCGCCCTACTACTTTTGTGCCAGGCCAAAGTTCCCAGAGATAAAATGTATGATCCCAAAGAACCTGCATTTATGTTAAAAGCATTGTTAAGTGAGTGCCTAATGGATTAACAACTATCCTGTACTAATTGTCCTGCTAACAAGTTTTATATCGTCATGTTCATAGAATGTTACAGCTCACAAACAAGACCATTTGGCACATGTTTGTGCAGATGCTTTTTTCCACTTAATGCATCCACTCTCCTGCATTCTCCCCTCCCCTTTTAATTTTTGTCTTTTTCGTGCATAAATCTAAATTATTTAATTGTTAGCATACTCTTTGAAAAGGTGGATGATAAGGTACAAACCACAACCCAGCAAACTAAAACGAGATGTCATGTTTAATTGCATATGTTGCTGATTTTGTTTGTTTTAACTTTCATAGAAAACAAGTTTGAAGTGAAGCTGTTGAAAGGCTCCTCAGGATTAGGCTTCAGTTTCATAGAAGGGAATGAAGCTGTCCCTGACCAGTCTGGGATGAAAATAGTGAGAATAAAGAAACTGTTCCCTGGGCAACCAGCATCCGAATGTGGGCAGATTGCTATTGGTGATGTGATATTGCAGGTGAACGGCACTCCTTTAAAAGGACTAACAAAGCAGGTAAGGAACGAGAAATGGTTTTATGTTTTAGTACAAAAAACATGAACTGCAATTAACTTTTGATTTCTGCAAATTGATTTTGTTATAACTGTTCAGAAATGAAAGTGTAACTTCTCTCTTGAACTATTCCAAAGTGATTTTTCGGTATAGCTTAGACATGGATACCCAGAGCATGTTACTATAGTCAAACACTAATAACATCACTGGAGAGATGATAAAACAGGACTTCCAAAAATAATTAATTTATTTTGGACATTTTGTGGCTTTTATAAAAACTATTGGTAATTCACACATTGCAGTGTTCATGGAATTTGGGGTTAAATTTAATATAAATGTTCTCCTTATGACCTTGCAGAGATGTATTCCTGAATGTACAGTGGTATCTGACATACGACAGACTCTGAAACGTTCCTGGAGAAAGCACAAAAAAACACAGATAACACAAAACTTACGCAAAAAAAATTCAGGCTATTCTGTAAAATAATGTCTGGTCCTTACTGAGTGCATTGTTTTTAATCACTGTTTAAATCTCTTAGTACTGTTGAATACATATGTTATTTAAAGCAGCCCTTTTTTTCCAGTGCTACTTTCAATTTAACTAATGATGCATTAATCTAGGCTTTATTTGAAACACTTGTCAAATGTCCAACTTGTAACTATGCTCCTTGGAGGGAAGATAAAGCAGGATCTCCTTGTTGCTGAATTGGCTCCAAGGTAACATGCTTAGAAACTGAATGTCAAAATCGAAATATTCCTCAGTAATCTGGTTTCTGCCAGAAGAGACCTCAGTATTGCAGGGCATTGCTGATGACAGACCAGCCAGCCTGGTTCATCATCACTAGGACTTGGAGGGGCAGACTGATCACTTGGGGCATTCTTCCCACTCAGCTTTTATTTAACCCTGCAAGCCAAAGCCCTAATGGGTAGGATGGTCCTAGCTAGACAAGCAGCAGGAAGCTTGCTAGACAGTGATTTCAATGGCAAGCTATGTGGTTTTAGTTGGTTTAACTCCAGCAGTATCCTTATGCACATGCTGGGGTCCTAGAGCCTTGGCTCTTGCCAACTTGTGCCGAATACACCTCAAACAAACACCATCTCGTATTTCTATAGATCTAAAATCTGTTTTCATGTGCATGAAAAGCAACCTCCCTGAAATGTGACTGATAATTGAAGTAAAAACAGCCTGGTTTAGAGACCAGCTTGATATAATACTTGTCAGTAGATAAAGTCTACACTAAATAGATAAACTAAATAGTTTCAATAGATAAACTTTGTATTTTAATATTTTCTGCTGTGGATAGCTCACTTTTTATAATAATAACACAAGTTACAGGTTCCAACTTGTCCCATCTTTTTTGCGCAGCCACTTAAGTTATACCCCATTTCTATTGCCTATCTTGAACACGGAAATGTGGTGGGAAAGAGGAGACAGTGCCGTGTTTCAGTGCTGAAGGACCTTTATTTGCTTTAAAGTCATTTTCTGACGGTCTCGGTCTCAGCAGAGACTGCAGTGGCTTTATTTTTGCACTCGCTCAGATGATGAACAGTGATGTCTCTTGAGTCAGGTCAGCCAGTTCCACAGCAGGGAAACTAATTGCTGTATTGCCTCCGGAGATAATTAAACTAGAAATGGAAAATTGACATTGATATTCTTTGGAAATGCCCATTTACATTCTACAAGATTCAACCTGTACAACTTAATCGGGACTTCTTAACTTACATTAACAAGGAACTAATGCAGCACTGCAGAGTTGAGAAAGGGAGTTGAGGGCGGTGAGATGTGGATAGAACATTGAATACTATAGTATTTTTCTGATGGAAAACAGGAGTGTATCAATCATTGCAGCACATATCCTAATGGAGGAGGAGGTAGAAAATATGATACAGTGGATATTGGGAGTCACAGCAGGTACCACTCCAGATTGTGGTTTTACTGCAGTAGTGGCTCAGACTAATCAGGAAGTTTGTGACTCATGAAATCCATGAATCTCATCCATAGAGCTTTACAGAGACTGTCCACCATTAGTTCTGTATTACCAATAGCGCTGAAGGTCACCGAATCTCCAGTGTAGATGTACCAAGGCTGAATGGCAGCCTGCTGCAGCTGCTTGTATGGAGGTCTTTTGCTAACAGCTTCATTTATTAATGTATACATATTTTCTCAGCCAAATTCGGCGAGGGGTTTGTTGCATATTACTGTAGCCAACTTGGAAGAGTGGTTTGTTGCAAATGCCTATGTCTGGATATATATCTTTAGTTGTAAGGAATTTTAAGATGATGAATTACCTGCAGTCAGGAGAGCTTATGCAAAACCAGATACAAGGTAATTGATCTGGGCTTTTTAATTCTATGTTGGACTATCTGATAGAAACTAACTGGATGATATTAAAATATCTTCCACTGTAGCTTTATAAGAAATCTGTATGAACTGATTGGGTTGAGTCGAGTTCTTCCAAATTGCAAAATGACTGGGTATAACTGACTGAATGAATACAATCATTTGAGCTCCCACCACAAGATATATTAGGTACCTAAACACAATGATTATCACTTCAATAACATACGACCACCACAGAAGATATTGGACCTCGAGGCACACATCCCAAGAAGTGCAAATTATTTTTATTCTAGGGAATCGACTTTCATGCAGTCAGCCTTTTCACTGCTGTCATTTAGACATTTTTGCCAAGGATTCTGTGTTTCATAGCTGGATACTCTGAAGGGTTTATTTAACTTTAGAGAGATCAAGTGGCTGGTTCAGAAGTATGAAGTCCACATTTTTGCAAGTATATTATCATTGGCCGCTATGCTTTTGTAAGCACAAACAAAATTAGGTTTCTCAGACTTGGCACTTAAGGATCCTAGCCACTCCCTCTGTTTTGTTAGCCTTTTGTTTATATCATAGTAAGGTCAACTCCCATCATTCGGACACAACAGAGGGAGCCTCCTCTGTAGCTTGTGCTGTACTGAACTCTAAAGTGTTTGCTAAAAATGGGTAATGAAACAACAGTGTTCCATTCTTTGAGTCTGACACTACTTCCCCTTGATGAACAGAACAATTAAAAACAAAAAATGTTGCTGTCTGAGACAACATCAATTTTACTTTCTCTTCTCTGCAGGAAATTGTGTCCGTCCTCAGAAGCACAGCTGAAGATGTTACTCTGGTGCTTTGCAGGCCTGAACATGGTGTATTACCAAGCGTTGACTCCTCTTTGGTGAGTGTTATTGCTTATGTTATTGCTAATGTTTATGGTCAATTGCAGAATTATTTTTAATGGAAAATAGGAAACCAAATATATATTAGTCATATGTATTAGTCCAGTTAGAAAAATGTACACTTCCACAGTATCAACACTACAAATGGAGTATGCTCAAAAACAGGAATCAGAAAGACATCAATACAAGATATGCAGAAGTGTTTCAATCACACTTGACAAAGGCATATGGTTCATTTATGCTTTACTTTTGTAAAGATTATATTCTGTTTGCATCTGGAGTGATTCCTTGGAATGATACGATTCCTTGGAATTCACATGGAAGATAATCATGAATCTGGGATTGTATATATTTTACTTTTTTCTAATGTTTCTATTTTCTGGTTTGATTGTAACCTTGAAAACCTCCTGCTATCTATTGTTGTTTTCTGAGTTGTGAGGTGCTTCCAGCCTTGTACAAATGAAGATAAAGCCACTAAAGTATGATTTTTGTGTTACAGAGTTTAATTAGCTCACATTCTGAAGGGATTTACGGAACCAAATTACAGTACCAAAGCACTGACAGCTCAGCGGAGTCTGGAAAAACAAACAGTTTCACTGGTGACAGTGTAGATGACTGTGGTAATGATGAAGAGATTGAAAATAAAGACTTTCAGAATCTGAGACTGAGGTCTTCTTCCAGAAGGGACAGCTACAGTGACAGTACAGATTGTGATGATGGGGACAGGCACACCACATCAAAGCAAGACGCCAGCACCAACAAAAGCATCACTGTTTGCCAAATGACTGGGAATGTGATTTCCTTCTCCAACAACCAGTATGAAATGTCATATAGCCAGGAAAAGGCCAGTGTTTACTTCTCCCCTCAGGATTCAACTTCTAAACTGGAGCTCACCAGCAGGTTGGTTTCAGACTGTCCATTTTAACAAGGTTCTTTCCTTCCATGATTGTAATAAAAAAGTAATAGCACATACGTGATCACACTTACTTGGAATTGGGTTGAGACCTCCCAAGTTCAGTGGACATAGAATTCTTAGAGACAGTAATGACTGTTTTTTCCTTACTTGAACTGGGTTTGAACCATTATGTCTTAGAGATGAAAAGACAAACCAATGTTATTGCATACTCTTTTCACCCCACCCCCTTTTTTTAAATGAATAATGAGATATCACACTTGGAAACTAGTTTATTTTCAGTTCAGGAATGAAGCCTGTTTTACTTGACAAGCAGAGCAAAGCATATCAATTGCAGTAGGTACTCCTTTGCACGCTTTGCCTTGACATCTGTCAATCTGTGACGTGGGTAAGCAAGCAAGGTATATTCCCCAGACAGAGAGAGTGCGTACTCCAGAAT
Source organism: Callorhinchus milii (assembly GCF_018977255.1). Classification (NCBI taxonomy): domain Eukaryota; kingdom Metazoa; phylum Chordata; class Chondrichthyes; order Chimaeriformes; family Callorhinchidae; genus Callorhinchus; species Callorhinchus milii. Next base: position 37,248,670 of record NW_024704742.1, read on the forward strand.
TGGCAAACAAAATTTAGTTCCTTGGTAGTTGTAACTGGAGACTTTAGCAAAACAAGGGCTAGCATGTCTATCAGGCACCTGCCTGACCAGAACAATGTTTGTAAATGTAAATTTGTTTTTCCGAGCTTATCTCTATTCTGTTTATTTTGTAGAAAACCGCCTTCACCGACACTTCTAGACCTCTCGACAGAACAGAGGTTCAGTCTCGGACCTGAGGTTCCCTCTCCTACACCAGTAGATGAGAACTCACTTACTTCCAGTTCAAGATCTGAAGCAGTAACCTCTGGGTCTGCAGAGGTAGCAGCAGCACAACATCTAGACACTGAGTGTCATGAGGAGGAGGAGGAGGCTGAATTACATCCTGTAACTATGATCTTATTGGTTTCCTTTGAAATTCCTATTCATTTTTTGACAGAATAAATCATTTATTTACATATTATTTATAAATCATTGTATTTACTTATTCCAACCTGCTCCAAGTCCCCCGCCCGTCCTGCCCCACCATCGGAGGTCAGGCCTTCATCCATCCCCCAATCCCTTCACCTCGCTCCCTCCCTTGCCTCCTTCAAGACCCATGTCAAGACCCTCCCTTGAATCGGACCTTTGGTCACCCTCCTACCCCCATCCTCCATTCCCTCCACCCCTGTCGATACCATATAGTCTAAGCTGACACCAATGCAATGCTGGGGATTTGCTGCACTGTCAGAGGAGCCATCCTTCTGATGAGGTTAAACTGAGCCCTCAACTGCCTGTCTAGGTGGACATTAAAGATCCCATTTCATTATTTGAAAAGAGAAGGGAGTTTCTCCCAGAGTCCTGGCAAACAACACCTCAAATAAAGAATTGGTCATTCACTTCATGGGACATTACTGTGCTCAAATTGCATTCACCCGCAAAACATACAGTCACTACATTTTACAAGTGGGAAATGCTTTGAGATGTCCTCCCGATGTCAAAGACACTATACCAAAAGTAAGGTTATTATGATTGTATTTACATGCAATTGGGACTAATTCTACAGTTCGTATCATTTTGTTTTCTTGAACAAATAAGTGAGAATCTATTAAACAAATTGTTCACTTAATACATCAGTAGTTTTAATTAGTTAAAATTGTTTTAAGTTATTCTGATTGGAATTTTTGTTACTACAGGAAGCAGAATTGCACGTCACTCTGAACAAGTCAGAAAAAGGGAGTCTGGGATTCACAGTGACCAAAGGAGATGACAACATTGGCTGCTACATCCATGACGTCATCCAGGATCCTGCAAAAAGTGACGGGAGACTACGACCTGGTGACAGGCTTATCATGGTATGTATAACCAGCCAAAACTTGGTCCAAAATAATTAGCTTAATTTGTGTGTGTGTGTGTTTTGAGAAACAAAGAAGATAGAAGGGCTAGTTATTTTCTGCCCTTTTAGTTAAATGACAAAAAGCAATAGAAAGAATCTCATATCAAAAGAAGCAATCTTTTATTTAATTCCGACACAACCCTCTGTCTTTGTGTCCTCAGTTGTTTTGGTACTGAATTTAAGGCTATGCCTCACCACCCCGCCCTGTAAGAGAGCCCTCTATGAGAGTGAAGAGTTGTCCACAATCTAATCTGTCAGTTGGTTTCATTGTTGAATACCTCAATTAAATCACCTCTTCCAACCTCCTATAATAACAATTTGGTCACTCAGTCCATGACTGTTTGAGGGACACTCCTGTACACAATTGACTGCCATGTTTCATCCACAAAATATACAGTCAGTACATTACATTATATTCTGTGAAGCACTTTGAGATGTCTCAAAGATGTGATAAAGCGCTATATCAAATGCAAGGATTATTATTATATTATATAAGAATAGTTAAATCCTCCAAATCTTTTGTGTTATTGTTGCTGTTGTTGTTATTAAAAACAGATTGTTTACAATTAGGATACAATGTGATTTAAGCTTTGTAACTATCTTAGATTTTTAAAGGAAATTATGATATTATAGTACAGTGTATTTGAAAAGTGAAAAAGAATATGAAATATCCTGTTTCTAAATCTTTTGAACAGTAAGGTTCTTGCAGGTTTCAAACCAATCAAAATATAATTTATTACCTGGCACTTATATATTGTGCAAATTGTAGGAATGTCTGAAGGTTGCCAAATCTGTATTGATTGATGCTAGTGTGAACTGTTTTACCAAAGCCAATCTTTCAATTCCTGTTAAAATTCTATGAAATTCTGTACGAATAGCATCTGTTGCCATTTCAACAAAGTTTTTGTGGGAGTAAAGTTTAAAGTTTGTGTGAAGGAATTGCTTCTCTGTACATTTTTAAGTTCAGGATTTTAACGCACACATCATTGCTTGAATAACAAAAAAGAGTCGGATTGCAAGCCTGGCTTCCTACGAGCCAAAGCTTCCAGACATAACAAGTCCGAGCACCACCAGGGATAGAGTAGGCATGCAAAGGGGCGTTTATGTTGAATGACTCAATTTTTTGAAGCTGTGGCTTACTTGATAAGAACTTCAGAGTTTCTTTTGGCACTCTGCAATAGGTGAATGGTGTTGACATCACCAGCATGAGTCACACAGAAGCAGTGGATTTTCTTCGATCAATCCCAGATGCAGTTACTCTCGTGATTGGAAGAGTCCTGGAAATACCAGAGTTTCCAATAGAGCCAGATATGCTTCCTGCGATTACAATGATCTCCCACGAACAGGAACTGGGTAATGTTATTTTACAAGAAATATTGTAAAATAGTCATTGTAATTATGAAAAAATAGTCATTGTAATAATGAAAAAAGTCATGAGAGATTTAAGTACCTATTTTGCGTTTTCTACTGAAATCTTGTCTAGTCTTAAAAATGCTTTTTCCTGTTTTCTTTTCAATAGTATAGAATATAACTAAGTATTGTGTGCAGTAAAGATATGTATTTAAGTTAGTGCAAGCTGTTCTGCGATATAAAATGTTACTGAAATCCTCATTACCGGATGGTTAATTTACAGATTTAACATTTTTGTGAACGGCATTGTATGTTTCAAATTCTTTGTCTAACAATTATTAATATTTTATTTAACGGGGAGGTTAAGGATCATTATAGTTTAACATAACAATGTCTTTCATTCTACTGGATTATTACTTAAAAATAAAACCAAGTTGAGATGGTGCCTGTTACTTACTGTGTGTTTTAGATAGACAGGATTGCTGCATTTGTGTGCAGTATTTTGTGTACAGTTTAACTTCAGAAAGCACACATGACCTCTTATTTAAATTCTACAGTACAATTTACATTCAGATAAATGTTAAAATCATTGGACAACTTCTCAGTATAAAGAACCAGTGAATGTTCTGAGCGAGTCTTCTCTATTATTTAGGCTTATCTCTGGCTGGAGGAAGTGAAACCATTTACCAGGCAATTTACATTGGTGACATCACTCCAGGTTCAGCTGCTGACACAGAGGGGAGTCTGCAGCCACTGGACCTTATCCATTATATTAATGAGGTCAGCACCCATGGGATGACAACAAATGAGGCAAAGGCAGCTCTTCTGAATGTATATCCTACCATCACCTTGAAAGCCACAAGGTATTGCAAAATCTGTGTGTTGTTGTAATTTGTAATATGTTTCTGTTTTGCAAGTTAGGTTACATATTAATTGGTTATTATGTGGAATCCTGTAGCTCAGTGGTTGGAGCGCTTGTCTCGCAAGCAAGAGGACCTGGGTTCGATTCCTGGGCGGGGCGAAATGTTGGACAAGTTTCCTTACTCTACACATCTCTGTTACCCTTGCAGTAAGTAAGAACCCGGTTGTTAGTCATTTGGCGGATCGCTTTTCCGGAGGTAACAATTCCTTAAAAAAAATTGGTCACTCAATCCACGACTGTTTGTGGGACACCTTTTGTATGCAATTGGCTGCCATGTTTCACTTACAAAGCATACAGTCAATTTTCTTTACAGTATATTCTGTGAAGCTCTTTGAGACGTCTTGAAGATGTGATAAGGAACTATATCGAATGCAAGGATTATTATTAGCTCAACTAGAAAGAAATTTCAAAACTGCTTTTATAACAGCTGATGAGAATTCCTTTTAGCCTGCTTTCTCCATACCACATTTATGTTTAACTCTCTTGTCAGATACAATAATTCTACACTGGATTATAGGCCAATTGTTGGACTTTCTGATTCCACCTTGGTGGGAGTTGAACTATTATTCCATTCAGGATTGAACGTGGGGTCTTTGTGGTTTGAGTAATTAAGTGTATGAGCACAGCAGCCTAAACATTGCCCACTGAGACATCAGGGGAACTATTATTTCTATTTTGTGTTTGTTGGGTATGGAAGGGTCAATCTAAAAGCTCCCTGGATAGTAGTAATTATTATATGAGGTTTATGCCTGTATTGAGTTTGCTAAAGGAATAAAAGCCAGTTTTCCTCAGAAACAATCTGTTTACATTCTCACTAATTGAACTGAAAAAGCCAATAAGAAAACACACCCCTATTCTTGAGACTGACTGTTCATTAACAAGGCACCATTTATGCAAGCGCAGGAATTAGACTGCAACCCACGGTTTGTCTGACTCAGTTCTGAATCAATACCACTAATTAATCCTTGGAGCATTGCATTTAGCATGGCTGCATCATGATGAAAATAAGAGATCATTAAAATAATACATCAATAAATAAAGCTGTTTTCTGACAACTGTTAGTTACTTTGATTTCATAATAATAATAATCCTTGCATTTGATATAGCGCTTTTCACATCTTCTAGACGTCCCAAAGCGCTTCACAGAACACATTTTAAAGTGAATTGACTGTATATTTGTGGGCGAACGCGGCAGCCAATTGCGCACAGCAATGTCCCACAAACAGTCGTAGATTGAAAATGACCGATTTATTATTGTTTTTTGTTTTGGAGGGATTATTATTAGGCTCCTTGTGGAGTAAGGAAACTTGCCCAAGGTTTCGCCCTCTGCCTGGAATTGAACTCAGGTCTCTCGCTTGCAAAGCGAATGCTCTAACCACTGAGCTACAGGACTCCACACTTTTTACTAAGTTTACTAAATTCCCCCTCTGATTTTCTCCTCTCCTGCTTGGGTACAGTTCAACACATATCCAGCCACCTTCACATGTTGGGGGTTTGTTTTGTGAGCTAGGCAGTGACTATGAGGAGACGACTTGATAGCTAAGTCCAATTCTTCCACAACTGTTAGCATATATCTTTGCCTGACTTTTTCTCGCTGTCTCGCTTCTTTGACTTGATACCCAGTCCTGTAGAATTCACCCTTTAGAGATCAGCTTATCTAGGCTTGAGCCATTCTGCATTGTGTTGCTGGAACTCCATCCCAGAATCGCTTTCCTCCCTCTCTACTTTCCAAATTGCCTTCTAATGTGCTTTTGACCACCTTCCTCCTCAGATTCCCCTCATCTTCAGCTCAAGCTCCCAGTCAATTGTGTGAATTTCCTTGAGATATTTTTCTGATGTGAAAAGCTTTATACTTTATGAAACTAACATGTTATTGTTCCCACATGAACAATGCTACATTATATGTTTGCAAGTTGTTGTATGAGAGCACTTCAAAAGTAGCCAAGTATAGCTATTTGACAAACTGTTCTGGATAGACTTGGCTATCATTTCTATCCCTTCCCCAGCTCAAACACTCACTGTCTAGTTCAATAAGAAGCCTGGTTGCTTATATAAGGTGATGGAGGGTGGCTAATGCCTGTGGAACTCTACCCAAACCCAGGAGATTACAAAGCTGCTTCGAGTTGAAGCACTTTTGCAGAAATAGCACAGCATGAGACTAAAATGTTTTATTGCTCAGAATAACCAGCATGTTGAATGGTTAAAAACTTTGAGTTGTGTTTAACCCTTTTGCATCAATCACATTTGTTTGAGGTTCACCTTCTGGAAGGATATCATTAAAAACAGGATTGAGCTTTACAACACATGCACTGTTTTCCACTCCATGCTTTGCATTTGGATTAATCTGCTACAGCCACCATATTTCTTCCATTGTGGCTCCCTGAAGGATCTTATTGCGTGACTGAGATTGAAATGTGATCTGAAATGAAATTATGTTTTACAGCAATATATAAATGTAATTTCTTTGTATTGTATTGAATCACGTTCAGCCAAAAAATAGAATGTCATATTAAAAAAAGAAAATATTAATTAAAAAATCACACTCATTTAGTGTGACATTTTCAGTAATTTACTGGCTAACAGAGAATAAGTATTGTCTTTTGGAGAATTCTTCTCTTTCCTCCAATCCTCCCTCCCTCCAACACTGATCATTTAAATAGAAACCTGATCCAGTATTGAATTAGCAGCTACTGGGGAGAAAATTTTGTGTTTAGTTTATCCACACCTGTGCAGATGCTTAATAGTTTTTCACCTGACAATGCCTGGTCTCACTTGGTTCAGTGTGAATTGATTATGAATAGGTGTTGAAGCAAATAACGGTGCAATCTAGATTATGTGCCTATTCATGCCCAGGAATAAAGAAATCATTTGTCAGATTTAAATAAGATAGCTTGAACCCTTTCAAAAATTGAATGCAAATATCTTGTTCCTCATTTGGGCTAAAGTTCAATTCTGAATAAAGAAAATAGAGCAGTTAGTATAGTAGTTGGTTTCTTAATTCTAATATATTTCATTGCTGATGAGATGAAAAATATATTTTCCTTTCATTGAGAGTTAAGTGTTTTATGACATGCTAAAGATACAATCAGAGATTCATACTGCAGCAAAATCAAATGAAAAATAATGATATTGAATGCTCACCCAATATTACAACAATTAAATACATATGTGATCATATTATGTAAATGTCATCATTCACTATGAATAAATCCCTTTTATAAAACCTACAATTAAAGCATTGTTTTTTTTTAAATTTGCAGAGATGGTGAGCCAGTTGTTCCCAAAACAGTGGATTCTCTCTACAAATACGATAAAGACAAAGATTCAAAGCTAAATAAATCTGCTGAAGTTAATGGTAAGACTTTTCGGGAATTTTTTTCTGAATTTTTTTTTCCTGAACGTTTATTTAAATTTGTTATTACATCTGACCCGGCCACCAACTTCACTCAGAGATCACCGGCCTGCTTGATGTCCCTCCCTCCTATTTCGGCCTTTCTGCCCCCACTCCCTGGAGCTCTGTCCCAGAGTCCCTCCAATTCATCTCTTACCTCATTTAAGGTCCATCTCAAGATCTACCTCTTTAACCACATTCTCAGTCATCTTTATCCACTCTACCCCACTTGGTTCCCACCACAGCTCAGGTGCTTTCCCAGCAGTATCAAGTACCTTGTGATGTCCTCCCAACATGAAAGCTGCTATATAAATGTAACTGTATCGTATTGAATCACATTCAGCCAAAGAATAGAATGACATACAACAAATAAAGTTAATTTGGTGAAGCACGCATAATGTCAAAACATCCCAAAGCTCTTCACCATGTTTGTCATGTATAGTGACTGTTTCTTATAAGCAATCACGGCAGCCATTTTGCACAAAGCAAACAGGTGACTTTATCTGGAGGAGTGTGGCCAGGACACTGGGAGAAACTTCCATTTGTTTCAGATAGTATCATGGGATCACTGACATTTGCTTGCACAGGCAAGTGGGAGCTTAGTTTAATATCTTCTGAAGGATAGCACCTCTGACAATGCAGCACTCCCCTAGAACTCCACTAGAGTATCAGGTAAAACCATGATTTCAAAATTTCATACCACAATCTTCTGACCCAGAGACAAGAGTGCTACCAACTGAGTCAAGCAAACACCTAGTTATTAAACAGGAATAAATGGACATAAGCCTGGACTTCGGTAGAACACAGTAAATGCATCAAAAGATTCAGGTCATAGCATAAACCTATCAATGAGTTTATCAATGTGATTCAAACAGCAATGTGTTTCGTGCTCAACAGATTCAGCAGTTTTATGACATTGCCGCTGTGTTCCCTTAGCTTTATTTTCGAGGGTTTGTATCACTTTGGTGATTCAGCACAGATTTCTCTGACTAAATCCTGACCTGAATTGAATGCTTTTGCAGTTTCTGATTTAGACTGGGATGAAATGTAGATTTCAGTGCTTATTACAGGTAGATGAATCACTTACTGGTGTCATATTCCACACCTAATTCCAAAGGAAACTAAACACTCCTCAGCCTTCTCAGTCAGGTTAGAATTTGCTAATGTCCACCTATGTGCTTTTCAAGCTTTAGTGGAACAAAGCACTTCGTTCCTACCAGACTGTACATGTTTCTCAAATAGCTTATAGGTGCCATAAGAACATTGCTTCACTGATTTGAACAGGTCTATTTTGGGAATGGGACTTGGGGCTAATTCTACAGTAGTGCATTATAATCACTGATACATTTGTCATCATTAGACTGTCAAAAAAGTATCCCATCTGTACCTATAATATATTCTATAAGTAGCCATATTTCAATGCCAGCTGTTTGCAAATGGCTGCGATTATTAGGGTTTCTACAAAAATTCCTAGCAGTTCCAAAATGCTATAATTTCAAATTTTGGTACTAAATATGACTGTCTAAAGCAGGGAACATTAGACAATCAAGAAAGTGGAACCACTGCATTAGGGATGTTTGACACTTTGGATATGAGGTTTAATCTACGTCTAACCTTATTTGTGAGATATAGATACCTATAATGGGAAAAGAAAATGGAAAGTATATCAACTTCCAGCGTTCAAATAATTGCACCTAATAGCGCAGTGTATCAACCAAAAAAGTGTCAAATAAGTAGCTAAAACTTACTCAAAAATAGTCGATCAACTTGACCTGAAATATAGCTGTTTTATGGTAAATCATCATTCATAATTCCTACAACTTGGGTTGGGCAAAGTGAAAAGGACATTGCCTGAACCCTGGAATTCTCTTGTTTCTATTCTATGTAAAACATCCAGAATATCTAAAGACTTTTTCTTGAATTAAAATAAAATTTGACAAAGCTTCATTCTATACACGTTTCAAATTTGGCAAAAAGATGTTTGTGTTTGTGAAAAGACCACTTTCCATTTTCAAAATACTCATCATCACCATCAAGCACTGCCAAGTCAGGTACACCACATCCTACACTGTACCTTCATCTACTGCTCCACAGACAGTCTATCTTACCACCTCCACTTCAGAAAGCGACACTTTAGTGTAAGAGTGTGATATGTTTTTCATACCAGCCATCCATTTTGGCCTGCCTCTGAATTGCATGTGAAGAAGGACCCACGTTAATGCTACGTTGCGAGAGATTTAAAATAAGTCCAATTGTTTCTTTATGATCAGAAAAAAAACCTGAACAATGGCTATCAGAGTTAAATTTTAAAAAATGTACTTGTGTCCTCCCTTTCACTATAGAACCATAAGTAGTTCCAGCACAAAAAGAGGCCATTTGTCCTATTGTGTCTTTGAAATAGCTACCTATATAGCCCCATACACCAGCCATTTCCCCATAGCCTTTTTTATATTTCTCCTTTTCACATATTTATCCAGCCCCCCTCTTAAAAATTATATGAATTCTGCTTCAACCAATGTTTATCTGAGCCCTGAATTCTAATCATCCAGAGAGTGTGTGTTCACAGGACAGCCCAGCATTTCATGATTTGGCATAGTTCAAACCGTTGTTATAAAATGGTGTATCATAAAATGGTGTATTATACAGTACTACAAATGTTGCTCATGTTAGTTGGTTTCTCATGATACCATACTATAGTCTTTTTGGAGCAATTTTACCATTTGGAATTACATAACCAGTATTGAATGAGCCTTTGTCATCGGTTGGCAGAAAATACTGTTGATTCAACCTAAAATACCTCACATTCAGACTCTCTGAAGTTAGGTGTCACCTGGCTCAGTTTGTAGCACGTTTGCCTTAGAATCGGAAGGTCATTGGTTCAATGTCCACTTTAGTATTTAAAACTTATAATCAAGGCTGACAATCTAGTGCAGTGCTGGAAAGTGCCTTCATTTGGATGAGATGGTAAACCGATGTCCCATCCTGCCTATCCAGATGGAATTTAAAGCTCCCTTGGCACTATTCAAATTAAAAAGAGAAGGGAGTTTCTCCTGCTGTCCTGGCCAACAAATCCCCAGACAAAACAAATGTTCATTCACTTAGAACACAAAAGCATATATTGTGTTCTTATATGTTCATTCACTTGATGGGTGTTTGTGGAATGTTGCTCTGTGCAAATTGACTGCTGTGTTCACCTATAAATACATCCATCACTATGCTTTCTAGAAACATCTGTGAAACACTTTTTGTTTGTATGTGATAAGGTGCCATATCAAATGCATGGATTATTATTGTTCATAAAGCATAAATTTATCTGTGCTCATTGAATAAGATTTCCTTGTGGCTATGAATTCCTGAGTTCATTGCAGTTTAGGTTTTAAATGCTACTTCTTTTTGTAGGACATATCCACGGAGACTTGAGCTGTGACTCTAATCCAGTACCTGGTGTGTACATATCAGAGGTACAAATCTATATTTACCATTGTATAAATCAAAGAGAAAAACTGGAGGTTATAGTATCTGACAAATTATGAATATGTGGTCAAAATTACAGCTAACCTTTTTTGTCTCAATTTTCAAAAGCAAATTGTATTCTGCATTAACTAATCAAACAGATTCAATCCTGAAGGTCTCTTTGACTTTTTTTTGGCAGAACTCAATTTAGATATATTGCATTTGTGATTCTAAATGTTTGTGTGTTCTGGCTACCCTTTTATATCACAAAAGTTGTGAATCTCTTGTGTGGAAGAATACTCACAAGGCAAAGTAAAGGGAGAAGAAAGGAGTGTGATAATCATATGAAGATTTACCAAGGCTTGTTCATTGACTTGTTACTCAGTTCCCAAATAATATGAGGAAACAGTCAACAGAAGGCAGTATTCTTGAGCTTAGAAGGTATGCCAGCAACAACAATGTGTATTTGCAGCCTTTCATATAACAGACTATTTCAAAGCACTGAATAAATGTTGTGCAAGCTAAACTAAACAGGAAATGAGATTAAAGAATTTTGATCACCTTTAGCTCAAGCTGTACAGTGCTCTGATCAGGCTGGAGTGTACATTTCTCATGACTATGCAGTGGAGCCCAGTGAAAGACTCTCAAGGTTAGAGGAGTAAACTACACGGAACAACTGAATACAATCTGGTTTCTCGGCTTGGCAAAAAAGGCACATGAAATGCATAATAGGATAGAGCAAGTAACCCTGTATCAATACTTTCAAATATGTTAAAGTAGCAGAACAAGGGGTTGAGGTTCAGGGTGTGAAAGGAAATCTTAGGATACAAAGCAGGATCTCTTCACCCTGAGGGCAGGACATTGCATTTATTTTTAAAAGAAAGCTTAATGCTGTAATGGGAAAACAGTAGGATAGGTATTCTGAAAGGATGAGATCAAATTAATTGAAGATTTTTCTGCCTTCAAACCTGTGCTGTGATCTTCAAAAAAAAATGTGCTTTGCATGTTAGCAATACTTGTTACACAGATACTCATCATATTTTGAGGTTTAATTGTGGTCTGTTTGTGCATCTTTTCACAGTAGCTTTAGTCCTTGTTGTAAATAAATAGTAATAAAGCCTTCACACATGAGATTATTTGTTTTTGCAAATAAACGAGTTTTGTTTCCACAATATATATTGGGTTAGTATCAAAGTTCAGTGGAAATTTAATACCTTTGTTCTTCTTTGTAGAGTAATGTAACAGAAATTGATCTGCACAAACCTGCCTCAGGAGGACTAGGATTCTCCCTAGTAGGTGGTGAGAATGGTATTTATGTAAAGAGTGTACATCCGTCTGGGCCAGCTGCCGAGGATGGAAGGCTACAAGTTGGTGACAAATTGCTCCAGGTAACAATCAACATCTGCTTTTGATATCAGAAAATCAAATGGGCAAAATTCCAGTCGGCAATCTGCGTAATATCTGGCAATGTCAGACACTAAAGAGATTTTCCTGTTTTAATCGAGCATCGCCAACCCATACCTGCAGCCCATAAATAAGCTCACTTATAAAGGAATGGATGGTTTGGGAATGTGAAACAGCCAAACAAGTTTGTCCTGACAGTGTTAGACCACCCATAACTCTGAGGAGTTTTTTTTTATTCAGCAAAAAGCTGCAACAGCATTATCTGGTAGTCAAAAGCCACGATCTGAAGTGAACTCAGCTTCACAGATATTGACATTGAGAATGGTATCAGGTGGGGGGAGATCCACCTGAAATGCATTTGGGTAAACCATATTCAATACTTAGGAAATTTCTAACTTTAAATCATAAATGACACTCCGGTATTATTAAAAAGCCAATCATGCAATCCGTTGTTTAATAACATTAAAATCACTCTCTTCAGATCGAGCAGTTCAATAGAGCACTGAAGGAGGAGCCTATTGGAAGGGGTCTAGTGTGCCATATTATACTATGCAAATAGCACTGCTTCTTAAGGTACCACTGCCAAGTATTGTCAGGAGCGGGGCAGCTCATATATGTAATTCCAGTTTATACTGTACGTTTGGCAGGGAATCTCAACAATTATTCATCAAGCAGACAGTGTAAGTAAATGCAGCATTTGTGACTTGGTACCCAAACATTTCTTATTAACTGGAAGCTTTGTATTTGATATAGTGCCTATATGTTGAAACATTTCAAATTATTTTCCCCGGTTGTAAATGCAACCAAATTAGATGGTAAATTTGAAAGTATAACTGGGGTTGCCAGTTTTCATTTTTATTATTTTTAAATTTCAGCATATTTTATATTAATTTTTTTTTGGGGGGGGATTTTATCAATTTTTTTGTGTTCTTTGACTACAAAATGATCACCTTCTGGTTACTATGGTTGTACGGTTTGTAAGATTGCTATGGACAACACTTTGGTGCAATACAAAGCAGCGCTTCTAAAATCACATAGGTTTTTCAGTTTTTTCCAAATCAAGGAAAATAAGACAATTTTTATCTTTGAAACCAGTAACCGGCAAGTAGTTTTATAATGATTAAGCTTTAATACAAGCTATCACTGACCAGTTCAGGAAAACACCAACTGATAATGAATAAGACAAGATACATTTGCAGCTGACATCTGACAGATTACCAGGAACAGAGAACCACCCCTTAATAAGCCGAGCTGGTGATATGTCATTAGCAAAAACTTGTGCAACATCAGGAAGAAAAGCTTATAATGGATATGTGCTGTTCAAGATGGAATATATAGGAACTCTCTCATAAAATAATTGATTAAAAAAAAATTATTATTAAAAGATCATGCAATAACAGAAGAGTCCAGAAATTTAGAGGAAATATAAATATCATACTTAATTTATTTTAAAATATATTTTGTCTACCCTTTCCTCAGAGGATCAGCTTTAAGATTCTTGTTCTAAACTTCCAAATGCCGTCATGTCTTGCCCCCATCCTACTTCTGTGATATCTGTGGTCCTGCTCCTTCTACTCTGTTAACTTATCTCATGACTAGTGGGACAGTTTTCAGTCACTTTGCCCCTGCTCTCTGAAACTCACTCCACCTTAAATATCTCCACTGTGCACCCTCCCTCTCTGCTTTCAAAAGTCGTCTAAAAATCCACATTTTTGACTACCTCCTATTTCCCATTCTACTTGATCTCCCACTTCGTCACTGGGGAGCACTATGAGACTTTTCTATATGTAAGGCACATATATAATAATAATAATAATCCTTGCATTTGATATAGCACTTTTCACGTCGGGAGGACGTCCCAAAGCGCTTCACAGAACACACTGTAAAGTGAATTGACTGTATATTTGTGGGCGAATGCGGCAGCCAATTGCACACATCAATATCCCACAAACAGTCGTAAATTGAAAATGACCAATTTATTATTGTTTTTGGTTTGGGAGGGATTATTATTAGGCGTGTGGAGTAAGGAAACTTGCCCAAGGTTTCGCCCTGCCTGGAATTGAACTCAGGTCTCTCACTTGCAAAGCGAGTGCTCTAACCACTGAGCTACAGGACTCCACATCCTGTATATATATTTATTTATATTTATTTATAAATATTTATATATATATATAAATATATTTATAAATAAATGTATATATTTATATATTTATGAATATATAAAGCAAGTTGTTATTTTAAAAAAATCCACCAAACACAATATTTTTTAAAAAATCACAAAAAATGTGTTCCCTTTTCATGAAGGAGAAATCCTTCATTTAATGAAATACTGAGTTGCTAAATAACAAAGAAAAGGTACTTAACCCAAAGTTCTTGAGAATTCCAAACCACCATTCAATTTTGCCCCCAAATAAATATCGTTTCAAAAACAGAATCATGTCTCTTATTATAATTTCTTGAATCTTCTTTGTTTTCGAGTCTCGCCTACAAATAGTCACAAATGTACAGTAAATCCTGTGAAACATTTGTTGATGTGAAAAGATACTTTATCATATGCAAGGATTATTACTATTTCTCTTTCTAACCCTATATAAACCAGCAAGTGGGGGAGGGGGCACTAAAGATGTGGTGATAACTTGCCTACACCTTCCATTTTCTGTATTCTTTAACTACAGGTAAATGGAGAATCTATAGTTGGAGCTTCCCACACTAAAGCAGTGACAACAATCCGCAAAGCCAAGGGACTGGTCAACTTAGTTGTCTCCAGGACAAAGTCCCCAGACAAAGTGAGGCCTTTGATCAGAAATGTTGATACAATGTGTTCTTTCAACAACTCACAAAGTGGAGGTAAGAGTAAAACTCAAAACAATGTAATAATTTAATGCAATTTTATTTTAAAATTGAAAAAGGGGGAGTGAGTCATTGCCAGTTGCCACCCTTTACTTTCATCTCTGGGGCCTGAATGAAACTTGTTCCAGAATGATACAATTAAAGGTTCCTGGTGGGTAAGAAGCTGTCCATATTTCAAAATTATATATTTCAAAACATTGAATTTCCCTGGTACGTTTTAAAATGCAGAAATGAATTGGCCTGAATTTAGATAAAATAATAACTGGTGTAGATAATAATAATAATAATAATCCTTGCATTTGATATAGCGCTTTTCACGTCTTTTAGATGTCTCAAAGTGCTTCACAGAATATACTGTAAAGTGAATTGACTATATTTGTAGAAGTCAAACAGGGTGCGTTCCTCCGAGTAGAGAGTGCACATTCAGTTCCAGACTTAGGAAAATTTCCATGTGAAGGTGGCATGCATATGTGAAACTCTCAGACTGGTTTGGATACTCTTAAGCGTGGTGAAGACTTTCTGCATGGCATGTGTCGAACACCTGCTGATCATCGAAAATGGCGAAAATCAGTTTAGCTGTTGCAATTTTATTTTGAGGCACCAAATGAACTGAAAATAGTTTCTAGCAAACTGCCGTGACTAGAATGTGCAGGTTCTTATGATTGGATCTGCTTATAATCTATATCAATTTAACATGAAGACTTCTTATAGGACTACTGAAGTAATCCAACCGTATCTCTGCCAAACTTGAATGTATTTTTCCCCTGCCTTATTTGATTCAGACATCACTGCCAAAGAAGCTGAAGCTCTGCAGTCCTTGTTGGATGTTATTCATCAAGAAGCCAATAAACTTTCTTGTTTCAGCCCAATAAACTCTCCAACAAAAATTCCACAGCCAGGTAACCTCTTCTAAGGGTTCGGGGGAGGGGAAGGGAAATTTATTTGATGATCTTTCCACCGTCAGCCTGCTTTGCTTGAATGGAAACTGATGGTGAATTTTAGCTGCATGAAAACATTACTTTATTTTCTGTTACAAAACCAAACTGATACATCTATCTCCGATACTGCTTTTTGTAATTTGGAGCTCAAATAGAAACGGCTTTGCAAACTCCTGAGCTGTCAGTTGTTTGTATGCAGAATCCACAGCAGCCACACAGAAGCAACTATTTTACAGCAAACTCCTGTTAGAGCATCAAGCTGTTTCTTAAAAATGTCCAAGACTCTAGACTCAATCACTCTTCTTTGTGTCCCTTTGCAACTGCCTATTTGCCTCTGTATAAAGAAATACTTCCTGATGTCGCTGTAAACGTGACCTTCACAGCCATGATCCCTGAACCTTTGCCCTCTTGTCTTTTGGTCTTGGAATATCTGAAATTATTTTACTTATTCTAGCCTTAAATGTCTTGCATACCTTTACAAGACCTCTCTTTTTAAGACTGAAGAGCCCTATCTTATTGAATCATTCCTCACTGTTCATCTCTTTAACGATGGGGATCAATTTTGTTGCTTCCTCTTAAAAGCCTAGCTAGGTCTTTTCTATCATGGAAACTGGAACTATATACTCCAGGTGCAGCCTAACCAGAGTACTGTACAGCTTAAACATGAATTGCAGGGATTTGATTTGGCAGAGAAGATCAGCGTTATGTTTGCTTTTCATTGAAAATGGTGATCACAGAGTCGATGTATAATTCCTGGGTCTCTTTCAGGTTACCCCTAGAAAAAAATATCCATGAAATACACAAGTCTTCTATCTTTGCTTCTAATATACAGTACTTTGCTTTTGTCCATATTTAGCATCATCTGTGACATATCAGCTTAGCTTGATATGTCACAAATTACATATCTACCTCCCCTGAGTCTACAGTTTTCTAGCTTAGTTATCTGTGCATTTAACAACTTTGCACTGAATCTGCAAATTAAGTTCAATTATGTACATCAATAAGAAGTGTTCCAGCATGGTTCCCTAAGGCACTGCACTCAATAATTCTCCTCCTTTTAACCAAACTCTGTAATGATTACCCTCTGCTTCCTTCCCTTCAGCTAATTACTAATCTCCATGTCATTTCTTTGAAACACACAGATTTTAGTTAAAAGCATCTTTTGTGTGGTACATGTAAAAGCCTTTTGAACATTAGGCTGCACTACTTCATTATGACTTCTTACTATTCAATTTGAATGTCACCTCCTCAAAATTACCTAACGTTGGTTGATTAAGATCTACTCCTTCTGAAGCAGAGTTGGCTCTCATTTATTTGGCTATTTTCATACTGGTTCATTACAATTATTGAGGTCCCGTTATTGAAACAATTGTTCTTTCACCCTCATTGCATGAAGCAACACCATTTGTCCTTTTTCTATTTGATGAAAACTCCACATTGCTCTCTCAAAAAGGTGAGTAATATCTTGTCCATGTACCTCATAGCTTTCCAAATTAATACTGGCATCTATTATGCGCCACGTGTAAACCATGTGTGAACACATATATAGAATGGATCAAAAGTACACTTAAATTTGTAATTAACAACCAATGAAAGGGACTTGATTGTTAATGACAGAATAAATCCTTTCCTACAAATAGGACAAGATACTGCCCCCCACCCCTCCCACAGGCACTTTTCTGAACATATCTTCAAATTTTCATAGAGGAAAATCTTTGTATAAAACGACAGTCAACTTAATTTTATGGAAATTACCCATGAGATAAAATATGAAGAGAACATGGGAGGGTTGGTTATAGTAAATAAACAAAAAACAACTGTTGAAAATTACGCCCACCAGTTGTTTGATCTGGAATGGCATGGGGGGAAGATATGCATGGATATATATGGTCTAATAGAACTCATTTTTTTAAACAAAACAAAACTGCATACATCAGTCAGTCACACGTTGAGCTGAAATGTGCTTTGGGCAGTGGGGATCACCAGCCTGATCTTTGACATCCCACACAGATGGTCAGTTATGAAGCTGCCGTTGATAAAAACGGTTGTCTCTTAAACAAGTTCAAAGGTTGAAACATTGGCATTTCAAATTAATGCTCTAGGATCTGGGCAGAGGCAGTTTGAGCAGTTGAAGGGGTCCAGCTGCAAAAGGCAGAGTATAAGGCTGGAGGAAGCCCAAAAGATTGGGAAATATTTAGCGAGGAGAGGATAAGGAACAAACCCCTGAGAAGGAGAAGATTAAATAAAGCAGATGGTAAGAGTTGAGATATAGCTTTTTTTTCTCAAAAAACTGTCAAGCTGCCAAGATAGAAATATGACTACATTGAAAAGAAAACATAATTTAGAAAGAAAAAGGATAAAATAATACTGTAATAATAGTGCTTGCATTTCATGTAACGCCTTTCATGTCAGGCGGACGTCTCAAAATGCTTCCCAGAATTCACTGTAATGTGTAGTGACTCCGTATTTGTAGGTGTATGGATAAGATTAAGAGCATAGTTAAGAGTATGATTGAAATAAAAAACTTAATTGAATCAACCAAATGAGATACTGGCTGATACATATGCTGTACCAGGTGTGTAATTCATATCTCACACTATAATTGAATTTGGTTAATTTAGATATTAAGACCTTAATTAAGAAAAATATTAATTCAGTGGTAATCAATGAGTTCTTATGATGATTAAGGAAAGTGATGATTAATTTATTTTTATACAATTTGTATTAATTAGTGCATAGATTGGGTGATCAGAGATTTAATTGAATTTGTTGTTTTTACAACAAATTCAATTAAATATTTTCAAATAACTTGATATTAATGCACCTAATAAAATGTCATCAGAACATGGGTTAGTCACATTTCCACAAGTCTCAATTCACCATTATCTGTCAGTAGATGCCAGGTCATAGTTTTAACATTTGAGTTGATTGTGGATTATCGTGTCTGCAGTGACACATGGCACCTGCTTAATCTGTCACCCGCTATTGGATGATTGATAGTTGCTAGGTGCTTGTCAGGCCTCTCTGATGAACCTCATGAGCCATTTGCAATAGTTTTTTTTGTTTCATAGCAAGAAAGATTGCTTGTATAGCATTGAAAGAATGTTCATTTTTGGGGCGACATCTTCGAGAGAACCAGCCCTTTTGGATTCAATAACCTCCTTCAGACTGGTTCATTCACAGAGTGTGGGCCCCACAGTTAAGAAACAAGGTACCCTACTCAACCAAATTCCTAGGCTGCTCCTCTCAAGCTTTCCAACAACTATAGTAGCGAATTTCAACAGTGACCTTTAACTCCACCTCAGAATAGACTCCAATGTAAATGTTCCATTTTCCATACCAGACAATTTGTGCTGAACTCTCCATCTATTTGAAACTTGCCAGATTTATTTCACATAGGACTCCTATAAATAACAGATAAAGGAGGTTTTCATCCCATCAGTTTAGGGCTGTATTGAACTATGGTTGTAAAGGTGAAGGGGCTGTTTCGTTCAAATGTGTTCAGTAACAATGTTTAATAAATGTACATCCAAAAACTTATTATGCCAAACACTGATGTGTTCAACAAAAAGACTATCTGTATGGTTTTATTTTTTGGACAGAGAACGATGCATATGATATGGTGGGATCTGATGCTCTTAAGTGGATAGGTGGACAGAAGGACCAGGAAAAGTCTGTTAAATCTGAAGATACAGACTGTGAAGGTTCCTCATTGCCTGAAGACTCTCCTGAGGTAATCTTATTTTTACAACCGACGCTGAAGACCGTTTGTAACCGGATATGCAGAAAGCACTGAACCGTTTCAGAGACAGAATGGGGACAGAAGGACTGAAAGATTGCAGAGGGAGTTCCTCCTATTTGCCCCTTCCCTCTCTATCTTCAAAACCCACCTTAAACCTCAGTGACAGTGCTTTTGGCAACCTTTCCCCTTGTCTCTTCAGGTAATTGTTCAGGCCACCTATCAAGTGTGTGAAGCGCTTTGAGATATCCTCACAACATGAAAGGCTCTATATACAGATAAATCGTCTTTCAAATGGGATCTGGAATAATCTGATGAGTATACACCCAATACTCTGGATTAGATTATCCTGACTGCAAACCTGAATTGTTTAGTTGGATAAACAGTCCAGTTTAAGCCATCAATACTGTCCATGATGATGCCAGAATATTTCTGCGCAACCCTAGACTTCTATTAGGTCTACACTATGATCTTGTGCAGTGTTAATCTCCAAATAGCTGTATACAGCCAAATATAATTGGATGTATATTATGATTTTACTTTACTTTTGCTGGATAAACAAGATCACGATATGAAATGTCTAATTTTTAATAGTTAAGTTTTGTATAAATTTGTATGGTTCTATTGAGTTTTATTCTTATCACAATAATCTGCACAAAATCTGTGTAAAAGCTGATGTTTGTTCTTTTTATAAGCAGCCAAGAAGAAAAAATGGGTTTCATTCCTCAATGTCCCCTCCTCTAACAGAAATTGAGAAAGCAATTCAAGAGTGTTCCGTTGAAGATGTGATATCAAAAAGGTAATACACTAAAAGCATGGAAATGTGAAGAGCTAAGCTCGTACTTGACTGTCATCCTTTACATTTATCTATACATTAGCTTCACATTTACATGGCCAACTTAGTCACCGCGTAATTCACCAGTCGTAACGTGGAAGACGATTATTTTTAAGAAATGGGGAAACCCGGCTTCCAAATTAATACCGAATTTAAAAATTTTGCATAAATGTTAATTAAAATGGTCTTACAGGCTGAGGTTTGGAAATCAGGACTGTAATAAATGCATTTCCAAGTAGCGGCTCATGTTCACGTTACAAATTCACTGCATAATGCAACCTTAATGAATGCACATTGACTCACAATGTCACAATGCTATGTCACAATGATATATTGAGAGTGTTTTACACAAGCTCAATGTTCCAAGATTAAATAATTGTAATGAATAACAATGTAATTATGTTGCATCAAATATTAACTGCAGTAAGCAACGTACCCAGAATCAAGTTGCGGTAAATGTTGGAAGGAATTTATCAACACTTGCAGAAGCTCCAGATTGGTTCTGACACAGATTTGTGAAGGGCAGGTCAAGCTTGACTTTGAGTGCAGCTGCAATTTGTTATTTTTAGTATTGCAGTATCGAAGTACGCTGGCCTTGCAGCATCTTAATTCCCTTCTTTGTTTTCATCATAAGGTAACTCTAGGTAAGATCCTTGCCTTGGAGGAAGGCAAAGATCTTTTTCGACCTTTATGTGTAATTTTGATCCATAAAAATGTTTGGAGTTTGTGTTGTACCTTGGCTAAATTTTCAGTGAGTTTTCTACTCCCAAATTCCCCAGCCAGGAATCATAAAGTCTACTCCAAAATGAAGCAACAATTCAGATTGACGTTTAAAGGTTCCCTGCAACTCATTCTATCATAAAACAGAAGTGTGATTTGAAAGAATAATTGCAGATGTAGCTCTAGCACTTGTTCTGAAGCATGAAATCATAGACTGAAATCAGCAATTTTATCTTGGTCACTTTAACCACCTTGTGATACACTCATTACTTGATCATGTGGTATGTGCTGATCTATATTCACAATGCTGTGCTAACTGAGTGAACCTTTGTTAATTTCTGACAGGGTGCCCAGTATGTCGCAAATGGAAAATATAGAGGAAGATGAGATTACCTGGGGGAGTGATGAACTACCAATTAATTCGGTTAAGCAAGATCCTTTACCCTTAGGTAAAAAAAAATACATTTTTTCTTTGTTAACTGTACTGCATCAACCTTGAACTACAACAACCTTGAGCTGTTTCAGTACATCAACAAATTGCACTGACTTAGTGCCTTTCACATAAAGTGAATGCTCAAAGTGCTTCACGAATACTGAGTGGGAATCTGAGCTGGGTGGGAAAGAAGACCAGTAGGGGGTAGATGCCCAAAGGCACGTTCAAAGGTAGTTCTTTAAACTTCTTTTGAAACCAAAGAAGTAAGGGGTGAAGTGAAGAGATTAAAAGTAGTATTGTTTTATGTGTGAGAAGCTGAGCAAGAAATTGCATTTTATTGAGTACATAAAAATCAATTCTTTAGCAAGCATTTCAGAATCAGATTGACGTAGTGTAGGATTGGGTTTAAAAACATCAATCCATTTTAATCATTATCATTGTGCATCTCTGCAGTTTGATAATGTATTTTGTCAGTTTTGCTGTGGTATAAAGATTCAATTATATTGAACTGTTTTCTTGGTATTTCAGATCAACAAAACATAACTAAAGATGAACTAAACCAGCTTTCTGTGGTAGATACTCCTCCAGGTGGCCAGTACACTGGTTCCAAACTGGAGGCCGTCATTAAAACCCTGCAAGGGCTATTGGAACAACACATTCCATTGCAGGAGTTTGAGGTAGGTGTGAAACTAATTTGCAAGTGGTAATTCAGTTATTTGTAAATTCAGAATACTGTTGCACCATGTACTTGTCCAATATCCAAGTGGGTAAAGACAAGACAATTGAAAATGCAAACAGGATGAGAAGCTATCACCCGGCTCCGCCACTATCTCACACCGCAGGCCGCAGAAACCCTCATACCTTATTCATAACATCCAGGCTTGACTATGCAAACTCCCTACTTGTCGGCCTTCCCCAACTCTTCTCTAACTCCTCCCTCCATAGGCTGCAGATTATCCAGAACTCTGCATCTTATGTCCTCTCCCACACCAGGCTCCGTGACCTATCACCGCCATCCTTGCCCGACTCCACTGGCTTCCCATCACACAGAGGATACAGTTCAGGATCCTGGTCCTCACCTTCAAAGCACTCCATGGTCTTGCTCCCCCCTATCTCTGCGACCTCCTAACCCCCAACCAACCTGCTCGCTCCTTCTGCTCAGCAGGCTCCAGCCTGCTTCACATGCCTCGCCCACTGCACCATTGGCGGATGGGCCTTCAGCTATTTTGCCCCCACTCTCTGGAACACCAGCACGCAGTACCTCTGCCTCGACCCCTCTCTTGCCTCCTTCAAGGCCCTACTCAAGACTCACCTTTTCAACCGTGTCTTCGGTCACCCTCCTTCCCCCCGACTGCCTTCCACCCTCCCTAATCCCGCCGCTCAGCTCAGGTCCAAAACACTGATTATCCAGCGTCTTGGGACGTCCTCCCGACGTGAAAAGCGCCATACAAATGTAATTTTGTTGTTGTTGTTGCAGATTCAAGTTAATTATCTGATCTCAGTTAGTAGAGCATTTGAGGCACCATGTTTGGCTTCAGAATTCCTAAATCAGGGTTTCAAAAATTAGCCACAATTCCTGATCATTATTCAGAGGAATCTGCTGGAACGTTTATGGATATTGAGTGAGGATAGGATGGGGTTTGACTGTAAACAACCCTTGTGGTTGAATTGCGTATCAAAGATCATGTGAATAATAACCATTAGGGTGAGGAACTGGTGGGTGTCATACACCCATAAACCATCCCAGTATAGAAAGTCAGATGCCATCGCCATAGGTGAAGCAAAGGGTGAAAATTTGATTGAAAAGAACATCAACAATATCTAATTGTTTGTAAATTTAAAAAATTACAAGAGATAGAGTTATGTCATGTTGAAATACGCTTGTATTTTAGGATCTGCAAAACCTGAAGCCTTTGGATGAATGTTTAATTGGGCAATCAAAGGAAAACAGGAAAAAGAACCGATATAAAAACATACTTCCATGTGAGTATTAACAAGAAGGTTATAATACTGGAGATAATTCATTTTAATTCAGAATTCATTTTAATATATAATTGTGAGAATTATATATTTCGCTGGCTGATGACTGACAACCTTTTTAGATTAACATAAAAAATCAGTGCAGTCAATGCACTTTACAGTGCATCCTGTCTCGATGGCATGAGAAGCCACTCTATAAATAATAATAATAATAATCCTTGTATTTGATATAGCGTCTTATCGTGTCGTTCAGGAGTCTCAAAGAATGCAAGGATTATTATTATCTTAATTCAGTGAAGTAAGATGGCAGATACACTTTGGCGGCCAGGATCAGCCTTATGTATGAGGCACACCACAGTTAACTAAAGTGCTGATACTCACTGGGTTTGCCATAGTGAGAGAAACTAAGGATAGCCGGCACTAATGCAATAGTACTTCAACATAGAATATTACAACGCAGAAGAAGGCCATTCGGCCCATCGTGCCTGTGCCAGCTCTTTTGAAGAGTTACCCAATCAGTCCCACTCCCCCGCTCTTTCCTCATGTCCTTGAAAATTTTTCCTCTCCCCAGTACCTATCCAATTCCCTTTTGAAAGTTATTATTGAATCTGCTTCCACCACCCTTTCAGGTAGTGCATTCCATAACAACTCAGAATCTCTAAATCAGGGTTTCAAAAATTAGCCATGGTTCCTTATCATTATTCAGAGGAACCTGCTGGAACGTGTATGTTTATGGATATTGAGTGAGGATAGGATGGGGTTTGACTGTAAATACGCCTTGTGGTTGAATAGCCTGTCAAAGCTCATGTGAATAATGACAATTAGGGTGAGGAACACCCATAAACCATCCCAGTACAGAAAGTCAGATGCCATCGCTATAGGTGAAGCAAAGGGTGAAAATTTGATTGAAGAGAAGAACCATAACAACTCTCTGTGAAATATATCTTTTCCTCTTCTCCCATCTGTTTCATCTGCTAATTATCTTGAATCTATGTCCCATGGTTACCAACCCACATGTCGCTGGAACAGTTGCTCCCTATCTACTCTATCAAATCCTTCATCATTTGGAACACCTCTATTAAATCTCCCCTTAAACTTCTCTGGTCTAAGGAGAAGAATCCCAGCTTTAGTCTTTCCACATAACTAAAGTCCCTCATCCCTGGTACCATTCTGGAAAATCTCATATGCAACCTCTCCAAGGCCTTGATTCGCTTCCTAAAGTGTGGTGCTTAAAAATCAATTAAATTTTTAAAAAATTGCTAAAAAGATTCAGTTGCTTCAAAGTGAGTCAGAATCTGCAGGAAAATCCTGGAAAGAAAATAATTCCAAACGGGGAAATATTTTTATTCAGCTCATTCAGTCTGTTGATCTATCTGTTGTTTGGTACTTTTTTCAAATAATCTGTTTGCATGTTCACTTTGGAATGTTCCTTGGCTTCTAGCTGTAAAGCTGATATTCCTACAATTGTTAATAATTGTATTTGTTAATGACAGATGATGGCACAAGAGTTCTTCTGGGAGAAGAGCATGGATACGTTAATGCCAGCTTCATAAAAATTCCAGTGGGTGGAACAAACCATGTATACATTGCATCTCAAGGACCATTGCCTCAAACACTGGCAGACTTTTGGCAGATGGTTTGGGAACAAAAGTCCAATATCATTGCTATGATGACCCAGGAGGTGGAAGGAGGGAAGATCAAATGTCAAAGATACTGGCCAGAACCTATGGGGAAATCAATAGTATTAGATGAAAGGATTCAGATAACCCTTGAGAATTATCAAGCGCAGGAAAACTTTATTATTCGTCATATCAAGATGGATGATTTGGAGGTATGTACATACGATATGAGCTAAATTTAGTTCTACTCTTGGTCTCCTAGTAATTTTCTACAACCTTGACTATCCTCCTTTGTGGGAGGGGCGGTGGTGGTAAACTGGGTTTCTTTGGAACTCAGATGCTTCCAAGCTGATTTATTTGGCAACAAATTGTCAAAGTCCTGCCAGTCAATCTTGGGTCCAGTTCCTGAGCCAGAGTAGTCCCCATTATTCAAAGGCACTGCTGATGAAAGACCAGCCAACCTGGCTCATCAGCAGGACTTAAAGTGCTATCACTGGGGGCAAGGATTGTTCCCACTGCACTTCGCTCCTATTAACCCTGCAAGCCAAAACTCTAATGGATAGAGTAATCCTAGGCGAACAAGCAACAGGAAGGACAGTGCCGGCAATGTTAAGCTATGCAGTTTAACTGGTTAAACTCCATCAGCACCCTAACTTATATTTTAGATTCCCCAAACCTTAGCTTTTATCAACCAGCACCTAATATTCCAGAATTAGACAAGCAGGCTATATCTCCCACCCTCACAGGGAAATTTCCATACGTAGGTGGGTGGCATATGTGTATAGAATTCTGTCTGTTTTGGAAATTTTTAAGCATGTGTCAGACACACTGGCTAACCACAAAAATCTACAGCAACTTCTACTGTAACGTGCATGTGTTACAGACTAGTGAGAAGAGGTCAAAAGTGTGAAATGCTTACAGTTGAGTGGCCTGCCAACACTGACTGCTAAGGCTCACACTTCAGCAATGGCCTGGGAGCCAACCAGTGACCATGGAAGCAAACCGTAACTTGAGAGGCTAAGGGCAGGAGCAGAGGCATATATGCCTGTGGGCAGAAAAATGGGTTGGACACATTAAATGAAAAGAAAAAGAAAGGCACTGTACATTATTCATTAGAACCTCCTGTAACTACAGTGAAAGCAAAGTATAAAACTATTCCTGTGCCAAATCAGGCCATGGTGATTGGGGAGGGAGGAGTATTTTTCACCATTTCTAGCTCCACAGCTATGAGGTCTGAAATCTAATTGCAAACAAAACTCACTATATCTCACGCTAATTTTAAGGTAGTGGTTACTTATGTTTAACATTTCTGTGGTTTGCTATCAGCTACTTGTGCATTTGCAATACTGTTTCTTTCTTGATACAGAGCAGAGAATCACGGCACATAACTCACCTGAACTTTACTGCCTGGCCAGACCATGGGACTCCTGATGGACCAGAGCAGTTAGTCACCTTGCTGGCGTACATGAGGCACATCCACAGTGCTGGCCCCATCATCACCCATTGCAGTGCAGGCATTGGACGTTCTGGGACTCTCATTTGTCTGGATGCAGTGTTAGAGTTTATCAGCAGAAATCTAGATGTAAGTGTTCATTCAGAATAGAGAATATTTAAGCAATTCTGAACACTCAATAATCAGCCTTTGTTAACAAGACAAGGTGGCATCCACTACAGTTAACTGTTACCAGCCAAATGTACAGAAATCTGTAAGATCTTCATGTTCATAAATAATTTTGTAACCTCAGTTGTATCATTTAACTTGTATTATTCCTCAGCTCAAGAAAGCACTTGATTCTTCTACATAAGGGCGCTTAGCTTACAAAACTATTGTCCTGCCTTTGCCCCTGATCTTTGAAACTCCATTCCAAAGTCCCTCTGATTTACTCCCATCCTTACCTCGTTCAAGGTCCATCTGAATTGTGCTATCAGTTATCTTTCCCACCATCCCCACCAGTGCTCTCAACTTGTAATTTTAAGCACCTTGGGATGTCCTCCCAACATGAAAGGAGCTATATAAATGTAAATTTGTATTCTATAAACTAGAATTGCAGAATAGATTTGCAAAGCAGAGATAATGCTGAAACACGGCAACCAACTCCATTATATCAGAGTGAATCCAATATTTCACAGGAAAAAGAAGTGTGAAAAATTGCCTGATTTCTGGGTCATCAGGTTGCTGCCACGCAATGCGCGATCGATCCACAGGAATTGTCACTGGGGTCACTTCCCTTGCAGAGTAATTTCTTGCACAGAGAAGCATGTACAACCCACAGGAATTGACATCAGAAGTGACCTGACAACAACCCAAGAGTCAGCCTTTTAATAGCACATGAAGCTCGAAGTGTATCACACTCCAGTAGCCATGAGTCTACCGAACACTCATATTAGAGGCCAGTCCATGCTCCAGGGAGGCACTTAATAATACGATTGTCTTGTACAGATAAAGATAAAATTGAGTTTTAACAGTTGATGAAGGGCAGAGACATGAATGAAACTGCTCCATCTTGTTGGTTGGACAAATTATCAAATACTGCTAATTTCCAATGTTGGATATCTTCATGCTGCTCTTCTTTCCTCCTTGCCTCCGCCTCCCCACGCCCAAATTTACCTTCTCATAGATCCTCTTTCTTTTTTCCGCCATCTTTTGAATTTCAGGAATTTATCTCGGGAAATGCCCATGTTTGCACTGGGGCAACATTTCCATGCAGGGTTCCCTCAAACTGCACTATTATACTGTGGCCACAGGGAGGGCTGGTATCATCCAAGCTGTGAACGTATCTTTCCACAGCTGTTGTTTCAAACTTTAATTAATTTATGAAACAAATCTTTTGATTGACACACTCAGTATTTCCTGACTTTTTATTTCTATTCTACAACAGTTTGACATTTCTTGGATTGTCCAGACTATGAGAAGCCAGAGGAATGGGATGATCCAGACTGAGGTAAGTTTTCTCTGCGTTTCTTCTCTTTTCAAGAACATAACCCCTTCCATGCAGGGCTGAAACAGCAATTTGCAGTTCAGAGTAATAATAATAATAATGCAGCTCAAGCTCTTACAAGTGGAATATATCAAATGTTTTTGCAAACAGTTGTGTGCAGCATTATTATATAGATCAGTTTACAGGAGACTGCACTTGGGTAAAATATTCTCCATAGTTGTTGTGAAAAGATAACAATGATGACCTCATTGATAATAAATATATACGGACAGAAGTTGCAAAAGCTACAAGTGTTCTAATGTTTCAAAGATATTTTTTAAAAAAACTATAGAGATGACCGAGTGTTATGTGCTGCAGTTTTATTTTGGTCCTCCAACAAAAGAAAAATTGGAAATAGGCTGCGTATTTTCCTTGTTGAAATTTATTTTGGACAAATCCTGGTCACCAGTTTAAAAATATCTAATCCTGGTATTCGATATAGCTCCTTTCACGTTTGGAGGATATCTCAAAAGTTATTCACAGGATTTACTGAGTATTCTGGGGACCAATGCAGTAGCTAATTTGTACTCAGCAAAGTTCCATAAAGAGCAATGAAATGAAGGACCGATTTGATTTTGGGGGGATTGTTGGCTGGACATCGGGAGAAACATCCTTCTCTTTTTTAATAATACCATTGGATATTTAATGTCCACAAGAACAGAAAGTTGTGGATTCAAGCCCTACATTGTGACTTTGTACTCACAGTCCAATCTGACACTCCAATATAGTGCTGGGGATGCACTGCATTACTGGAGGTGGCACCTTTCGGATGAGACTTTAAATCGAGGTCCCGTCTTCCTATTCAATCACTTGCAGTTACATAATATCCTTCATGTAGGATAACCCCTCCAAGCGTTTTACAAAGACAGGATTGGACACCAGGGAACACAGGGGAACCATTGGCTTCTATTAGAGGTTTCACTATAAGTAGCTCTACATTTTGTGCAATAATTATAATCTCTAAGATTTTGTGTTGTATTGTGTTATGTGCAGGCTCAGTATGTGTACTGCTATCAAGTTGTCCTATATATTCTCAAGCAACTTCAACTGAATGAGAAGAAAAAGGCAAAGGCACCATAAATGTTTCTGTGGTACTACATAGAACGTTAGCTCCTTTTTGTAGGAGTATGGACTGTTACATTTCAATACTTATTCTAGTCTCTTCTCACTAACGTATCTGCTTACTTAAAAATGGGCAAATATTTTGTATTCATTTTGACCACAAAGACAACATGAATGTGTCTATAGAAAGAACACCTTCTGGAGAGGAAAAAATAAATGTAAGAATTGATCAAGGCATTCTAAAGGAATTGTCAAAGCTGATTTTTTTTGTAGTTGCTCTGATCCACTAAGAGTTTTAAATGTAAAATAACTGAATCAGTATGCCTTATGCAATTATTGAACTGTGGTAATATTTTAGAATTCATGACACTTTAGCTGTACCTGAAACAACTATTTTGGTAATGTTGACCTGTTATAAGTGTATTCAAGGCTGGATACTCCTTGTCAGAACTGTTGAATGCATTTTCCTTTATGATTATATGACTATCACTGTATATATGGTAAAAAACAGTATTGATTTTATGTCTTTCATATTTGGCAATGACCTGTGAGAGATTTTCTGTACAATATACAATTTTTAAAAGTCATTTTCATTTATAATATTTCTTGTACATATCTACATTTTAACAAATTTATCTGGATATATCTAAACATTATTTACTAAATATCCAAACAATGTAAATAAAAAGCGGAGATACCTGGGTACAACACTTTGTGGAAAATAAAATCTGTCATAGGCTTAGATGTGATGGAATTGTATTTACAAAAACAAATTGTTGTAGATCTGCTTTGCCTTTTCTGGCTATCTTAATGTGTCTAACATGTTTGTGGTCGATATAAACATACTTATAGGGAGCACAATTTTCAAAGGGTAATTTCTAGCCACACCAAGAAGTATTTAATTACTCAGATGTTAATCTGTTCCAGTCATTAATTATCAGGAGGGGTGATGGTTGAGGCCAGGAATCTGGACTCATTACAAAAAAAAAAGTTTGAAGCTGTAAGGGGGGATAGTAGCATAAATATTCTGGAAACATCAGATCAAATGAACCAAGGCCCTTCTTCATCCAAACCTCTCTTGTTTGATCTCCTGTGTGATCAGTTTGGAAATGTAGCCATTGGCTGGGGGTATTGAGGCCTCAAGCAGACTATATACATGTTTGTCTTTGAAATGAAGGAAACAACAACAACTTACATTTGTATAGTGCCTTTCATGTTGGGAGGATGTCCTAAGGCGCAGGACAATCAGGGATTTGGACCCAAGCAAGGGGTTGAATCGGGAAGGAGGAAGGTCAGGTGTAAGAGAATGACCAAAGTCACGGTCGAAAATGAAGATATTGAAGCATGCCTTGAAGGAAGCAAGGAAGGGAGCGGGGCAAAGGGCCTGTGGGATGGGATTCCAAGGGGTGGGGGCAGAGAGGTGGAAAGCCCAACCGCCAATGATGGGGTGAGGCGGGCGGGGAAGTGTAGCAGGCCAGAACCTGCTGAGTGATGAGAACGGACAGTTCGATGTGGAGTTAGCAGGTCACAGCGGTAAGGCCGTTGAGGGATTTGAAGTCAAGGACAAGATTTTGAACTCTATCCTCTGGGGGATGTGTAGCCGGGCGAGGGTGGGGGTAATAGGATCACAGAGTTTGGTGCGGGAGAGGACATGAGCTGCAGAGATCTGGATGATCTGCAGTTTGTGGAGGGAAGAGTTGAGATGACCAGCAGGTAGTCGAGCAAAGATGTATTGAATGCTTGGATGCAAGTTTTGGCGGCCCGAGGGGAGAGTCTGTAGCGGAGTTGGGAAATGTTGCAGAGGTGGGGGAAGGCACAGCGGGTCATAATAATAATAATAATCCTTGCATTTGATATAGCGCTTTTCACGTCTTCTTGACGTCTCAAAGCGTTTCACAGAATATGCTGTAAAGTGAATTGACCGTATATTTGTGGGTGAAACGTGGCAGCCAATTGCACACAGCAGTGTTCCACAAACAGTGGTGGATTGAAAATGACCAATTTATTATTGTTTTGGAGAGATTATTATTAGGCGTGTAGAGTAAGGAAACATCCCCAAGGTTTCATCCTGCCTGGAATTGAACCCATAGCATGGATGTGGGGGAAAAAGGACAATTGAGGGTTGAACAAGGCACCCAGGTTCCTGACTGGCTTGGTGAGGTGGATTGTGCATCCGTAGATGCTGATGCTGCCAGTGCCTGAGGTGCAGAGGCACTGGCGGGAGGCAACCAGGAGAGCCTCGGTCTTGCCGACATTCAGCTGTAGATAGTTGGCTCTCATCCAGGACTTGAAGTCAGACAGACAAGTCAGGATGTCAGTTGTCGTGGAACGGAGGGTGGAGGTAGAGAGGTTCCAGATTGGCTCAATGAACGAGAGCCTCAGTCTTATTGACATTCAGCTGAAGAAAATTAGCTCTCATCCAAGACTTGATGTCTGACAGACATTCCCTGGTCTTGGAGTCGAGGGTGGAGACAGAGAGATAGAGTTGGGTGTCATCGCATAGATGTCTGCAGATGATGTCACCAAGAGGGAGCATGTAGATGTTGAAGAGGAGACCCAAGGACAGAGCCCTAAGGTGCGGGGCTGGAGGAGAAGCCATTCATGGCAACAAAGTGGAGTCGGTGCAAAAGGTAAGATTTGAACCAGTTAAAGTCAAGATCGTGAAGGCTGAGATGGCGGAAAAGGATAAAATGATAGAAAAACAATGGTTTTGCAGATGAGAAAGCTTGTTGACCTGCAAATACCCAATGAGTGAGGTAAGGAGTTCCTGGTGGTGATTTTTTTTGACCCATTATGCTCAAGGTGAAGTATATTAAAATAGTACTTCTGGGTGATTTCATTATTCGCTTTAAATTAGGACAGTTTCATTTTACGTGAACCCCAAATAAAATATATTTTTTGAATAGGAATAAAGTAAATTTACTTCAGTAAAAATCTGACAAGGAAACAAATATTCAAAAATATGTTTATGTATTACATTGGTACAATGTCATATTTACACAGCAGCTGATCTTGCAACAATAATTCCCTGGTTATTCACCTCACAATCTAGATCTACTAATGTTCAGTAAAAACAGCTACTATGTAGAATCCCTTCTGACCATCAACAACTTTGAATTTCATAATACAAAATATTCTTTCACTTTCATGTACATAATAAAGGTAGACTTTCACACTTAAAAAGCAATTAAATACTATTCACTCTTTCATGTTGACATTATTGGCATGCCCTATCCTGTTGTTATTTTTTTATATATATATATATATATATATATATATAGATTGTGTTGCCCCCAAGCTGACTTGCTGAACTGAATTGGTGGTCCTCCTTTGCTGGGAGGAGAGAGATGGAGCTCTTAAAATGTTGGTATTGATATCAAATCAAAGTCAACACTGCACTATCACAGACAAAGAAAAACAAAATAGATGCTGGAAATTTGAAATAAAAACCATTTGTTCCAAATATAGAGGAAGTTGATTAGCACTTGAAAGGAGAAAGAAAAGTTAGCGTCTTGGGTATGACCCTTGAGGCCTCTGACATTAACCTAGCTTTCTCTCCCAGTACAGGAGGGTGTCAGCTCCATGATACACTCTTGGTCCTCACAATTTACTCTCAGGCCAATTTGAACATTTGCTGCTACCTGAGATTCCTGATTGGTTATTTGCTCAGCGTCCATCTCACTCAGAGTGGAAACCAAACAAGTAATATTTTTTATATGTAACAATTCAACAACCATTATTAACCCATTTATTTTATTCTCTTGTTTTTCAAGTAACATTTCTAATTTGATTTCTAATTTATGATTTAACTTTCAATCTAAAATGACTCGGACTTCTGAGCACAGTGTCTCTTATCCTTCCTCTTCTCTATATCTGTCTTTTTCTTTCTGGTTTAATTTTTCTGCTGATCGTGTTTGCCCTCTTGGCTATTCTCTCTTTCCTTCACCTTGGAAAGCTTACAGTCCCTATAGCATCAGAAACTGTCAGCTGTACCAAAGGTTTAACCTTGTATTAATACGGCAGGTACAATTTTCCTTTCTGTAACACTGTTTGCCAGCAGGCTATGAACATGACCACTCTAATGGTTTCCCAAATTACACTCAAGAGGAAAAACTCTTCCCCAACAATTACATGGATCAGAATTTCCTCTCTCTGGCAAAAAAACGTGAGGGCTTTGCAGGAGAAAGGAGGTGCTTCACTGTTGTGTAATTGAGAAAGGAGAGTACCCTGAGATATCCTCAAAGGGGAGAGCATGCATAAATCAACCAGAAGTTCCATGAGGGGTTACAGGTAAAATTAAATAGGCTTGTTTAAATTCAGAGCCATTTTAAAAACACAGGGTACGTTTTCACTAAGGAGTGGTTCAGACTTGCAATACCAAGACTCAATTAACTGACTAAAGCTTTGCCCTCCTCAGCCAATATGCACAACAATCTTTTGTTTGTCTTTATCCACTTCCTGCCTTCAAGACAGTGATTCACATTAGGGTGCAGTTCACAGTTGCTGGCAACCCTCCAATACCACATTTAAGTCATCATTCTTCATGGGTGAGCCCAGACACTGATAATTATCTGGCTATATTATCCCATAAGCCATCATAGTTTCATGGTTCTTATTTGAGATGCGCACACATGCACTTTCCAGCGCTGGTTATTGTACAACACCTGGGATCAAACCTGGGCATTTTCTTCACATTGTGTAGTTAAATATTTTTTTCAAACTGGGGAAGAATTGCAAAATTATTGTAGTAATAATTTGAAATACTCCAGTTGTTGCAATCTTAGTATATTGATGTTTTCTAAACAATCTATTGGCACACACCTAAAACTGATACCTTAGAACTAAGGAGGGCTTCATTTATTTTTTAAACAAAAATGCTGGATGGGCAGCAGATCTCTATGATCAAATGGCTACAAAAATGGAATTTTACTTTCAAGGTTTAGAGCATTGAAACCTCGCAGATCAATCTTGCAATTGACTCCTGCACAGCTAGTATAGTGCAGATCAATTATACATGTAACTTTATGCATTTTATCATGTCATACTATTTGCAAACATGACGAATACAGCCAAAGGTTTAGTCTAATAATTTTATCATGCACTGTACAGTATAGTTTTATAGTTACAGAAAAGGTATCTATTAAGTCTCTGTTGTCCAAATATCAGGCGATTCCCTTTATTTTAGATAAGCCTATGAGAATTGTTCCAGTAATAGCAACCAAAAGCACAACAGCCAGTATTATGAAATTCCGTGCACCCTGTAGGCAAAATAGGTAGATTTTAAAGGTCAATGACAATCGGGTGTTTACTGTAGATCAGCAAATTTGTTACATTTAAAATTGTTAAAATATTATTAATTTTAATGGGCAAATGACTGGCAAATGACTGTATGAATTGTAAAATGAATTCTCTAAATTTCTTTTTTTTTTAAATACATCTGTCAAAATTTTCCCACTTTCTATTTTGTAGCTGAGGAAGAGGAGTTAGTCTTAATGTGTATTATTCTATCACTTTTACTGCATTTCCTCCCAACCCTATTCACATCTTTCCCCCTTTCTCAAACCAGAAATGTTTCCCCTTCGAGTCATGGTAGATAGACAGGTGAAGCTTCATTTAAACTTAAAAAAAGGATTATTCAAACCACTGCATTGAGTAGAAATAAGCCATAATGCCCTACATTTGATCTGTGGTATGTGCTAAGTTTATGATCTCAGGTGGGTAGTATGTGCTGTAATTCAATTTGTGTGATGTCAAGGGAATCTGCTTTGCAATTCTGATCGCTATCTAGTAGCCCTCATTCTGCATGTGTGTGTGTGTATGAGGAGATATAAGATGAGGATGGGATCAGGCTTGCAGTCATGCCCCCAAGGTTGAATTGCGTGCATCACTGTCTCATCTCACACATGAAAAATGCTCAATTGCATAGAGGCAGACAATTGGCACCATTGGAACTACACCCCAACATGAGCTAGTGCCTTAGGAAAGAAAAGGAGAAAATTGGAGTGGGAAAGGGAAAAAGTGGATTTTATGTTTGATGGATAATTGTAAAATACGGCTAAATGCACAGAAATGTCGCTAGAGAAAAGACTTAAAAGATTATTTTAATCAATTATTTCAGGATGGCATTCTTAAACAAAACTCCAAATGAATAATTATTTTACTCAGTTTACCATTCTACTAAACAGTCGTCCATTCAGCACAGAATTAGAAAGTAGATCTTGAATTGGGGAAGGTACCATTTATAAATGGAATCTTGTTGTTGTTGTTGTACAATAACCGATATCTAATCTAAAACACAATGGGACACCTGAGCTATGGAAGTTGGGAATATTTAAATTGAAGCAGATGATTGAGGGATCCTAAAAAGTGTAGACCATTCCATGGCACTGTATGTGATTACATCAATGCACTGTCTCACATGCTGGGCCCAAATGCTACATATTCAGTTTACTCTAAGAATGGGAAATTGTTGGGACTCCTCAGACCTCCTCAGTTTAATTGTTTCTAAGCAACATCTTCAACATTCAAATGAACTGACCTTTATTTCTTTAAAGTAAAATACCCCCCACGTCAGGGAGATGACTGCAGGACCCTGAAAAGTAAACAAACATGGTTATTTTTACCCGCAGATGAAATAGCATGTTTAGCCCCACCTGTAAGAATTGATTTCAATAGGGCCTGTGTCCATTGTAACAGATAACAACATCCACAATATTATCCCCCATACAGTTCGATGCAATGGCAAGCACAGGGATTAACTAGGTGATGCTTGAAGTTGAAATTACTGTGGAGATATGTCATGACAAAAAAATGCTCTAAGATTTATTTTGTCTAGTTGCTTCTCCTCTTGAACGTGCTGACTCATGTAGAGATACAGTTCAACAGGCATGGGGGCTACCCTCCATTACCTCCCCAAGTGGATGTTAGCCATTACGATGCTTCAACAGATCATTCTGGTACACCAACTGCTGTGAGCAGTTAACAGCGTAGACTAGGATTTGAACCCACAATCTCTGAAATGAGTGACTTAGTGTGGTGTGGGAGGGGATGCTGTTAACCACTGGACCATTGGAGGAGTTTGATGGTGTTTAAACTCACTATGTTCATACATATAGTCTTTCTAGCTGGATTCATTGGATAGCAATCAGGATTAGGTCCCTGACTGAATTCTCCTTTCTATATTTCTCCCACAAAAGATAGTCAATCCACTTTACAATATATTCTGTGAAGTGCTTTGGGACGTCTCAACGACGTGATAAGGCACTATATCAAAAGCAAGGATTATTATTATTATTATAACCAGAAGCACAAAGGTATATTGCACAGCTTGTTTAAATGGGGGAAAAATCATTCTTTGAAGCTGCTTTCTGACCAATTAAATACTAATACGTTGGATCTCACTCCCTCCACCACCCAACTCCAAAATGGACAATGGAAGAGGTAAACAAGTTTAAACTTATTTTGCTCCAGAATTCCTCTCCTGAAGTTGCATAGGTGCAAGCCTCACTCAAGTGATCGTTCTTCATTGATGAGTCGAATCAGTGAGTTTCAACTCGCTATTCAAGTGTGGAGGCAACACAATTACTACTGTTCCCAATTAATGTCCACATATGCAGACTTTGTTGCTAGTTAGAGATCAGGAATGGGAACCCTGATTTGCCTTTTCTACAACCTACAACCTAACTCAGAGCAGTTATTGGAACTCTAGTGCTTCACTGATTGAGATCAGCTGAGATAGTACACAATGGAGATCAAACCTGTGGTGTTCCTATCAATATGGCTCAGTTCTACTGGACAAAGTATTTTACTACCAGGGAGCAGTTGTTTAAATTTAATAAAGGTAAGATAGATAGAATAACATAGATAGAATTAAGTAAAAATGATAAGTTAAAATTGTAAAACCCGAATTAAAAACGCAAGTGAATGGGGAAAGTGAAGTTAGGCCGAGCAGATATAAAGTGTTTCAACAAGAGCAATTTGCATTTATATTGTACTCTTCACATCGGATTCACAGATTTACCACAAGCGCAGTTACAAATATCAACATCTTTTTAATACTCACAGCAGTAACCAGAGGAAAGGTAATGACTGCGCTCAGGTAATAGTTTGCCAGGAACCAGGCACTATTAGCTATTCCCCACAGGAGTCCTGAGAAGAAAGCTATTGATGAAAGAAATTAGAAAGCACTAACTGGCTGTGGACGAACAACATGTTTGTATAATGCAATAAATGACACAAGAATCAACTGATCGCTACCTTAAATATTCAAATAAATTACTCCTCAGCTCACTGGAGAATATTAGTCCTCGCCAAGTTATTAGACAATTACCACAGCAGTTACCAGATCCAAGCACAGTATCTTGAGGATATTGTCCATAATCAGAATCTCGACATCAGTTTATATGCGTTTATATAGTGCCCATTTGTGAATCTGAGACATACGAATCTATTCAAGTTTACAGACTGTTCAGCACAGAAACAGTCCATTCAGCCCAACTGTCCCATATCCTTCTCCCTCATGTGTAAATTTAGCTTCTCTTAGATGCATCCACACTATCTGCTTCAACCACCACTTCTGGCAGCGAGTTCCACATTCTCACTATTGTCTGGGTGAAGAATATCCGCCTAAATTCTCTTAGATCCTCCAGTTGCTGTCTTATACTTATGTCCCCCGGTTATGGACTTGTCAACAATAATGATGGTAACAACAACAACTTTCATTTATAAATAATAAATAATAATCCTTGCATTTGATAGAACTTTCACATTGGGAGCACATATCAAAATGTTTCAAAATATATTCTGCAACATATTTTACAGGCAATGCATGTGTGTGCTGGGGAAATTATAAGTGCCCATAGCTATAGAATAATTTATTGATTGTGTAATTAACAACCACTCCTTTTCAGTGTTCTCAGTCACTTGCTCAGCAGTGAAGGATAGGCTGTTTAATCAACACTCTTCAATTGGTAACTTTTTTTGTGGGGCCGTCAGTTGGGTGTCTAACACGTGCAGAAACCCATCACTGTGCTTACGAATATCCAAACCAAACTGAGAGTTCCATGCATCCCACTTATCATGGAAATTCCCAAGATATTTATTGGAATGGAATGCACACTCTCTCCCTGAACGCATCCTGCTTCCCTAATTCCAAAGAGTATTAGGCTAGGCGAAGGTTGGCAAGAACCAAGGCATGAGAAAAGAATGTGTTTTGAGGTACTGCTGGAGTCTAACCAGCTAAAAACCCATAACTTGCCCCTAAAGCACTTGTCACGATACTTAAAAATAGGGAGATCAACATCCCTCTTGTAACCTACAAGCAGCTGCTTTTGGATGAGGCAAGATGTACAGTGTTATGCTGTATCACAAACCTTCATAGTTTGTGATAAAAACTAGTGTGAACACAGCCTGAGAATCAAATGATAATCATAGTAACAACATTATACAGTGCATGTTGACAGTGACTGCAGATCATCATTCCAACATACCAGGTAGTATTGCCGTTGAGTAAACAGATGGCTTGTTTTTCTTCACTCCACAGTATATAAGAAAATAGACTGTGCTAGTTAGAATAATACCACTGCAGTATGCAAAAACGTAATCTATGTCTAAATTGGAAGAGAAGATGATGTTAGTTGCAGATAATCATTCACAATATCAAACTGTTACATGAATAGAAAACAATGCTTTAAGCAGTTGTCATCCACAGACATGGGGTAAACTTCCATAAGTATGCGGATGACACACAAATCTACTACTCCTCCTCCAGCTGCGTCGATGTTCTGTCGGCTTACCTTGCAGATATCAGGGCCTGAATGAACAAAAACTTCCTACAACTCAATGTTGACAAGATGGAAGCCATACTCATTGGCTCCCATCAACGTCTTCTATCCTATGGCTCTGACCACCTCAACCTTCCCGGCCTTATCCCTCACACTTACCGAACTAGTGCGCAACCTTGGTGTCAAGTTTGACCGACAGCTGTCCTTCCTTCCCCACATCCAGTCCCTGACCAGGTCCGCCTTCCCCCACCTCCGCCACATTGCCCACCTCCAACAGTACCTTACCCCAGACGCAGACAAAACACTCGTCCATGCATTCGTCACCTCCCGACTCGACTTTTCAAATGCCCTCTTTACTGGTCTCTCCAGCTCAACCATACATAGGAACCAACTGATCCAAAACTCTGCCACCCACATACTCACCCACACTAAATTTCATACCCACATCACATCAGTTCTATCCAGGCTCCATTGGTTCCCTCTCTTGTGAATTAAATTATTAAAAACTGCTCATCAGAGCAAAAAGTGAACAAAACAAAACTTAATGTAAATGTCCGTCCGCTTAGCCTATGGCTTTACACTGCTTTATTATTGCTGGAGCTTAAGATGAGTATGTAGTGCGACACCTGCTAGCGCTCTATGTAACCCTGGATCCAGCATCACAACAATAACATGCGTAATAATAATCTTTGCCTTTAATATTGTGCCTAATCACGTCTTCGAGACATCTCAAAGAGCTTCACAGAATATACCGTAAAGTGTAGTGACTGTATATTTTGTTGGCGAAACATGGCAGCCAATTGCACACAGCAGTGCCCACAAACAGTCGCAGATTGAAACATTGAAATGCTCATTATCTGAGGGTCAATAATGCTGTAACCGGTAGTGTACTTCTGATTATTTAGAAATTACTCGTACCACCAAGATTAAAACTAGATGTACAGTAAATGCATTTCACATTCACAAGGCTCTTTCACTGGCATGCTTGAGATGAGTGAATCTCTTACCAAACTGGCTTGCACCAAAATACTTGTCATCATTTTTGAAAGCATGGTTTTTAATGTAGAGGACTGGTGCGAAACTGGAGCCATACAATAAACCCGAACACATTGCTAAGCTGGACCCCCTAAGAAATAGTACAAGGCAACAAATTAGGCAGATATTAGACAAACAGAAAAAATACACTGCACAGTAAGTGCTCTTGAATTGTTTCTAGTGAGGTACCCCATACAGCTGTTAGATTATAGAAGTTGTAGTCTAATAAGAATGAAACATTAAACGAATGTAGTATAGGAAATAGCGACAGTCATGAGATAGGACACACCTGGTTTTCGCTGTTTGTGAAGGAGTAACAAGACAGCCTTGGAAAAGTGCAGGGGGTCACCACTTATCCGTAAATAACAACAAGCCCACAGAGGTAATGGTCCAAAGTACCAGTTGACACAGGATCTCGCCTTAGCAATAAGTCTCTAGATTCTGACTGGGCCTCACAAGCAACAGAAGGCAACCCTCAAGAATAGCAACTAATGAGCAAGTTGTTCAAACTGGAGGACTTTGGTACCAACCCGGGATACTGATAAGAGATAACCATTCACTTAAAAGGGATGTACTAATGATCCCACATAACAAAATAACAAGCACCAGATACAGCCCTAAACTGATGAATCTCCTATCTTAGACAGGACACAGGGAAGACCTCGTGGAGACTCAGTCAGGCTGGCACCAAGCCAAATGATTGATTAACCTGAGTACGTGACTGTATCAGAAGTGGGTAGAGGGGCCCTAGGAAGGACACTTGGAGAAAGGGTATAGATATCGCACCTTAAGGTGAGAACAGTTAGAAGAACAGGAAGGCTCCAGAGAGAGAGACGAGTGTGGAGAGGTCCCTTTAAGGATTACAAGGAAGGTGTTCTGTGACATTGTGTGACAGTCTTCAAAGACTGGTAGTATAATTTGTTAGACATTTGTAGTATTTATTAATGCATGTTGTGTTCACTCTGTTCATAATAAACCTTGCTACACCATATTTGGATTGTCGAGTCATATTTCAAACTACAGGATCAGAAATCCCAACACACCTCAACTGTTTTACGCAGCAGTAGCTGAGGATTAGTGCTCTGTGTAACACTGCCCTTAGAAGGAATAAAGCAATGATATATACAGTGGAAGCCGCTTTAGCCGGACCCCAGATCACCTTGGGTGCCAGGTAAATTGGACAAAACGCCTGGCCCCAATTCATTTGTATTCTTTACCGTTTTAAATATGCCAGTTAATTCGTAAAACAATCTGGTTAATCCGAACAAAATGCCTGGTTGCTGTTGAATGTACTCACTCGGGCCTTCTGCGAGATGCTCCAGGATGGAGATGGGAGGATTGACAGTGGACTCCAGCCATTCACAAGCGGCTGGAGTTGGGCTGTCAATCAGTGAGGGGGATGGGTGGAGGAACAGGGAGAAACAAGGGAGAGAATGGGAGAAATTAAATTGAGATTGATTGACAGCTGGAGCCCCTTGTGAATGGGTGGAGTGCCTAGTTTGACATCCATTCGACAAGTGGCTCCATTGCTGTCCATCACCTCAGAGCCACCATTAATTGTCTTATTTCCCGACCAATGGGAATGACAATGGGAGGGAGGTGTGCTGCTGCCCCCCCTCGACTGGACGGGAAGAGGTAATGGAGGATAGCCTCAGATGCCACTTAAACCATACAAAACGACCTGTCCCAATGTATCAGGCTTAATCGGCTTTCACTGTACATACATCCAAAATGTGCTTATGGAGAACTGACTATAACTGCTCTGTTGTTTTCATTCTGTTCTCCTTGCATTTGATATAATACCAAATCATTGACACAGCTCAAAGTGCTTCAGAAAATGTTACTGTAAAGTGAAGTAACCGTATTCGTAGATCACAGAAGTCAATTTGCACCCAGCAATGTCCCAGAAATAGCTCACAAACAATTTTATTTGGAGATTGTTGGCGAGAGCCCTGGGAGATGCTCCCTTCTCTTTTTAAAAAGAACCATGGAATTTTATCATCTACCGGAACAGGCCGACATGATCTCAGCTTAAGTCTCTTCAGAAGAGCAGCACCTCTGACAATGCAATGTTCCCTGAGCACAGCACCAAAGTATCAATAGATGGGTTCGGAGTCTCAGTGTGGGGCTTAAACTAACAACCTTCTGACTCAAAACTGTGCTTTCAACCTAAAACTGTAATTATTTTATGAAATACTGATTATATTTAGTTGCATTATCTCATAATGAGCCTATACTGAAGGTATTTTTAGGTTATCTTTCTTATTCTCACACTTAATTGCAAGTTATTATTTCAGAAAGAATCCTGGTTAGTGGTTGACTGTGCCAATGTACTTTAACCCATTATTTATCATTTAGCTGGTCACACTATAGAGTAGACATTTCCACTTACACCAGTTTCTTTTGTGACGCCTTGAGTTTATCAATCCAACATGGATCTGGAGCAGGTTCTTCTGATGATGAAGGCTGGAAAAACAATCAGTTCATCTTTAGCCATTCCACATTTCACAATTCCCTTTAAATATGTGTTTCTTCCACCTCTCCTAAGGGTACAGAAATGTGCTGGTATATGATTCCACTGGCACCACATACACTCCAAATATTGGCAGGTTACAAGACATTGTAACCTTATCCAACTTGGATGATGTTATTCTTTAGGAAATTGGCTTAGAATGATATCAGGAGATGAGAGGGAAAATTCCAATCTCCTGGTGCTATGTCTACAGCTCTGTCCCACAGCTGAGCCAAATAGGGATTTCGATCAGTAGGGATGGAGGGTAGGGGAAGGAAGATGACTGAAGGCGCGGTCAAACAAAAGGGTCTTGACTCACGCCTTTAAGCAGGCAAGCAAGGCGAAAGTACTGTGGATTGGAGTCCAAAGGATGGAGGTAGAGAGGTTGAAGTTCTGACTTTGGGGGATGTGGGCAGGCTGGAACATGCTGAGAGTAAAATAGTGACAAAATAATCATAAGCCAACAGTGTGAGCTCTTGTTACTTGGACGGCTGGTATCTGAAAATCATAATAATAATAAGAAGAAGAATAATCCTTGCATTTGATATAGCGCTTTTCACGTCGGGAGGACGTCTCAAAGCGCTTCACAGAAAACACTGTAAAGTTAATTGACTGTATATTTGTGGGCGAACACAGCAGCCAATTGCGCACAGCAATGTCCCACAAACAGTCATAGATTAAAAATGACCAATTTATTATTCTTTTTTGGTTTTGGAGGGATTATTATTAGGCGTGTGGAGTAAGGAAACTTGCCCAAAGTTTCGCCCTCCCTGGAATTGAACTCAGGTCTCTTGCTTGCAAAGCGAGTGCTCTAACCACTGAGCTACAGGACTCCAAGCAGTGTTTTACTATGTATACATGAATTATGCGAATGCATTACCAACATCTCCAGAACACAATCAGAGGGTATTGTTGCCCTTTGCTATCTGTTGTAGGTGCCACGTTTCAGCATTAGTTGCATTTGAATTTTAAAACAATTGACGAAAACCAGGAGCCTGCAGATTTGAATCCCAGTAGGTCACCCAGTTTGCGTGTCTTAGAAAGGATTGGACGATGAGGTTCGAGAGGAGCAACCACCCAGGTTGCATGGGTCGCTGCAGTACAAAAAGGGTATTGGAGAAATTGAGAAGATACAACAACAACAACTTGCATTTATATAGTGCCCTCCATGCAGGGTAGCATCTCAAAGCACTTAACAGTGGCAGAGCCTGACTCCCAGCCGGGGGGAGAGGCCTGGTGTCCGTAAACACGGTCGAACAGGAAAGTCTTCAGTGGGACTTGAAAGAGGGGAAAGAAGGGGCAAGGCAGAGGTTATTGAGGGAGAGTGTTCCAGAGTTTTGGGGCGTAGTGACTGAAAGCGTGATCTCCGATGGTGGGGTGGAGAGTGCGAGGGACGAGCAGGAGGCCAGTGCCAGTCGAGCAGAGGCGCCGGATGGTGGATTAGGGAGTGAGGAGGTCGGAGAGGTAGGGAGGTGCCAGGGAGTGAATAGATTTGAACATGAGTGTGAGGATTTTGAAGTCGATCCATTCGGTGATGGGGAGCCAGTGGAGCCTGGCCAGAACTGGTGAGTTGTGGGTATGGAGTTTGATCGGGGTCAGTATGCAGGCGGCAGAGTTCTGAATGAGTTGGATCTTGTGAATGGCAGAGCTGGGGAGACCGGCGAGGAGTGCACTGGAGTAATCCAAGAGGGAGGTGACAGACGCATGCACGATGGTTTCGGCTTCTTTTCTGGTAAGGGACAGTCAGAGGTGGAAGAAAGAGGTCCTGGTCAGGGGCCTGATATGGGGGGAGGAAGGACAGTTGGGGGTCAAACCGAACGCCTCGGTTGTGCACTGGTTCAGTGAATCTGAGAGAAAGCCCAGAGAGGTTGAGGAGCTCATATCTGCAGGAGTGAAGACGTTGACCAGAGCCAAGAAGCTTCCATCTTGTTCCTATTCAGCTGCAGGAAGTTTGCACTCATCCAGGCCTTGATATCTACCAGAGAAGCTGAAAGAACATTGGTGGACCTGGAGGTGGTACCGGAGGAGGCAAAGTAGATTTGTGTGTCATCCGCATACATGTGGAAGTTTACCCGTGTCTGCAGATGACATCGCTCAGAGGGAGCATATAGATAAGGAAAAGAAGAGGGCCAAGGATGGAGCCCTGGGGTACCCTGCAGGTGACTGGGTGGGGGCAGGAGGAGAAACCATTTGCCGAGATGAAATGGAGGCAGTTGATTAAGTTGGACTCGAACCATGAGAGTGCATTCCCACTAAGGTGGATGAGGGAAGAGAGCCGATGGAGGAGGATGGCGTGGTCGATTGTGTCAAATGCGGCAGAGAGAGGACGAGGAGGCAGAGGGAGCCCTGCTCACAG
Organism: Callorhinchus milii; assembly: GCF_018977255.1. Lineage (NCBI taxonomy): Eukaryota > Metazoa > Chordata > Chondrichthyes > Chimaeriformes > Callorhinchidae > Callorhinchus > Callorhinchus milii. Next base: position 37,293,380 of record NW_024704742.1, read on the forward strand.
ATAGAGAGAATATAGGGTTGTGACTTTGACAAGCGCTGTCTCTGTGCTGTGGGCAGGGCATAAACCAGACTGCAGGGGCCCAAGGGAGGAGTGGAGGGAGATGTATGACCGAAGTCGACCTGCAACAATACGTTCCAGGACTTTGACAAAGAAGGGTAGGTGGGAGATGGGACAGTAGTGTGAGAGATTCGAGGGATCAAGGGTGGGTTTTTTGAGGAGGGGTGTGATGACAATAGTTTTTAGGGGGAGTGGAGCAGAGCCTGAGGAGAGAGACTGGTTGACCGTGTTGGCCAGCAGGGGGGAGAGATGGGGGAGTTGAGTGACCAACAGCTGGGTGGGGAGGAGCTCAAGGAGGCAGGTAGTGAAGTTCATCCGAGTGATTGCGGTTGAGAGGGAGGAGGGAGAAATGTGAGCAACAGATAGAGGAGGGCAACCAAAATGATTGAGATAATGGAGGGACTCGACTTTGAGGAGTGACTAAGCTAATTGGGCATGTTCATGCTGGAAAAGAGAAGATTGAGAGGCGACATGATTGCTGTCTTTATGATTCTGAAGGGGCTAGACAATATAGACCATGACAGGCTGTTTCAATTTGTCCAGAATCATAAAACCAGAGGACACGGCATGAGATTGAAGGGAGGTAAGTTCAGAACAAATCTACGCAAGCATTATTTCAGTGAGCGAATAGTGAACCTGTGGAACAGTCTCCCTAGGGAGACGGTTGAAGCAGGAAGTGTTAATTCTTTCAAAAACAGGTTAGATAGTTTTCTTTTAGAATAATAATATTATTGGATATAGCACATAGTTAGTTCTGGACATATGTGCATGCGACTGCCAGGAAGGTGGAAGGCGAATTAGATGGATCTTGGTCTTTTTTTGTCTAGCATTTCTTATGTCCTTATGTTCTTATGTTGGAGTTCAGGATCTTGGTCAGGGTCATCCCAAATGAGATTTCAATTTATTTACAAGGGTAGCATGAAGGATAAGATCAAAAGTCTTCTAGGAATCAATTAAATCAATGCCAAAGCAGAAGACCTTAAGGTGGCATTTGATGTCAGAGCCACCATGAGCTTCTACAAAGGTGGAGTACATATAACAAGGCTCCAGAAAAGTGATGCTAATTCATTCTTCCACTGTCTGAAGTTTGACATCAATCACTAGCAAAGCGTTTCCGCTGAGTTGTAACTGATAACTGATGCCTTTCAACAGACCTGTGAAGAGTTATCCTCAGAATCTGCAGAACAATCTCTCCATCAGTTAGCATCTGACTCCACAGGTCATATCTATGTATAACACACATGCAACTTTCACCTATCACATAATGCATTAAACAAACCAGGGTTTGAACCTTGTAAACACCTTTGCAAACTAAACCATTGATGAATCACAATATCTGCGATGAAAAAGTTGTCTTGTGATCTAAGACTTAGATAAATCACGAGCTGGAGAAAGGCACAAATAGATTGCAAACTATCGTCAAAATACAGTGATTCATTCACACCCACCCGTTTATGTTTTACACCAGAGCAGTTGCGAAGTAAAAAAAACCAAAGACCAATGCCTCATATTTTGAGCTTGTCGTAACAAATCACACACACTGTAAAGTGAATTGACTGTATATTTGTGGGCGAACGCAGCAGCCAATTGCGCACAGCAATGTCCCACAAACAGTCGTAGATTGAAAATGACCAATTTAATTATTGTTTTTGTTTTTTTGGAGGGATTATCAATAACAAATAAGGCTAAAGGAGTGAAGGTATTTTGGGGTGTAGGGTCTACTTTAGAAGTCTGCTCCACTTCAAGCTTTGTTTTGTCACAAAAAAGCACAATAAACAAAACCCATTCATCATTCCCTGAGCTCTGAAAGTTAAATTCATCTTCAAAATAATCTCCAGATCTGTGACTTCAGGCTCATTTCAAAACATATACTGAGTGTACTGAACAATGTCTGACAATGGCTGTTACTTTAAATATAGATTTTCTGCTTAAAAATTACTATAATGAATTTATCACAGAATAAAAATGCTTTTAATCATTGGCCAAACCTGCGAGGAATCCTTTTCTGTTTCAATGTCTTTTTCATTTTCCTTGTCTTTCTCTTGCATCAGAGGGGAAGCTTCATCAGACAGCAGTTCTTTATTTTCAGTTTTCACAAAGAAAAGAATCCCAGCACTGAAATTAGTTAAAATAATTGTCATCAACTTTTCAAACCACTGGATTTCTTTGAGTCTCGCACCAACCGATTTCTCAGCTGATTGTCATTCGGTGAATGTAATAATAATAATAATCCTCACATTTGATATAGCGCTTTTCACATCTTCTCGACAAATGGACTGTAAAAGTGAATTGACCGTATATTTGTGGGCGACGCGCAGCAGCCAATTGCACACAGCAGTGTCCCACAAACAGTCATGGATTGAAAATGACCAATTTATTATTGTTTTGTTCTGGAGGGATTATTATTAGGTGTGTGGGGTAAGGAAATTTGCCAAAGCTTTCGCCCTGCCTGGAATTGAACCCAGGTGTCTCACTTGTAAGGCAAGTGCTCTAACCATGAGCTACAGGACAGAATGTATGATAATCTGTGCTTCAGTCAAGCCATTAATCAGGGTCCTATCTGTCTGTCTTCCTGGGTTGTTAAAGGTAATACTGTTCGAAAAAGATAATAATAATTATAATAATCCTTGCAGTTGATATAGCGCCTATATTTTTGTTGGCGAAATGCGGCAGCTGTGCACAATTGGCTGCCGCATTTCTCCAACAAAATTTACAGTCAATTCACTTTACAGTACATTCTGTGAAGTGCTTTGAGACGACTCAAAGACGTGATAAGGCGCTATATCAAATGCAAGAATTATTATTTTCTTAAATTGATGATATGACAGATTTGCTTTCAAACAAAAATGGCAAGATCTACAGAAGCATGATTGTTGCTACTCAGACTGGTAATTGTTCTGTTATGTCCAGTGATATAACAGATCTGAGCACCAGAGGGCAGACACATTCAATTTTAAATGCCAGAAATAAGAGTTGTTGAATGCCTGCAACAAATCTGAACAAGTGGCAAGCAACTTTTCTTTTGCAATATTTAGATTTTTTGTTTCATTCATTCGTTTAGAAATGTTGTCACATGTTCCCCACTTTCAAAACCCACCCACCTTTTCAACTGCTTCCCATCCACCCAGCTCCCTTCTCCCACATCCCCACCCAATGTAGGCTCCCTCTCAGCTGTATGCAACGCTTTGAGATGTTATAATAATAATAATAATAATAATCCTTGCATTTGATATAGCGCTTTTCACGTCGGGAGGACGTCCCAAAGCGCTTCACAGAACACACTGTAAAGTGAATTGACTGTATATTTGTGGGCGAACGCAGCAGCCAATTGCGCACAGCAATGTCCCACAAACAGTTGTAGATTGAAAATGACTAATTTATTATTGTTTTTGGTTTTGGAGGGATTATTATTAGGCGTGTGGAGTAAGGAAACTTGCCCAAGGTTTCGCCCTGCCTGGAATTGAACTCAGGTCTCTCGCTTGCAAAGCGAGTGTTCTAACCACTGAGCTACAGGACTCCACGTTCTTCATGTTCTTCTGATATGAAATACACTATATAAATATTATTTGTTATTCCTGTTGGAAGACAGGCATCTTTTACTAGCATCTTTCCACTGCATGAAAGTTCCCAGAGGGCAAAGTAGGTTGGAGAGCGTCTCTCTGTGTTGTAATTACCTTAAAGCTGCCATAGCAGTTCCTATGTAGTTTAGGATAGGACTTGGAACTTCCTGGACATTTAGCCCAAACCAGCCAAACCTGAAAAAAAACATTTAGACAACCGGTCACATTAAACAAGTAGCTTGATACTTTTATATGCAGGCATTGGATTGATATACTCTGCCCTTCATATTATGTTCATAGTATAGGAAATATCTGTATCAAGTTAATGAAAAACACTTGCCATCTTTAATTGGCAATTGCAGGCAATAATGTATATTTATATAACATACAAAGGGGCAACTGTACATTATGATATTGTCATTTATAATATTACATTGATTAATAGTGCAGGGAAAAGCAGGCAATAGTTAGCACTGGCCTAATCTTTCCCCTTCCCCACACCCACACTCATGCTCACACACACACACACACATCCAACATCAGTGATAACTGCTGCAAGATGTGCATGAGTGGGGATATCAGATGAGAGCATTTTTTCCTGTGGAATAATACTTCATTCCACAGGAAAAAATGCCCTCATCTGATATCCCCACCAATGTGGGAAATTGAAAAACGTGATGTGATAGTTATCAACAGTGATAATAATTACATTCAGTAAATGGGTCACACCAACCGACAATTGCTGGTGAATATTCATTCTCTCCCCAACCGTGGATTTCAGCATAATGGTTGGGCCTAAGCTGGCGTGCTTCCACTACTGGAGTTGCCAGCCTTGGATCACAACATTTGAGAGCTGAGTCACAGCTGATTATAGGATCCTGTCATAACTCAACCAGTAAATCAGTTAACTGGTCCCAAAACTGTCAGCAAGTAAACTATACTGTTGACCCACAGGTTGGTTTGGGGCCAAAACATTGTGGCAATGGGAGGGAGGAAGGGGTGACACAATAGAGGCCAACATTTAGCTGTTGACTTGAACATATTTAGCATTAAAATGATTGTTAAATTAAGCTGCGACAGAAATTGTTTGATTTATACCATTGTTTCAATGGGACCAGTGCTATATGTAGAATCAGGATTTGCATTTGCAATCTCCTGCAGATTGAGTAAGTGTTGTATCCTTGCTCTCAGTGAAGGAGCTCAAATATATAATTTACTTTGGTACAGGACTCAGCATGTGAGTAGATGGAGATTAATTAAGTCTCCAAATCAGAGACAGGTACAGGACAGATAGTCCAAGCTTGTAGTTTTCCAGATCAAACCTGATCCATTTATCAAAAAGTGACTTCTCTAAACAACTGATGATCAGCACTTCCAGTTGTCAAAACACTGAGATATAATTTGCATCCTGGTTTCAAAGTAATAAGTGGACACACCAACAAGTCATCCCTAAACAATATACAGACAGAAAGACGCCTGTCTAGACATATTCATCACACCCGAACATTGGTACAAAATGTGTGCACTTAAACCAAGATGCATCATCCCGGACAAAATTGTTCATTCACTTCACACTTCACAGTTGTTTGTAGGTCAAGGCAGGACACAAATTGGCTGCTGCATTTGCCTACAAAATATAGTCAATACACTTATCATGAAGTGCTTTGAGATGTCTCAATGATTTGATTAGACACTATATCAATTGCAAGCATTATTATTATGTACCAATTCTATTTTATGCAGCTTTACCCTGTTATGTATCATGATGACCCACTGGATCCCTACTCCAAAGCATCCAGAAGGAGATCATGTTTGCGTGGAGATCCTGTGTCACACATCTGGTTTAGCTGAAAAATTAAATATTTTTGCGTCCTGTTCTAAATTAGTACATATCAACCCCATGATTTTCCTTTCACATGTAACATGCTTGCCCACTCCTCAATATTGTCAAAATGGCTAATCCCAGCAATGCACCTACTCTATCCCATTTGATGAGATCACTGGAGATTCACAGAGCAAGGCTTACAGGCGGACAGTCCTTCACCAACAGTTGCTAAAACAAAGATTTTATAGAAATAAGTTGACCAAGGAGAGCTTCTCTTTAATCTGACAGATGGGGAAACCCATCACCATGCTTTCAGAGTATCCAAACCAGACTCAGAATTCCACATCTGTATGCCTCTACAGATGGAAATTTCCCTGTGTCTAGAATGGAACCCATACTCTCTTCCTGAACTGACGCAACCTGTTCACCTAAATCCAGAGAGTATTAAATACAGGTTGGTAAAGGTAAAGGCTTGGGCACCTCCAAGTGTGTTTTGCAATACTTTTAGAGTTTCACCAGTTGAACGACATATCTTGCCATTGAGAGCACTGGCTGGCAAGCTTCTTTCTATTACTTACCTAGCTAGGATCATCTTACCCAGCAGGAGTTTGGCTTTTAGGATTAACAGGAACCTATTGGAAAGCTTCCTGTGACTGGTCTGTCCTTCCAAGTTGCCAATGAGCTAGGTTTGTTGGACTGACATCAGCAGTGCCTTGGAATATTGGGATGTAACTGGCTCAGGAACCAGACAACTGAGACCTCCACAGAGACTTGACTGATTTCCAAAATTCTATTGCCTCGACCATCACACTACATTGAAACCAGTTCAGCTCCAAGGAGACCCGGCTTATCTTCCCCTTCCCCGAAGAATTATTTGTTGAAACCCTCCTGAGTCAAGTAGCCATTCACTGCCAAGACTCACACTTAAGCAATGGTTATTTGGATGAGTCAAGGGAGGGCATCCAACGCACATTGAATCCCAGCTCAAGAAGAGGAGTGCAGAGCACAAGTAGAGTGGGGATAAAATTACAATAAATAATATTACACACAAGTGGCAGAGGTAATGGGGTGGGGGAGTGCGGTGGGGGTGGGGGTGTGTGCGGTGGCAACTGCAACCTCCCCACGGCAGCCTATAGGTGTATATGGCAATTTTCAAGCATATTATGAGAGGAGAGGCATTGCGGAAATTGTGGAGGTATGAAGAGTCAACGCAGAGAGCAATGGGAACGTGATGCCACTAATGACCCATGAACCTGCCCCACCCCCACCATCCGTTGCAAAACCTGGCTCCACCAAATGATGGCACTATTTTATTTTAAAAAGTACTTGTAAATAAATGTAGGTAAGTTCACATACAATTTGGGGAAAATCCCAAGATGTAGTCTTCATTCAACAGCCAATTACTCTGTGTATACGCAATTTATAAAAAGAGGAAATTAACTAAAGTCGTTCACTTACCTTGAACTAGCCCAGCCCATTAAAAGACTAAATGTAGCCCAGATTAAAACACCCATGCCAAGACCGATTGTTTTCAGTATAGGAATAACTGTGATATTCCCTAAAAGAAACAACAGAGAACATGTCTTTTAATGGTTCACCTTTTGTTCCATTTTTCACTTTCTATTCACTTACCACAATTGCTTCTACTGTGTTTCTAATTGTATAATTATTATCTGCCCCAGTGTTGCATTTTACAGCACAGTGGCTGTATTAAGTGAATGAATGGTATTATCTTTTACAACAAATGTTAATATTACATCAAAAATGCTGCCAAAAATATATATTTTCAACCTCTAAAGGTCCTTGCCTAATGACACACAAGTGTGGTGGGGCAGTGCTGGTGGAATTACTTTTGGTCACATGTGGAAATCCATCATTTGCTTAAAGGAATTCAAACTGGACTGAAAATTCCACATAATTATGCCATTTAAGCATTCAAATTTCCTTGAGTCTGGAATAGAATATATACTCTCTACCTGGAAGAATGCACCCTGCTTATCTAATTGCAGTAAGCCTTAGCACCTTGGAACGTCCTCCCGACGTGAAAATGTAATTTTGTTGTCGTTGGTTGTTGTAGACTCAGTTTGGTGAGAGCCCATTAGGGTTTTTCAATGTTGAGTTAACAGGAACCAAGTAGGAATGCCTGCCTCCAGTGACTAGTCTACCACTTAATGTTCTGCTGACAAGCCAGGCTGACTAGTCTAGCATAAGTACCCTGGAGTATCGTGGACCTATGGTTCAGCAACCATACTATCAAGATGGTATTACCACAGAGGGTTAACTGAATTGTAACGTTCAAGCATGTTGCTTTGAAGCCAGTTCAGGTCTAAGGATACCTTGTTTATCTCCCACCCAAAGAAAATAGTCTTACCTGTGGCCCACAGAAATCCACCTAGCATAGTGAGAGGCCAGAACTTTGGACAATTCTGGATTAGATGAACCACCAGGGAAACAACCCATATTGCTGTACAAAAAATCCACTGGAAGAACAGGCCTGTAAAACACAGTCATGTTTGTCAGCACAAGCAGTGATCTATGTATATTTGCATGGAATCAGTATAACAATTCAACATTTTTTAGGTCAATGACATGTTTAAATACACTATAGCATATTTTAGCTTATTTTTAAACTAAGTGGATTCAGTTTCTTTTAATTTAGGGTTTCCACGGGTGCCAATTTCCCTCTGGTAATTCAAGCGCTCCGAGATGCCATCCGGCGTGGATGGCGTTATATAAATCCAAGTTGTTGTTGTTGTTGTGGTATCTCCCCCAAGTGTTGATTGCTCAAGTGTGAACCTTGGTAGTGATTATCAGCAGGTCACTTGATGTGAAAGGTTGTCACAGCCAAACCTGACTTCTCTCTTCACCTTATTACCATGTGCACACACTACCAATAGAGAGTGTTGAAGAGGGTCAAGGAGCAGGATGCCTGGCTGATTTTACACTCCCTAACCCTGGGAAGATCAAGTTTGTTGAGGTTGCTTGGGGAGATAGCAACTAGTCTGAAAGCTGCAGTTCTATTGACTGCACAATTATGACTATTTGTTCTTTTAGCTTTACTTCAGATAACTTTAGTTTTACAGCCATGATAACACCAGAATAGTTATTTCATCTATTGGATCCGAAATATCCCCAGACAAGATTTCAAGAGCAGACTATGCCTGGCTGCTCATACAGTGGAATAACTCTTCCTGAAGGTATACTCACCATCTCCAGTGTCTATTTTTTTGACCGGAACAAAATTACTACCAAAACCAATGACAGCAACTGCGAGTGAAATGAAACCTTTGAGCAGTTGGAAGGTGCCTGTGGTGCTCTTTCCCGTTGCCTTTGTGCTGTTAGTGAGGTTGGACCGAGCACTCTGATCATCATTGCTCGGTATTCTGTCTTATAGAAGAAAAATACAATCAGCAATAACAATGAATGGTGGAAATTTGTGATGGAAAAGAACTCTAATTTCTCCCAGTATCCTGGCCAACAATCCCCCTGATAAAATTGGCCGTTCACTTCACAGTTGTTTGTGGGAAAATGCTGTGCGCAAATTGGCTACCGCATTCGCCCACAAATTGCACAGTACGCTTGACAGTTACCTTCGTCCTCTTAACATGAAAGGTACAACACAACATCCAAGGATTAGTTACTGAGCAGCTATCAAAATGTTTAGAATTACATTTGACTCTTTTGGATAAGACATCAATCTGAGGACCCATCTGCCTGTTTACATAGACCTTAAAGATTTCATAGCACTATTCAATAAGAGAAGGGAGTCTAACCTTGTTCAAGGTTAAATTTGGTTTGATCCAGCTATAGGATAATTTTCTTTAAATACAAGCCACCAATATCCATGGTCACCTCCTCGATCTAGTCATTACAGAAAGTTTTCTGACATTTCTGAGCTCACTATTTCTGAGAAGCCATTTCTGATGACTTCTTCAACACTCACACTTCCAACATCCACCTCCCCTCCACTAAACCCTTCTCCTTTTGCTACTGCAGAAAACTCCCCCGACATCCTCTCACATGCACTCTCACCCTTTAAACTTCTCACCCTCTGCCTCTCCACCAGTCCTGACCTTGATGCCACCACCAAGCTGCTTGATAGCTATCTCTCTACCTCCCCCCTCTCTCCCGAAATTTAGAAGTACCTCCTACCCTAGCTGTTTCCTCTGGTACACCGGCCACCTATACTTCTTGAAATCACAACATCATGATTTGAGATTATTGAGATTGTGAATATAGGTGACATAAAATCAGCCTCAAGACTACTGCCAAATGAGGTCTGACCACATCAAAAATCAACACCTCTCCTTCTCCAATATGAAAATCTCTTTCTATTTCAAAGTCACCCTGGATGCTAAAGACAACCTCAAACTATTTTTTTCCATTACTAATCGCCTCCTCCTTCTTTCCACTGAAGCCTTGCCATTCTCACCTCCAATTCCAAATATGAGAAGGTTATGAACTGCTTTGTGACCAGAATCGACAAAAAAAATCTGTCTGCATCTTCCTTCTCCCCCATTCCTCCATTCCTTCCTCCCCAGGCCCCTTCCACTGCACCAACCCTGTGCCCTTTCTCCTCCATTTCTCCTTTGTCTCTCTCCACCTTTATCCCCAACACGAAACCCACCATTTGTTCCCTTGACCCCCTTCTCATCCAGTGTTTGGCTGGATTGCCTCTCCTCTGTCCCTTGCTTGTGGATGTACTCAACTTTTTCTATCTATCGACTCTATCCTCAATCCACTCATTTTTATCATCTACATGTTCCTCCTTGGCACCTAGAATTTTGTACAAACATAGAGTTAGTCTTCAGATGTTCACTGATAACATGCAAATTCACCTCATTGATTCTACCCTTGATTCCAGGACCACTGATATTCTGACCCCCTGTCTGTCAAACATCAACTCCTAAACTTTGTTCAGCTAAACACTGACAAGACAGAATCTATCCTCCTCTGCTCCTTCCCCATCCCTTGCTCAGTGTCCAGCACTGCCTATGTAAACAATCTCTATGATTTACTCCACAGGAAGTGTGCTATATAATTGAACGTTATTGTTGTAGTTAGTTCATTTTCATCTAGAAATATAATATTTAACTTACTGTGGGTGAAACCTTTTTTGTGGGTTGTTGTGTCATATCCATTCACATACATTGCTCCAATGCAGATCAATGCTACAGACCATCTCAGATTAAGGAACATGCTGTTTGATCTAGCGTCACAGTTCTGGAGTGGTCAGTCTCACAAAAGCTCAGCTTCCCAATGTGACCAGGCATGAGGAAAATGATGTATTGCTTCCCTCAGAGGTGCGGATACAGGTTTTTTGTATACCTTTCGGCATCATCAGTTATCTGTCAAAAAAATGTTCAATTGATTTTAAAGGCACAAAATGATTCAATGTATCATGTTCCAGTTGTGCACAAATTGACTGCCATGTTCATACATTATACACTAACTACGTTTGACAGAAGTTACTTGTGAAATGCTTTGAAGCTCTTCAGCATTTATGAGTACTATAATAAATGCAAGGATTATCATGTTGCAAGAGGAGATAATGCAGAGACATAGAAATGGAAGGAAATCCAGACCTAGAATCTGAGCATGGCTGAGCGTGGTTCAGTGAAACCAAACAAACTCTGCCTGGCTCTCACATGGAAAGTAATAGCTGGGAAGTGAACCACACATGTAGTTTACTATTAGGAGCGGTACCAGGGTACATATAGTGCTTAGTAACTGGCTCAGATGCATCTTGGATTTTGCTCATATTTCATGGAAAACATATCACTCATAATCAATAGTAAATTATAAATTGAGTTTGATACTAAACCTGAAGTACTTATTGTTGTTATTGTTGTTGCAATTAGCATTGGTTAAGCATTTTGAGGCTATTCGAAATGATAACACTGTAAAAATGTAATTTTATTCATTCTGTAGCAAATGGCATCCATTGGAATCAAATTTACCTATAATTCACAGTCACTACATTTACAATGAATCTTGTGAACCGAGATCCCATCTGCCTTTTCAGGTGGACGTTAACGATCCCACTATTCGAAAAGAGAAGGGAGTTGGGACACCAGAAGGGTGTCCTGTCCTGTGGAGTCTTGTAGCTCAGTGGTTAAAGCACTCGCCTCTCAAGCGAGAGACCTGAGTTCAATTCCCAGCAGGGCGAAACCTTGGGCAAGTTTCCTTACTTCACACACCTGGTAATAATCCCTCAAGAAAAAAAATAATAAATTGGTCGCTTCATCCACTACTGTTTGTGGGACACTGCTGTGTACAATTTGGCTGCCGCATTTCACCCACAAATATACAGTCAATTCACTTTGCAGTACATTCTGTGAAGCTCTTTGAGACGTCTATATCAAATGCAAGGATTATTATTATATAACGCCCCAAATAAAATTGTTTCATTCATTTCATGTCTGTTTGTAGGAAATTGCTGTGTGCAATTGGGCTGTTGCATTTGCCTACAAATACACAGTCACTTAATTTCACAGTAAATCCTGTGAGGCGTTTTGAGATGTCTTTACAATGTGGTAAGGGAATGTAACAAATGCAAGGATTATGCAATGCCTCTAGTGCCTGGGCCTTGGTCACCTTTATTATGCAGTACTCTAGGTGCAGCCTGAGCAGAGCACTACATAGATTTTGTGTGACTTCTGCGAGACTGAATTCAGCAGCAACATTTACAATTGCTCGTGGAATTAAAGGTGTTTTATTCCATCCTGCTGCTGAAGTAACATTGTTCACAGGCTAAATGTTCTCCACAATGCTACAGCACAATTAATCACATTTGTGTTCTCTGCATCACTCCAGCAACTAAAGTGGAGTTTATGTTTCCTTGCCTGACTGCACTCACAGTAAGAATCTAGTGTTGCATATGTACAAGGCTCAGTAATAGATGAAATAGACGGAATCGGTGCTTATTTATTCTGCTGGAAATAGCAATCCCAACATTGGCTTCAAAATGCACCACACATAAAAAAGCAGCTAAAAAAATCTCTTCCTATCTGCTGATTTTGATAAACTTCCATGGACTGGGAACAATGGGGGTTAGACCTGTCACACACTCTGAATTGTTTCCTTGACCAGTGAAAGAAGTAATTCTAAAAATTCCTTGGCTTACGTTGAAAGAACATAATAATAATAATAATCCTTGCATTTAACACAGTGCTTTTCATGTCTTCTAGACGTCTCAAAGCGCTTCACAGAATATGCTGTAAAATGAATAGACTGTATATTTGTGGGCGAAACGCGACAACCAATTGCACAAAGCAGTGTCCCACAAACAGTCGGGGATTGAAAATGACCAATTTATTATTGTTTTGTTTTGGAGGAATCATTATTAGGCGTGTGAAGTAAGGAAACTTGCCCAAGGTTTTACCCTGCCTGGAATTGAACCCAGGTGTGTCGCTTGCAAGGCGAGTGCTCTAACCACTGAGCTACAGGACTCCACAAATGTACTAGCAATACATTTTGAGTCAGAAAAACAAGTACACTAGATTGAAGTTGAAGCTAGCATGGCTATTCTGTTGGACAATAACGCCAATGAATTAATAATGAAAGGAAAAAATAAATAAATTGAGACCATGTGGTCATTTTTGTAGAAATATGGATACTGATCCATCTTCTCTTGGTATGGTCATCTTTTCTGTTTTGAATACCCTAAAGAAACTGAAGCTCAAAATTTTCCACAATCTCAGCCTTCAGACTGTCATTGTCTTAACATTTAAAATAGTCAATCATTTTGGAAAGTCTTAAGTTTAATAATTTGGAAGCTGGGTTCTCACATTTCCTAAAAAGAACTTCAGAAGAATGGCCTCCAAATTAAACTTAAATTTAGGAATGTTTCAAATTTCTGTAGAATTGTACGTTTTAAGCCAATGTTCTTAAGGCCAAGAACATTTGAGCCTCACGTAGATGATTTGGATTTATATACAGCTATAACATTGTATTTTATCATTACTAAGGTCTTTGTTAATCCCGTTCCTTGGCTGAGCTCTCATTTGTGGGGGGCAGTAGTGGGGTGGGGGCTAGAGCATGAGTGTGATTCATCCATCTACCCCCAAAACACACACACATACACACAGCCAATTGATCTGCATCATTATCTTCATTCAGCACGTGAAAACATGGGGAATCACAAATCTGGGACCATTCACACTCACCCCTCATTGCCGTAGCGCATTAGAGTACCAGCCATGCAGAGCATCATATATATGTCCTCTTCTGCATTGAAAAAACTTCCCCAACAGGTAGAGACCAAAGATTTTAATTCAACGAGAAAACAACTGTGAGAACAACGGTAAAGTTATAACGAGCAAAGCAATTTCTTTGCAATTCTGATCACTCCTATCCCATTCTTAGATTGTTACACTTACAACACCGACAATGCTTGTTTAAAGCCACAAGAACTCCAGGTAGCTCCTGCACTTAGCCTTGTGTTGTGTTCCTCTTGTTGACCTTCATCCTGCAGGACCAGCAGCACAAACCATTGCTACAATCCACTGCAGCTCAAGAGTCTTTGCTGAATAACGCCCTCTTGTGAAGTCACAGCAGCGCCTCAGATGTCAAGTCTTCCTTGTGAAGTCACAATGTGACCTGACAGCTTGCAGGAGCGATGTAGCCACGTACAGAGTCACTGTGCACCCCACTAAGTCTCCGCAGCACAAAGAGACAGGGAAAAATGTACCAGGATTGCTAACCCAGTGATGGCTGCTGGCACATATGTGTGTGTGTGTATGTGTTTTGGATAGCTTATTTGTGAGACCTCTCAAAAAAGTCCTTCTCCCTACAGTCAAATATCCTACCAGCACTCACTGTCCAAGCTTACATTTGGATGAGGTATCAGCACCCGTGTGGAAGTGTAGCATCTTTCGAAGAAAAGGGAAAAAGAAGCATGTGTAGCAAAGCTGCAAGTCTGACAACACGAATCTCTACAAAACGTGCTGACCTGCTTTTTCTCAAATTAGCCTCTGTTGATATTCCAGGTTTCAGGCTTGACCCAGCAGAACATTACCTTTGTTTGACTGGCTCAGTCTGTGTCTCACCTTGTCCTAAAAATGTCTGGTTGTTATTCTTTCACCTTCACTCCTTCCCCCAGGCTATCCATTTGGTCGCATTCAAAAATTAATACATTTTCCCGTCTGGAAGACGTGAAAAGCGCTGTATCAAATGCAAGGATTATTATTATCATTAAACTCCTTGACATTAGATTTGATAACAGTTTTTCTATGACCTTTGCTAAACCAGCTCTCCCGACCCCTCATTCCAAAATCAGTCAGGTGATTGTAATGGAAATGTTAGACACAGTTTATCACAGGTCATGGACAGAGCCTGTAAACCTTAGTAGCTGGAGTAGAGGCTTCCCGTAGGTGGCTTTCCAGAATGTTATCACTACATAAACTGTTTCCTTTTTGTCCTTCAAGAACTCGATTCTAAGGAGGAAGCATCTGCTCTGTTTCTAAAAACTGATAATAAATAAATAACTTATTATAATACAATAATAATGAAACAATTGGCAACCACGTTTCTCTCACAAAATATACAGTCAATTCACTTTACAGTATATTCTGTGAAACCCTTTGAGACATCTTGAAGACGTGATAAGGCACTATATCAAATTCAAAGATTATTATTATCATCTATGGAAAAGAAGTGTCTGGGTTCCTGATACAATGGGATGTAATCTGAAAGTGAGGGCAATGCTGGGATGTGGACAAAATAACCTAGTCTGTTTTGTCAGGAATACTATTCATTCCTTGCATTCAGCTTACCCACTGTATATCCAGGGTCTGCTCTCCCGCTCCTACTGTCTCCTACTCCCGCTCCTCCCCCTGGTACACCACCCACCTCCGCTCACTGAAAAGCCAGGTGCGGGCTGCTGAACGCACCTGTGTCAAATCTGCCCTAACGGTCCACCGACAAATCTGGCTGGACCTCCTCAAAATTTACCGCTCCACTCTAGCCTCGGCCAAGTCGTCCTTCTACTCCAGGATAATCCTGGAGGCGAAGAACAACCCCAGGCTACTGTTTTCCACCACAACCCGACTCCTCCGTCCCCCCCGCCACCCCGCGCAGGTCATCTCCTCCAACCTTCACTGCGAGGAGATGCTGGATTTCCTTGAATCCAAGATCAAGGGAATTCGCTCCGCGGTCACTTCCCCTCCAACATCCACCAACCCCCCACCCCCTCACTCCCACACTCCGACTGCTACCCATCCTCCCCTACTCACTTTTGTACCCGTTTCCCCACCCTCTGTCACTAAACCTATCCCTAAAACCAACCACCTGCTCCCTTGACCCCATCCCCACTCCACTCCTTATCTCCCAGCTCCACTTTCTTGCCCCACATATCACCGACATCATCAACCTGTCCCTCTCCTCTGGCTCTGTCCCCATTCCATTAAAAACTGCCACCATCACGCCCACCCTGAAAAAACCCTCCCTTGATGCGTCGCAGCTATCAAGCTACCGGCCCATCTCCAACCTCCCCTTTCTCTCCAAGGTCCCAGAAGAGTTGTCGCCTCCCAACTGCGCTCTTTCCTTTCCACCCATTCACTTTTCGAACCCCTTCAGTCAGGTTTCCGTGCTGCCCATAGCACAGAAACTGCCCTGGTCAAGGTCACCAATGATATCCTGACCATCTGTGACCAGGGCTCCCTCTGTCTCCTCGTCCTCCTCGACCTATCGGCAGCATTCGATACGGTCGACCACGCTATCCTACTCCACCGCTTGTCCTCCCACCTCAACCTCCAAGGCACTGTCCTTGAATGGTTTAGGTCGTACCTTTCTCACCGTACTTTCCTGCACCAGGCTTCGGGACCACATCACACCCACCCTCGCTCGCCTCCACTGGCTCCCCATCCCCCAGAGGATCGAATTCAAGATCCTCATCCTCACCTACAAGGCCATTCACATCCTTGCTCCCTCCTACCTCTCCAACCTACTATCCCCCTACCTACCTGCCCGTACCCTCCGTTCCTCTGGCTCCGGTCTGCTCCACGTCCCCCGCCCCAATCGCCCTGCCATCGGTGGTCGGGCTTTCAGCCGCTCAGCCCCTAGGCTCTGGAATTCCATACCCCAGTGCCTTCGCCGCCTCCTCCCTTTCCTCCTTCAAGGTCGGTCTCAAAACCTTTCTCTTTGACCGTGCCTTCAGCTCCCCTCTCGACTTTCTTCCCCCTCCTCGCTCCCTCCCTTCCCTTTCCTCACCCTGACCATTTCCCCCCTCCTCGCTCCCTCCCTTCCTTCCCCTCACCCTGACCATTTCCCCCCTCCTCGCTCCCTCCCTTCCTTCCCCTCACCCTGACCATTTCCCCCTGCTCGGGTCCTGACCGTACTGTGCAGCGCCTTGGGACGTCCTCCTGACGTGAAAGGCGCTTTATAAATGGAATCTTGTTGTTGTTGTTGCTGTCTGTCAGTGACTAGTCCAGTGATTGCTCCACCGTCTGTCATTGACCTCCACACATCCACACACTCCCACCCTGCACAGAAATGATCAGCTCCCATGCAGTATTTGCCCACTCTCGGTCTACACACATCCTCATATCCTCCAGTACTCTCCCCACCCTAACATTTATCCAGCTTCTTTTCAAGCTTTAGAATTGCAATTAATCACCACTGCATCCAAAAGGTGAGGAACACAACATCCTGCCACTTCAAGCAGGTTATTCTTAAACCTCTATCCTGTGGTTTGACATCAAGGCCTGGATGAGTGCCAATGTTCTGTACAGATTTTAGCACTTGAAGCTTTGAGAGTGACTATCCTCTGGCAATGGAATCAAGCCAGCCCTCTGTGATGGTCTTGGTTGTTCTGTTCCAGAGACAGGCAGGTCGGCAGTATTCCAGGGCACTGCTGATGACAGCACAGTCAGCCTGGCTCATCGGCACGTCCTGGAACGGCAGACCAGTCACTGAGGGCAGGGAGTCATCTCAATCAACAACAACAGCTTGCATTTATATAGCTCCTTTCACATGAGGTAGTGTCCCAGAGCACGTGTTAACCCTGCAAGCCAAAACCCTAGTGGGTAGGATGGTCCTAGCTGGACTAGCAGTGGGAAAACTTGCCAGATGGCAATATCAATGGCAAGCTATGCAGTTTTAGTTGGTTAGTCTCCAGCAGTACCCCAACACACACTCTGGGATCCCCAAACCTTGGCTCTTGTCAAGCTCCACCTAATACTTTCTGGAATTAAGTAAGCAGGATGCATCCCTCCAGCGAGAGTGTGTGCATTCTATTCCAACAATCTATCTCTAGGATTTAATAATAATAATAAACCTTGCATTTGATATAGTTCTTTTCACATCTTCTAGAAATCTCAAAGCGCTTCACAGAATATACTGTAAAGTGAATTGACTGTATATTTTGTGGGCGAAATATGGAAGCCAGCAGTGGCCCACAAACAGTTGTGGATGAGTGACCAAATTATTATTGTTTTTTTCTTAAGGGATTATTATCAGGCGTGTGGAGAAAGGAAACTTGCCCAAGGTTTCACCCTGCCGGGAATCAAACCCAGGTCTCTCACTTGCAAGGTGAGTGCTCTAAACCACTGAGCTACAGGACTCCATGTGTAGGGGGCGACGCTTGGAAATTTCAGCTTGGTTTGGATATTCTTAAGCATGGTGATGGGTTTTCCTATGTGTTAGACACTAGGCTGACAAAAAAAAGCTTTGAGCCCATGAATGTCTGAGCAACGTTGCTCAACAAGTTAGCTAACTCCTTGCAAACTTCGGAATGGAAAGAACAGATGGATGACATGTAGTTGTCAAAATTGTGTAATTGAACCCATCTGAAATCACAAAATGGACAATATTTTTCCCCTATTCATCATATCCCATGTCCAGATTCATACCCACACAGAGTGGATTGTTGTCATTTTTGAAGCACTGTTTGATAATATAAAACAGATGTTTAGCATCACATAGTGAAACATCAATCCCCACCATCGGAGGTCACAGCAGCAATTTTTAGCAATCCCGCCTCCCCTTCTCTGGGATTCCATCCAAGAAGGCCCCCACCTCCCTCCCTCTCTCCTTTCTTTAAAGGCACATATAATCATAGAATCTTACAGTACAGAAGGAGTAATGCATCAACTAATTGCATAAATGTTTACTTATTTTTCCAGTATAGTGCTCAAAATGAAGAGCTGTTTTCTTCTGAATCCATTATATCAATTGCCTTGACTGCAAAGCAAGGGATATTATTGATTTTGGGGTAGAACATCACTTTTAGCATAATTTTGACAAAGCATTCTTTGTCATGCTCAAGTTTCAGTTTCACTCCCTATTTTTGAATCAGGAAATGAGCTAAACACCAAGGTCAAGGATACCACAGTGAATTTATTAACAGGCAGTGATTAAATAAAATCAATCTTGTGATCTTGTGAATCTTTCCTCAAAACTCACCTCCCCTTAAAGAGTTGAGCTGAAGATTTGTTTGTGTGTGGGTGGGGGGTGGGGGGTTGAGCCTCTTCAAGCCACCCACAGCCTATGAGTAGGAATGAAGTTTTGTAGAATGTAGAAATGTCTTTGATCATATATGAATGGAAGCACCAGGTTGTTTGGAATTGAAGACATACCCTGCTTGCCTAAACCCAAGAAGTATTAGAGTCTACGTTGGCAAGAGCCAAAGCTTCAGGACCTAAGATTGTGCACTGGTGTACTGCTGGAGTTCAACCAGCTAAAACAATACAGCTTGTCATTGTGTACACTGTCTGGGAAGCTTTCTGCTGCTTATCCAGCAAAGACTATCCTACCGATTAGAAGATTGCATTGCCGTACCCTGAAACCTTGCAGTCACCTTGTAATTACTCTACAACCAGTTTATAAGGTGCTAACAGATGAATACTGTGTAAAAGAAAGAACATCCCTCTGTTCTCTCACGTGTCGCTTTTAATATTTTATTTTGAATAAAACAAATAAGGCAGACAGTTTTAAAGCGGATACATATTTAACACCTGTGTAACACCTTATCAACATGATAAGGAGCAGCATCAAATGCAAGGATTATTATTAAAGTGGATAAACATGAGTTTTAAAACAAGAATGCTAAGAATATTTTATACCCGCTGTTCAGCTTTTTATTTTGACATCTCATTTTTTACATCATGTCAGCCAATTCACTGACTGATGACTTCAACCCTATCTGTGTTGCAGTCTGAACACAATCATATAATCTCAGCACTGGTTTTTAATTGGTTTTATTTCAATGACCTGATCTCCAGCACTTTCTGATACCCGTCTTCAGAGTACAACAATACAACAAGCTATTACATTTTATTTCATTTACTTTAGCTTTGGAAGTTATGATTCAACATCAGAGCCAGTCAAATGATGAAGCATTCATATTAAAAAAATCAGCACAGAAATGAGAACTAATACTAATATGGCGCAAGAGTCTACACAATCAGACAGTCAGAACAAACTGCCACAATACCCATCATCCCAGTGTTTAGGAACTGTGTCCAGGCCTCACCCATTTTTTCTGATAAACAGTAAATGGTACTTAAGTCCAAATGCTGTATTTGTTTACCAAATGGTTTGGTGTTGTCATGGGAAGGAGGTGTGGTTGGAAAGTGGGGTTGGAAAGTGGGGTTGGAAAGTGGCTGAAGAGCCTTTTTTTTAAATCAGAACTGATGTTGGAATCTTATGTTTCCCAGTAATTGATACACTGGCCTGTAAAGTAAGTAACCAATATAATATAATGGTAAATTAGTGACAATTAACAAAGTATTTTGTAACAAATATAATAAAAATAATACAAATGGGAGAGAAAAGGAAAACGGGAAGAAGAGTAAAAAGACAATCTATCTCTTTCGAAAAGGAGCAAAACTGATACCTGAAAATAGACACCTGAATTAGAAAGAGAACTACAGTATCCTATTGAAATATTCAAGATCCTATAGAGTGTACATAAACTAATAATTTGTTTAACATAATCACAAATACTAAAATAAGTGAGGACAGAAACAAATTTAGAGGAGAGAAAACCGACAGCTGAGAATTTACTACTTTATACAATAAATGAAAATATATGGAAAAGACGAACACGACAGCCAAATTGAATTCAAGTGAAGAGTAAATAACTATTTGGTGAAGAAATCAATCGGGTAGTTTGAGAGACACGTTGGGGTATGATGATTTTACTTTGGGACTACTTTGAGTCCTTTCCACTCCTATATATTTCCTGTATTCCAACTTCTGCAAGATGCCGTCAGAAGTGCACGATTCAATTTGAGATAAATGGCTGAGAATTAAAGTCTGTTTCTTCTGTAGAATCAACTAAACGTTGATGTAAGACTGGCTCAAGCATTTCTGTGGTAGCTTGGTTAGGCTGGCTCAGCTTTTCGCTGTTTTCACCACTTGAGACGTTCATCTTTTTCTTGCCCTTTGTAAATAATGCTGATATCTGGAAATGGTTGCTGTTCTGTCTTTGGTACAGCTGATAGGCTACATGTCAGTAAAACAAAATGGAATACAGAGCATATGTTACATTTTATTTATCATCACTAACAACTGTATGTTTTAAAGCTATAAACATGTGTTATTTTTACAGCTTGAGAACATTGAATATATACAAGTTTCAACATATTTCCAAACGATGTCAAAGAAACTTGTCAACACAGTAATTTTGGGACTAAGTGAGGTAATTTGCTTTAAAAAGAAGCCAAAGATCCTCTATTGTTAAACAAACAATTTTTTGTGGCACTGTCAAAAAGTCACAAGTTTCATTCCTTCTTTGTGTTGAACGGGCTGATCTCAGCCAGAATACTAGGATTAGTTTAATTGCATCTTGCCTGAACTCAGGGAAATCAGCCAAGGTTTTTGCTCTTGTATGCTATCCAGTTAACAGTGTATGTTTGTGAACGCAATTGGGTTCTGCTGTGATGCCCTACAATTATAGGCAAATAATTGATCTAATCATCTTGTAATAGCAGCATTATTATAAGCAAACATGGGCCAAATAAAAGGAATGATACATTCAGATTTAAACATTTAAACAAATTTTCAGGGGGTTATTAGCCCATCGGATCTGGGCAATTCTATCTGTTTCCCTAAATCACACTTTTTCAAAACTGTGAATTAAACAGAAGTAAATCAAACACTTTAAACATAATTTTAATTGAAAATAAAAATAAAAGCTTTAATCCTGCTTATTATTCCAATTATTCTTTCTTATTCTCCCATTTGTATTTCCATTTTTAATTTGAATTTGACTCTTTCCCCTTAAAAAACAATATTGGGCAAATTGTATAAATTGGCTGCTATGTTTGCTTAAAAATATATACAGTCACTGCACTTTACAGTATACCTTGTGAAGCGCTTTGAGGCATCCTCCAGATATGAAAGGTTCTATATCAAATGTAAGGATTATCATAATTTTTTTTAATATTGACCATGTCTTGTCCCTTCAGAATTAAAAATCTCTATCACATCCCATCTCAATCTCTTTGCTCCAGTTGGAAAAGATAAATTTTAGCCAGTCTCTTCATACTTTTATTACCTCATCCCTCTTATCATCTCACTGAATCTATGCTGTAACCTCTACTTCTCTGTAATACCTTTCCTATAATGACTATGATACTCTAATCCTACCTTTTATTCTGTGTGCACCTACCTGCTGCAATCAGAAATCCATAGAAGATTTGACAACAAATGTAAATTAACGGGTATGCGGCCAAGGAGCGTTGTAATTCCAGATGGTCTTCAAAAGATATTAGAAGAATGGTTGCGCATAGATATCCATTTTGTGTTCCTGTTTCTATTGCTATAGTTCGACATCTGAAAAAGAAAAGATACTATGAATTACTATTAAATAGAATAATGATATTCCTCTGTTACAGTATATTAGTTAGCACATAGACTATTTTTTATATATAACAGAGCTATCATTTCATTATATTGCTCCTTTTTAAATCATCTATTTTCCCCTTCAATTTTCTACTCTGCTTCAAACACTGACTCATGCTGGAGTAGAATAAAACCTTGTACAACCATCCAAATGCCTGTTCTGCCTCTGTGAGCAATATAGAGTAAATGTCGGGAATTCATTAGACAACAACAATGACTTGGATTTATATTGCGCCCTCCACACCGGACGGCGTCTCAGAGCGCTTTACAATAATGGATCCCGGGGCCAAGCCAGGGGGAGGGGGGAAGGTGACCAAAGGCGCGGTCAAAAAGAAAGGTCTTCAGCCGAGACCTGAAAATAGGAAGAGAGGGGATGAGGCGAAGGGAGTGAGGAAGGGAGTTCCAGAGCCTCAGGGAGTATTGGCTGAAGGCACAGCCAACGATGGTGGAGCGGAGGATTCAGGGGGACAAGGAGGAGGCCAGACCCAGTGGAGCAAAGGCAACGGGCACTGTTGTGAGGAGAGAGGAAGTCAGAGAGGTTAGGGGGCTGCAGAGGAGTGGAGGATTTGAAGACAAGAGTGAGGATCTTGAAGTCGAATACTACACAAAGTACTTTCGAACATGAATGAAGGAGCAATGAACCAAAAGGATCAGATAGTAAATGAACTGTCTACCTGTGTTGGTTAAATAATCATAATAATCCTTGCATTTGATGTAGCACCTTATCACATCTTCGAGATATGTCAAAGCGCATCACAGAATATACTGTAAAGTGAATTGACTGTATATTTTGTTAACAAAACGTAAAATTAAAATAAAGAGCACATTAAAGATATTTAAAGTTTAAATAGGATCAAGAACAACTTGTGAAAGAGGTGCTGGTGAGGGACTGGATGTGGGGGAGGAAGGATAATTGGGGGTCGAACCTAGACTGTGGGAGTATCCTGTTTCAGCTGGCTGACTTGAATAAGGGAGGGTAATGGGTAACAGCCAAGCCCATTTCTGTGGCCATTCTGACATGCAGAGATCATTAGGAAGTGATCAAGAACCTTGATACAGTACCATAAGATTCTTCTGACGAAAGGTCATTGACCTGAAACGTTAACTCATTTTCCTCTCCATAGATGCTGCCTGACCTGCTGCGTGTTCCCAGCAACATCTGTGTTTATACCAAGGGATTAGATGGGGTTTGCCCATCCCAGCTCAGGGGCAAACAGGCCAATTCTAACATTAGCTAATAACAGCACAGACCAGGATAGAATTTGAGACCTTCCATATGTGTAAAAAAAATCACATAATGTATACCTTTGTGTCATAATTAGTGAAATCATTGTCTCAAAGAATCACAATCATCTGCAAAGCAGACATGTGCAGTACAGTGTTTAATGAGAATAGAGTGAGTTTTATGATCCAATATGAAACAGGGAGTGCAAGCAGAATGAATGTCATGAAAGGAATATGATGTGAACATTACCTTTGCCATGACAAGCGTAAGATGACAGCCACGGTGAATCCAGCCAAGTACCCAATAAATGGGTTGATAATACCTATAACCAATAGTGACAAATCCGTACCCCACTGGCCTTTATGAAGCACTGAGGTAATCAGTGTTAGAATAATTAATAGTCCTGCACTCACAGCAGAACCCATCTGTGGAAAAACGCAGTTGGTTATTCAAGTGTGGTCAGAATATGAATTTGATCACGGTTGTAATGTGTAAAAAAAAAAGAAAACAGGTTTCAGGAGAAATCAGGTTTATAAATGTGCCAGGCTACATTAATGCTGAAGACATAAACTTAGATTTTTGTGCTTTAGCAGAAGTTGTTCATTTGGTAGATTGTTTCAGATGGAAATGTTTTGGAATTATACTACATCATCTATACAATACAATTTTGTATCTATAGATACAAAAGTTCAAATGGCTTTCATCTGTGCTCTATGTTTCTATGTTCCCTACCATTGTAAAGTACTCCACTCAGCTAACATTTGCCAGCTTCATATCTCCACCCGATCCACCTCACTGTCGGTAATGAACTTTCAGCTTTTCTGCCACCATTCTCTGGAACTCCATCCTGGAGTCCCTCTGCTTTGCCCCTTTTCTTTCCACTATTTAAGGTTACCTTGACCTATGTTTTCACCCACACTTTGTCACTTTTCTCCCACCCTGCACCAGCTCGGTGCCCAGTCAGCTGTGTAAAGTCAGCCATTTCAAGACGTCCTCCCAACATAAAAAGCACTGTATAAGTGTAAATATATAAATTGTTATCATTTAAAGCTATTGTTTCTAATTGCTCTGCAACCTCTTATTGTACCTTTATATTCCCACTACCTCACATTTCCATGAAAACAGAGGCAAAATACAGTGCACATTTGGAAATTGTTGCCGTTCCTTCACAGCAACATTTCCCTGTTTGTCATTCTGCCTAGGTTTCCTACGTCACAAAGGACTGATTGTTGATATCAACTGTTGATATATGTTGATATCAACTGGCTCAATTTATAAAAGTAATAATCCCTGCATTTAATATAATGCCCTATCGCCTCGTTCAATGATACGCCTCGGATGAGATGTTAAACCAAGGTCCCAACTACCTATTCAGGTGGATAATAAAGTTCCCATGGCACAATTTGAAAGGAGAAGGGAGTTTTTTCCTGTATCCTGACCAACAATCCCCCAAATAAAATGGTCACTCCATGGCTGTTTATGGGACATTGCTGTGCGCATCTACATTCTATATTGGATCCTTTGATTGCAAAATTAGCTGCAATGGATACAGCTAGTTATATCTAAATCTAACAACTCTGAACCCTCCTACTTGAAGGTTTGGTTCCTTTTTCAAACTATACCTTTTCTTGCTCTACTGCCTATGTTGGTAGTTTGTTCAATTAATGTTTATGTTTACATTCAGGGAGTAAGAAGGCAACATGAATTTATCCTGAGTTATCCAGTGTGTCGTACTGAAGTTTGCACAAATGGAAGAAAAAGAACACACTTACCTTGAGAAAGATTTTAGCTTGTTTTGGCCACTTCCTTTTGAATAAAATTCCAAATGCTATTGGAATAATCAAAGTAACCAATCCAATACCTGGTTTAGAAAAGAAAAGTATCATTCCATATTGTAATAATAATCTTGTATTTGGTATAGCACCTTTCACGTCAGAAGGACGTCACATTAAAGTGCAGTGTTTTTTGGAGCGCAATATCAGTTACTGACTTCACTGAAACACAATTAATTGTTTCATTCATCCATATCCATAGACCCTGGAACATGTCGGTAATATTCATATTAGTCAGTGTAATATTAGCTACTTTGTTTGACCAAATTCAGCAAAACTGATTTTTGAAACTCTGTTGGGTTCAACCTTTCAATCCCACCAGAGTGGAGACTCTATAGGGAGTTTAAGGTACAGAATGGAGTATTCCCAGTGCAGAACCTTGGTGTCTAGTTCAACCCTCAACTGTCCTTTAAACCCCGGATACATAACCCATTCTGTTTTCCTCCATCTCAGCAACATTGTCCGCACTGGCCTGCTTCATGTCCCCCGCCCCGCCCGGCCCATCATTGACTGTCAGATCGTCATCTTTTCTGCCCCCATCCTCTGGAACTGCATCCCGGAATCCCTCCACCTGACCCCCTCCCTTGTCTCCTTCAAGGCCCATCTCAAAGCCCTTCCTTTTTAACCATGCCTTTGGCCATCCTCCCACCCACCCCTACCCTCCACCCCTCTTGATTCCAACCTGAAGCAAACCCTTAACAGCGCCTTGGGACGTCCTTCTATTGTAAAAGGCACTATACAAGTGTACTATTTTGTAGTTGTCTAAACACCAGCATGGATTGTTTGGGCTGAGTGACGTGTTTCCGTGCTGCTATGTTCTATATAACTCTTTCTCAGCATGTAAGTTTAAGAGGTGCCATTCATGGCTGCAGCTGGAAGAGGTTGTCTGCTTGAACAACAAAGCAGCTACTGAGAGCAATAAATAGTATGAAGCAAGCCACTAAAATCATGACATCTACAGTCAGTCATACTTATCCCATTGACAACATTTGATTATTATCATCATTAAAGACTTGCCAGCACTTGAAACATCCCTACGGATGTGCTTTAGACTTTTTCCAAAAGACATACATTTTCAAACAGCAAGAATGTCATTTATAGTTGAAATTGTTTATTTTTTTAAATGATTTATGTTTTACTGGGGAATCTAATGTTACAGTTGAAATTGTTTATTTTTTAAAATGACTTTATTGTACTGGAGAATCTAATGTGACACAATATTATTTTGTTTATACCGTACAGATTGACCCAACATAAACCTAACCTTTTTGAAGGCTTGACTATTCTCAATATTGTTTATAAACTCAGATTCATGTATCAGTGCTGAAAGCCCCTAGCTGGTGTAATTTGGATTCATGTCAGTGCTAATTCAGATCCACATTTGATCGTAACCCTTATTGGTTCTGCAAGACACTGGCTGACACCTAAGGAAATGTAACTCACTCCAGGCTGTTAAATTTCAGTGTTCTGCCTCCCTATCCTGAAACCCAGGTATAATCCAAGTTTTAGTTGCAAAGTGAATCCAATGAAGTTACCCAGTTGAATCTGTTATCTTTCAAGCATGGATATCTGTAAAAGCTATTGCTCATTAGTATCCAAAGACAATATTCCTCCATCCTTCTACATTAGCAACCAATAGCATTGATTTGTGTGACATCTGTCTCTCGAGGCCTTCTTTTATACACAAAATATATATTTTTAAGCACGTTCCCGAATTCTGTTAAAATTCCACAGAGAAACAACAATAACAACAACAAGATTACATTTGTATCACGACGGGAGGACGTCCCAAGGCACCGAAAAAAACACAAGTAAAAATTTCCTCACCTATTTGTTCAAAAGGAATTCGAATGTTACCCTCTTTGGTCGAGATGACCATGACGCTGGCTGGGTATGTGGAGACATTAGATTCAGGCGTTGAGATGTTGGTTATATTTGTCGAGATACAGTAGAGATAAAGATACAAGGGTATGAGGCCCACGACCAGGATAGTTGAAGACACAGTCATAATAATGCTGAAAAGTAGTACAATTCAATATACATTTATGCAGCACTTTTGACATTAGGAGATGTTTCAAAGCACTTTACAAAACTGGCTGGTCACCCAAACTGTGGGTGAAGTGGAGCTGGAGAGGTTAGTGGAGGGGGGAAAGGTGACTGATGGCACTATCAAAGAGATAATATTGAGGTCGACTTTAAAAGTGAGGATGGATGGAGTGAGTCGGAAAGACTCTGGGATGGAGTTCCAGAGAATGGTGGCAGAATGGCTGAAAGCCTGCTCACTGATGGTGCAGCATGATAGGGCAGAGGACACCAAACAGGCTAAGAAATGACTGCATGTTAATAAAAATCATTTGTAACCAGAGGTGTGCTTTGCAGATGAAGAGTTTAACTCAAGGACAATCTGTGACTCTCAGACTTATTTCTCTTAATCTTCTGCATTTTTAGCAACTCGAATTCAAAATCAAATCCTTGCATGTTGAGCCTTATTGCTACAGAGCATGCAAAGTTTTTGTTATCTGAGACCCTACATACTTGTTATTGTATATGCCAGCTGATTCACATGGAGATAATTTGAAGACATGTCTTTAACCTCCGCACCCCTTGTTGCAAATGGTGTTAATTTGCTTTGATCAAGAGGAGCAAGTCACCATTTTGTACAGTGATGTATTAGTTTGACAAAGAGAAAAACTGTGGGAAAATGAACAGCATAAGAGGGTCATTGAATGTGTTTTTTGCACTGTGACTCACTACTCAAGTGGAATGGAAATCCTTGTTAGCATACTTTATTAAAAAATGTTGGGCAGAAACTTGTAGGAGGGATTTGAATGCTAGGACAAGGATCTTGAACCCGCAGAGGATCAAATTCAAGATCCTCTTCCTCACTTTCAAGGCCATCCATGGCCTTGCCCCTTCCTACCTCTCTGACCTGCTGACTCCCTACCCACCCGCCCGCTCCCTCTGTTCATCAGGCTCCGGCCAGCTCCATGTCTCCCGCCCGACCCACTCTACCATCGGTGGCCGAGCTTTCAGCCGCTCTGCCCCCACACTCTGGAACTCCATTCCACAGTCCCTTTGCCTCGCTTCCTCCCTTGCCTCCTTCAAGGCCGGTCTCAAGACTCTCCTCTTCGATCATGTCTTCAGTCGCCCTCCCACCTCCCTGCCTTCCCTCACCCCTACCCTACTCCTCCCCCATGCTCGGGTCCTGACACCTGACTGTCCAGCACCTTGGGATGTCCTCCCGATTTGAAAGGTGCTCTATAAATGTAATTTTGTCATTGTTGTTGTTGTTGTTGAATTTAATCCGCTGGGAGTTGGGAGTCTTTGGAGCCAAGTGAGGATTCACTGAGCCTGGTGTGGGAGAGGACACAAGATCCAGAGTTCTTTGTGTCTGCAGCTTGCATAGGGGGAGTCTGGTGAGGCAGGAGTTTGAAAGTGTAGCCTGGATAAGATGAAGAGATATAGTACAGCATTGTTATCAAATAATGTCTCTTATGAAATCATGGGATGGGTAGTGGGCTAAACTGATGTGCTCAGCTAGCTACACATCTATTGTGATTACGCCCATCAATTCCATGTGTTTTAAAGATGCCACTCTACATTTTGTAATAAGCACAGTCAGTTAAGAGATGGAGAGAAGCATGTTCAGAAAAGGAGAGAGCTAGATGTTTGGAGGGATATTGTATTATATGATAAAAACAGAGCTGCAGCTTGAGGTGTTTTAAAAGGAAGCATTTCCTATCATTGATTGATTGCAGAATGCACGCTCTTTAAATCACAAATTTTAAAAACTCAATTTTAGTTTCACCCATCAGAGGACAAAATCATTCTCTGACAGACATATGATCTTATTGCTTGTTTTAGAGGCTAGAGGCTATCACTGGGATGTTTGACTATGAGTAATAAGGTAGAGAAAATGCCTTCAAATTTTTGTTTTACTGTTTCAATATCTCAACTGAACCATACGGTTCAGACCTTACTGACTTAATTACTTAAGGCTTATTTTTATATTTGAAAACCTACCTCTTCAACCATGGCTATGGTCATCTTCCTCTGCCCCTTTTCCCTTGCTTGGCATCCAACCCTGCCACTATGCAATGCTCCAAGACACTGTCCTACATGAAGGGCAATATATAAATGCAAATTGTTGTTGATCTTGGCCCTCATGACCACAGTGCGGAGAGAAGCCATTCTTGCTCTGAGAAAGGCATTTCAGTCGGGTAACTATTGAAAAACTTGACCCTGCTCTTACTAGACATTTCAGCTGCCTGATGCCTTGTATGGCGAAGTACATACTGCTATCTATGTGAGCAGTTATAATTAACTATTTAAGTGTAAACAATGTTTCTCGGGATTCAATGTGATTTCAACGCTTTCCAGTAAGTTCTGATGGATCAAGACACATTGAATCTCAGAAAATGTAGTCTTGATCCATTACTCCTTGAGCACTTAATGGCTGCAATGAAGAACATGCACACAACATGTACACTTACTGGCTGCATTGAATTATGCATGTGCTGCGTAGATTATTGATTAAATCAGATTTTATACAATTTATAGTTTGTATAAATTGCAACTCCAACTTCATGTAAATCGTATTAACTGTTATGGTCCCAGTTGATAGAGTTTTACTGTCCAGACAGTATAGACAACAAGGTTCCTCAGATTTGTATTATCTGAGCCAAACATACAAAGTTCAAAGACAACATAATTTGCATCAGTCACTGGTAATTGAAGAAATACTGGAAAAACAAAGACTGTAAAATAAAAACCAAAGTGAGTCAAACAGTTTGGTTTTGAGCAAGCTATCTGAAGCACAACATTAAGATAATAGGCAAAACAAAGAATGATAATATGTACATCTGGATTGTCTCTGAATTATATGTTAATGATTTACTAGGATAGCATTTGATCTCTTACAAGCTGATCATGTGATTTTCTTTCAGACTAGAACTGAAACTGAAATTTGGTAATATCCTTTAAAAACATCTAGTCATTCATAAATAGCCTGGAGGTAAAATCGAAGAGTGAATTTTTATATGAAGGTGTGTAACAATGGAAGCCGCTTTAACTGGACGCTGGTTAACCTCCAGACAATCAGACAAAATACGCAGCCCTGATTCATTTGTATTCTTATCCATTTTAAATATGCTTGTTAATTAGAACAAAAATTCAGTAATTCCGGACAAAATGCTGCTGCAGCTACTCACACACCACAAGCAGCTCCATGATGGAACATAGGAACATACGAGTTAGGAGCAGGAGTAGGCCTATCGGTCCCTCAAGCCTGCCCCACTATTCAATAAGATCATGGCTGATCTTCTAACCTAACTCCATCTGCCCGCCTTATCCCCATATCCCTTAATCTCTCTATCCTTTAGAAATCTATCAATCTCAGTCTTGAATATGTTCAAGGACTGAGCATCTACAGCCTTCTGGGGTAGAGAATTCCATAAATTTACTACCCTCTGAGTGAAGAAGTGTTTCCTCAACTCAGTTTGAAAAGGCTGACCCTTAATCTTAAGACTGTGACCCCTACCAGGGGCTAGATTCTCCTACCAGGGGAAACAGTCTCACACTGCCTACTCTGTCAAGCCCCATAAGAATCTTATATGTTTCTATAAGATTACCCCTAATTCTTCTATATCCTAGAGAATATAGGCCTAGTTTACTCAACCTATCCTCATAGGTCAACCCTCTTATTCCACGAGCTAACCTAGTGAATCTACACTGCACCCCCTCTAAGGCCAGTATGTCCTTTCTTAAATAAGGAGACCAAAACTGCACACAATATTCGAGGTGCAATCTCACCAAGGCCCTATATAGTTGCAGCAAGACTTCCCTATTCTTGCATTCTAAACCTTTAGCAATAAACGTCAACATACCATTAACTTTCCTAGTTGCTTGCTGTACCTGCATACTAACTTTTTGTGACTGGTGTACAAGGACACCCAAATTCCTCTGAACACTAACACTATCTAGTCTCTCCCCCTCTAGAAAATAATCTGCTTTTCTGTTTTTACTACCTAGGTGAATAACTTCACATGTCCCCATGTTATATTCCATCTGCCACCTGCTTGCCCATTCACCTAGCCTATCTATATCCCTTTGCAATCTTTTTGTGTCATCCTCAGAGCTTAATCTCCCATCTAGCTTAGTATCATCCACAACTTTAGATATTTTAAGTTCTATATCCTCATCTAGCTCATTGATATAGATTGTAAATAGTTGAGGCCAAGCACTGATCCTTGTGGCACTCACTAGCCACATCTTGCCAATCTGAGAAGACCCTTTTATCCCTACCCTCTGTTTTCTTCCCGTTAGCCACTCTTCGATCCATACTAATATATTGCCTTTAATTTCATGGGTCGTAATCTTGTGTAGCAGCCTTTTATGTGGCGCCTTGTCAAATGTCTTCTGAAAATCTAATTACACTGCACCTACTGGTTCCCCCCGTCTAACCTGCTAGTTACACCCTCAAAGAACTCTAAATGATTTGTTAAGCATGATTTCCCTTTTGTAAAGCCATGTTGACTCTGCCTAATCATTATGGTCTTCTAAGTACTCCACGACGATGTCCCTAATTAAGGATTCTAGAATTTTCCCTACCACCGACGTCAGACTGACTAGTCTATAGTTCCCCATCTTCTCTCTCACACTCTTCTTAAATAGTGGTGTTACATTTGTGATCTTCCAATCAATGGGAACCGTTCCAGAAGATCAAAAACAAGGCTTCCACTATCTCAGCAGCCACCTCTTTTAAAACCCTAGGATGCAGACCATTAGGTCCAGGGGATTTATCATTTTTCAATCCCAACAGTTTCCCTAGTACTAATTCTTTACTGATGTTAATTTCTCTAAATTGCTCACTAACATTAGCTTCTTGGTTTAACATAATGCCTTATGTTCTACACAATCTGTTCTACAATAGGGAGCCAGTGGAGCCTGGCAAGGATTGGAGTGATGGGAGTGTGGAGAGAAGAACAATAAGGAAAAATAGTGAGTTCCATTTTCAGCACTTTCAACCTGTCAAGTACAATTCATTTTCTCAACAGCAAGTAGAAGCAAAACAATTAAGCTTGGCATTCCAGGCATTCGAACCCACACATTGTAACTAAAAGGCAAGAGTGCGTTAAACTGAGTCAAACTGGTGATACATGTGATAGTGATATATTAATCTACTCAAGTAGTCAGAGTTGTGAACAAATTTATTTTGCATTGATTTCCATTTTGGCAGATCATCCGTCAATGATTAGTCTGATGTCAGCTGTCCCTGTATTATGTTGCTAAGGATCTGGCAAGAGCAGTTTGGCAGGAGCCAATGCTTGGTGGATATGTGTTTGGAGTACTAATAGAGTCTAACCTCTGGAACTCCATTCCACAGACCCTCCACCTCGACCCTCCCTTGCCTCCTTCTAGACCCATCTCAAGACCCTCCTCTTCGACCGTGCTTTCGATCACCCTCCTTCCACCCCTTGCCCTCCACCCTCCCCAATCTCGAAACCCAGCTCGGGTCCGAAACTCTGACCGTCCAGCACCTTGAGATGGCCTCCCGACGTGAAAGGCATTATACAACTAATTTTTGTGGTTGATGTTGTAAAGCTTGCCACAAGCTTTACGGAACAGAAGCTGAGTGGAACAACTTGCATTAAATATAGCACCCTTCATGCAGGGTAGCATCTCGGAGCACTTGAATTCTTGAACCCCAGAGACCATTCTGCCCCTCCAAGTCCTGCCAATGAGCCAAACTAGCTAGTTTCTCATCAGCTGTGCCCAGGAGTACTGAAGACCCCTCTTGCTTAGAAACCACCAGAGGGCTGGCTCAGTTCCGACATTACGTTGTTAAGTATCATCTTGGAGCCAATTCAGCTCCAAAGAGAGCCTGCTTAGCTTCCTGCAAAGAGGATAGTCAGTAGTAGGTCATTTGGTAATTTTCTTAACTCTGAAAATGCTCCAAAAGGTTTTGATCGATTTTTACAGAAGCAGGATATTAGATGACGTTGTTGGGCACTGGATGGCATCACCACAAAGATACTGGACAAAAGATCCTGGGCAATTGTTCTGTCAGACACTACAACTGACATTGCCCCATTATTGAAATCTCTGAAACTTGTCATCTGCTGGGAACATCAATCCAGTCATTGGCAAAGAAAAAGAGGATTTAAATAGGCTTGCAAATTGGGAGGCACCCACGAGAGAAAGAGAGAAGTCAAACTATAAGCACTCACCTGAGATCCATATCTCCATCCGTCCAGTAGCTTATCAGGTTTGAAACAATTCCTCCAGGGCTAGAACCCATAACCAGAACAGCGATTGCTGAAGTTGGGTTCAGACTAAAAGAAAGTCCTAGGATTATTGCAACGAGAGGCATCACCCCAAGCTGACAAGCCATGCCCACAGCGAGAGCCTTAGGTCTCTTCAAGTGAGCCCACAGCTTGTGCAAATCTGTAGTGCAGCCCATGGAAAGCATGATAAACAGAAGGGCGACAGCAAAAAGCTTCGAAACAATCTTCATCAAGTTCTTATTGAAATCTTCAGAACTGATTGTGCTGTTGCTGCTGACCTCTGAAGTTTTTGTCAAATTTTCCATTTCTACTTCACAATCAAAACTATTCAAAGAGCGTAGCTAAGCAGTGTGGAAGCACTGATTTCTAAGTCTGGTGTGACTGTACTTTCTCTTTTATGAATAGCAAGATGCACAGAGGAACTTAATGCCCAACAATAAATCACTGCCATGATTGGCCAAGATAATTTATTCATATTTTACTTAACCCTTCAAGAGCTGGAACAGTGGAATAAACTTTCAGAACTAGACAAACTTTGAGAACTTCAGTTAACGAACATTACTGATCCAATGACTAATATTATTGGAATAAATCTAATATTGAGATCTACAATAACAAAAACTTGCATTTACATAGGGTCCTTCGCACAGGGTAGCTTCTCAAAAGCACAAATAAAGGTTCATTATTATTACAATTGTGACTAGATATTTAGAAATAGATAATAATAATAATAATAATAATAGATCCCCTAAATGAAAATGCCAGTGTTCAGGAAGCTAAATAGGGTTAATTTTGTAGGTTTGAGGAAAGATTTAGGTAAAATAGCCTAGAGAATAAGATTAAGAGATAAAAATCTAGACCAACAGTGACAAATATTTAAGGATGTAGTGCAAAATTCTCAGCGGTCGCATATTCCCTTGCGGAATAAGACTACCACAGGGAAAGCAATTCATCCGTGGCTAACTAGAGCTGTTAGGGAAAGCATCAAATTAAAAGAAAAGACTTAAAAAACTGCCAAGAAAAGCAGCAAATCTGAAGATTAGGAGAGTTTTAGAAACCAGCAAAAAAAAACTAAAAAACTCGTTAAGAGCGAGAAAAAGGAGTATGAGGGTAAGCTAGCTAGGAACATTAAGTCAGATTGTAAAAGTTTTTACAAATACATTAAGAGGAATAGGCTAGTGAGGGTAAATGTAGGTCCACTTCAATCAGAGACGGGAGAAGTTGTAATGGGGGATAAGGACATGGCAGAGTCCCTAAATGGGTACTTTGCATCTGTCTTCACCTTAGAAGTCTGCCAACAATAGAGATGCTCCAAGGGGCTAAGGACAGGGAGCAACTTAGGGAAATTTTCATCAGTAGAGAATAGGTGCTAGGGAAACTGTTAGCACTAAAAAGTGATCAATCCCCTGGTCCGGATGGCTTGCATCCCAGGGTTTTAAAAGAGGTAGCTTATGAGATAGTGGAGGCCTTATGTCTGATCTTCCAAAATTCCTTGGATTCTGGAACAGTCCCCATGGATTGGAAGATCGCAAATGTCACACCACTATTTAAAAAAGGTGGAAAGGAAAAGATGGGGAACTATAAGCCAGTTAGTCTCACATCAGTGACAGGAAACATTTTAGAATCGTTGGTTAAGGATGTGGTAATGCGCTATTCAGGGAAGCACAATATAATTAGGCCAAGTCAGCATGACTTTACAACAGGGAAGTCATGTTTGACAAATCTCATAGAGTTTTTTGAGGATATTTCCAGTAAATTAGATAAGGGTGAATCAGTGGATGTGGTCTATTTGGACTTCCAGAAGGCATTCGATAAAGTGCCACATAAAAGGTTAGTCCAAAAGATAAGGACCCAAAAAAATGCAGCGAGACATAGATAGGTTAGGTGATTGGGCAGGTAGGTGGCAGATGAAGTATAATGTAGGGAAGTGCAAAGTCATCCACCTAGGTAGCAAAAACAGTAGAGCGGGTTATTTTTTAGAAGGGGAGAGACTGGAATGTGTTAGCGTCCAGAGGGACTTGGGTGTCCTTGTACACCAATCACAGAAGGTCTGCAGGTGCAGCAGCAATTAGGAAGGCGAACGGTATGTTAACATTCATTATAAAAGGATTAGAGTATAAGAGTATGGAAGTCTTCTGCAACTGTATAGGGCCCTGGTGAGACCACACCTGGAATACTGTGTGCAGTTTTGATCTCCTTATTTAAGGAAGGATGTACTTGCCTTGGAGGGGGTGCAGCGTAGATTTACCAGGTTTGTACCAGAGATGAAGGGGATGAGTTACGAGGATAGGCTACCAATTTGGGCCTATATTCTCTAGAATATAGAAGAATTAGAGGGGATCTTATAGAAACCTATAAGATCATCAAAGGGCATGATAGAGTAGATAGTGGGAGATTGTTTCCCCTGGTTGGAGAAACTAAAACCAGGGGTCACAACCTTAAAATCAGAGGCCAGCCCTTTCACACTGAGTTGAGGAAGAACTTCTTCACTCAAAGGGTGGTGAATGTATGGAACTCACTACCCCAAAGGGCTGTTGACGCTCAGTCCTTGAACATATTCATAGATAGATAGATAGATTTCTTATTGCAAAATGGATTAAGGGATATGGGGATAAGGCAGGGTTATGGTATTAGCTGGAGTTAGATTAGAAGATCAGCCATGGTTGAATGGCGGGGCAGGCTCGAAGGGCTGAATGGCCTACTCCTGCTCCTACATGTTATGTTATTTTAGGAGCTGTTCAGATTAAACATTCAATGACTCTCCTTCCTTTTTTTCCTCTTTTAAAATGAACTTTCTCTAATGAAATTTGATATTGATAGTGCAAAACTGCACTAACTTCTGTTGTCCTTGGTTAACCCATATCAGAATAGAGGTTTAGTTTATTTTTCTTGCACAAGAGAAATGCTTACTAATCCATTTAGAAAAACCTGTGAAGCATTAGCCTGAATGTAGGCAACAATGTTGAAGGAGCTAATAGACAGGTGAGGAAATTCAAATTATAAATAATCCTTGCTTGCAGTAGAATGCCTTATACATCACAACAACATCTTAAAAGTGTTTCACAACATATACTGTAATATGAAATGACTGTGATTTTTTAAGTGAAAGCAGCAGCCAATTTGCACAGCAATGTCCACAATTAGCCATGAAGTGAATGAGTAATTTTTCTGGGGGATTTTTGGCCAAATCATTTCTCCATTGGGAGAACCACCCTTCTGCTTTTGAATAGTGCTACGTGAACTTTAACTGAACATGCTCTTGGGACCTTGGTTTGACATCTCATCCAAAGTGTTAACTAAGATCATCACTATATTTTAATTTTATTTATTTTAAATTAAATTGTTGACTCGGGAATTTGTGAGTTTATGTGGTTTAGGACCCCAAGACAATCAAGCTCATATTAACTTTTCAACCTTTATATAGTAATATGCATGATACAGAAAGGTATAAATAGTTACCAATCCAGAGAACAGAATATACCGCTACAGATGTTTTCTTTGTGGTATTTTCTTCCTTCTCTCCTTCTAAGATCTTTAGGCTAGATTATACTCTGTATTTATACACAGGAACAAACAAGTTTTCACGACTTTCAAGTCTATCTAGTTTGGTTCATAGATACTGTTTTCCTCTTTTTATTCCTCAGCTAACAATGACCATCTCATTTGAACATTCTGCAAGGCCACCTAATGATCACACACACACTTTGTCTTTCCACATAA
This sequence comes from Callorhinchus milii, assembly GCF_018977255.1. NCBI lineage: Eukaryota > Metazoa > Chordata > Chondrichthyes > Chimaeriformes > Callorhinchidae > Callorhinchus > Callorhinchus milii. Next base: position 37,330,732 of record NW_024704742.1, read on the forward strand.
CAACAACAACAACTCTCAGAGTGCTATATAAATCCAAGTTGTTGTTGTTGTAAATTAACATAATTGTAATTAACCCAAACAAATTTGGTTTGCAAGTATTTTAAACCACCCATGATTCCCTGAAAATGTAAGTTAGAAAGAAAAAAGTTACACAGAAGCGTCCTCATTCCTCTTATAATACCAGGAAATTCCAATGCCAAGCTTCTAATGCCAATAGATTAGCTACAAAGCAAAAGGAAATGATAAGAAGACAGGATGTTACTCAGTTCACGGTATTTCTAGTATACTGTACTACATCAACCAGTTAAAATAAACACACAAATGCAGGAAATTCACAGCAGATCAATCATAACATAACACAGGTCACCCATTGTACATTATTATTTCCCTATATAACTGTACAAGACAGAGAAAGGATACTAGAAAAGAAATGACAGACCGTATTCATTTCTAGCACGGAAACAAGTTACATGAGTACAATCATCAGAAAAACAGCAGAACAAATGTTTAGTAAAGTTCTATTAGAGGCAAAATACATAGGGATGCAACAGTATAACAGTCACTTTACAAAATGTCATCGATCTATAGTGTTAAAGTGATTACAAATATATGTTCCATGTTGGCAAAGCAGATTTCCATTAGGCAGAGTGGTTCTACTGCTGGCCCGTGGGCCGCATCCGGCCCAGGGGATGATTTCATCCAGCCCACAAACCATCTATTACATCATTGTTCAATGAGCGAATATAGGTGACATGCAAGCCTGAGCCAATCAGGAGATTGTCCCCGGGACCTTAGGCTCTGCCCGACAATGGGACTGGCAACCAGGATAAAATATTGCTTATGCTTTGGGCCTGACCTCTCTGTTTGGCTAGCGATATTTCTATCTTTCCTTCTTCAAAAGACACTTTTTTGAACAGTGACAAATAGCCAAAGCAGTTGGCTAGTCAGCAAAAACGACTCCTCAAATTAATCTTGAATTTTCCTTATCTATTCTAGACAAGGGCTAGCGACTAGATATCTGTACAAGCTGTTAAGATACGGGCTGTGAGAGTTTAGAAATAAAAAGTGCTTGTTAAATATGGAACTTTATTTTCAAAGAAAATAGTTATATTTATTATACATAGCTAAAAAGACTGATTATTCTTGTTTGTCATCTTGTCCTCCATATCCCAAATACTACTATAGGTTTCCCTCTATACATCTCAAAATACTGATCAGTTCTCAGACTCTGAGCCTTTTGAAAGCAGACAGTAATTAATAATAATAATCCTTGCCCTTGAAACAGCGTCTTTCAAATGGTAAGGTTTAGTGCTCCTTCTCTTGTAGTACTGTGATCCACTAAACAACAGGGACTTTCAGAACTGGATAAAGACACGCAAAAGAAATGTGGGAAACAAAGTTTCAAACTACTTAGCTTCGATTCTGAAAGAACATAATTGGTCAGTCTGTACACGGATGATCATTCTTCAATTATTACATGGGAACCTGTCCCTGGTTTACAATCACACTGGAGATGACTGGCATTGTATTGATGATGCTCTGCTTTGACCCTTTTGGTTTTGGACGTCTTGTTAATGTCTCCACTTCTTCTGGCTCTGGTATTTCAATCCATTGGTTTTTCCAATCCTCAAAAATTTTTCTTAGTCTCACATTTTCAATTTCTGTTTCAGTTTTAAGAGCTGTCAAAATAAATAGATGCTTTGTGTTATTTTTTCCGATTTTTACATAAAGTCAGATTCAAAGTTGAATTACTAAGACTAAGATGTGAGCCAAAAATCCTCAAATATCCTTTAACATAACTTGAATCAGTTTGAATCTGCAGCCTTCATTCACTATGTCAAGATGAAAATAGAGTTTGTACTCTCTTTCTGGGTGCAAAACAATTTAGAGCACTGTATAAACATTATTTGAGGTGGCATTATAATGATGAACATGAAATATTACTGTTTTCTGCTGTTCATCTACTGTTCAACTAATCAACTATTCAACTAATTTAAAACTCCCCCCGCATTCTCACCCACACTAAACTCTGTACCTCCATTACCCAAGTCCTTGTCAAACTCCATTGGCTCCCTGTCACAGAGCGGATCAGTTTCAAAATCTTCACTATTGTACTTAAATCCCTTCATGGCCTAGCACCCCCCATCTCTCCAACCTGTTCCCTCCCTACGCAGTAGCCCATTTGCCCACAGCTGTTTGTGAGACACAGCAATGTCTCATAAACAATCATAAATGAATGAATTTTTACATGAAGAGTCATTGGACGGGACACCGAAAGAAATTCCCTTCCCTTTTCAAATGATGCCACAGGACCTATACACTCAATTTATCATCTCATCTGACAAGGTACTCCCCCAGTTGCAGTTTCAGACTATACTATGTGAGTTCAAAGTTCTAATGTGGGGCTTCATCCCACAACCCAATGACTATGGGGCAAGGGTGCTACCAACTGAATCAGGCTGACACCTGAGAAGCGTTCACCTAGTTTCAAATTGCTCATCAGTGAAAGATTACTAACCATTGAACCTCAGGTTTACCGCTCTTTTTGGCAGTATTATAGGCCTCTTCTTTTAATTTTATACTTTCCCTTTTATACTACTTTATACTTTCTCTGGTTAGCCAAGGTTGAACCACTTTTCCCGTTGTATTTTTATTTTTCAAGAGAATATGTGATCGCTGGGAATTATGTATTATATCTTTAAATGTTTGCCATTGCTGGTCTGCCATCATATTTTTTAATCTAATTTCCCAGTCTATTTTAGCCAAATCTTCTCTCATACTTGCAAAGTTGGCTTTATTTAAATTTAAGACCCTTGCTTCGGATTCAACTATATCACTCTCTAACTTAATGTTAAATTCCATCATGTTATGGTCACTCTGCCATAAAGGAGCCTTAACTTCCAGATTGCTGATTAGCCCTAATTCATTACAAAACAACAACGACTTGGATTTATATAGCGCCCTCCACGCCGCATGGCATCTCAGAGCGCTTCACAGTAATGGATCCCGGGGCCGAGCCAGGGGGAGGGGGGGGAAGGTGACCAAAGGCGCTGTCAAAAAGAAAGGTCTTCAGCAGAGACCTGAAAATAGGAAGAGAGGGGACGAGGCGAAGGGAGTGAGGAAGGGAGTTCCAGAGCCTCGGGGAGTAGTGGCTGAAGTCACAGCCAACGATGGTGGAGTAGAGGATTCGGGGGACAAGGAGGAGGCCAGACCCAGTGGAGCAAAGGCAACGGGCACTGTTGTGAGGAGAGAGGAGGTCAGAGAGGTTGGGAGGTGCAGAGGAGTGGACGACAAGAGTGAGGATCTTGAAGTCGAATACTACACAAAGTACTTTTGAACATGAATGAAGGAGCAATGAACCAAAAGAATCAGATGTAAATGAACCGTCTACCTGTGTTGGTTAAATAAACATAATAATCCTTGCATTTAATGTAGCACCTTATCACATCTTCGAGACATGTCAAAACGCGTCACAGAATATACTGTAAAGTGAATTCACTGTATATTTTGTGCGCCAAATGTAAAATTAAAATAAAGAGGGCATTAAAGACATTTAAAGTTTAAATAGGATCAAGAACAACTTAAAAAGGTATTTTCAAATACAATATGTCACATACTTTCCAAAGAAATCTTGGATGCTTCTACCCTTTTCACCCGATTGAGAATAACTCTATCGAAAAACTCTATTTCAGCTAAAAGTGGTGACACTTTTGCTCTGGACTTTCTTTCCTTCTTCGAATTGTAGGTCAGATTTGCCAATTTCCAAGGATTTTCACTACAAACAAAATAAACAGATTAAATATTTTCTTCAGTCAGCTCTAAGCCAGGGTTATTCACCTTATGTTTCACAATCCTCTCCATGTTTTACCACAAATTAGGAAAGTAGGAAAAGACACACAATGGAAAGTTGCTAATGGCTTTCAGAGGAAATTACTTTTGTGAAGCAGGATGTTTTTAGTTTTTGCACATATGATTTTTAAATAATAAGGAGCTGGGAATGCTTGATATTGTGTTCCATTCTCATGCCCTGACCACATGATGCCAATATTGTACCAACCATGGTCCCAGTTGGCATCATCTAACACTGCACACTAGGGATCAAACTTGGGACCTTCTGGGTCTGTATGGTTCAGATTCATTTGGTAACATTGTGGGGCCATGAAAGCAAGAATAGATTTTCACCCAGTCAGCCTGAGAATCTTAAACCCAGGTAACTGAGGCGAAATCATAACACATGCCACAAAAGTCTCCAACAATGGCCTCCTTCTGTGCTGTATAATTCTATGATTCTGCACGAATACGATTATGTATGTTTTCAAAAGAAACCAAGCATTTAATATAACAGGAGTAAAGTCAGAAACTGAATTTATTTCAGAAACAGTTTGATTGTATAATGGAAAGATGGTAGAGTGGGTATTCTGTAAGGACAAGATCAAATGGGCCGAAGAGACTTCTTCATCTGAGTTCCTTTGATTTTGTGACCTACAGAACTCAGTTATTTCTTACCCTCTATTTATTTACAGATGAGGTTCATAACATTATTAATCTATGTGGTTGCGTGCTTAATCATTTTTGTGAAGTCCTGTAGCTCAGTGGTTAGAGCACTCGCCTTGCAAGTGAGAGACTTGGGTTCAATTTCTGGCAGGGCGAAATGTTGGGCAAGTTTCCTTACTCTACACCCCTCTGTTTACCTAGCAGCAAGTCGGAACCCAGTTGTTAGTTGAGTGGCAGATCGCTTTTCCGATTATAATCCTTCAACAAAAAACAATAATAATTTGGCCACTTAATCTACGACTGTTTGTGGGACACTGCTGTGCGAAATTGGCTGCCTCGTTTCGCCCACAAATATACAGTCAATTCACTTTACAGTATATTCTGTGAAGCACTTTGAATCTCTAGAAGACATGAGAAGCGCCGTATCAAATGCAAGGGTTATTATTATTATAGGAACAGTGATCATTTTTGTGTTTTAACAGCAACTACTTTGCCACATTAATGCACCTCCACACTTTGAAATCAAATTAAGTATTGCTTTTTGTGTTACATGTGGTTTACTACCCTCTACTTATTTAGTTAATATTAATAAAGTTAATATTCCATGTAATTGCGTGCTTATTCATTTTTTACATTTAGCTAACCAAAAATGAAGGCCAAACATTTATTGGAATACAACTCTGGAGCAAGAATCTAATCCTTATTTTTGAAACAATTAATAAAGAATAGGGACAGGGAGCAACCACCTAAAATAAAGTTAGGAGTTCAACGTTATTATAGGTTCTCAGAATAAATGTTAATAAAAGGAACACCTCATTGAATTTTCATGAAGAAAAGCCATAATTCAGATCGCACCTTAGTTACAACAACTGAAACACAGAGTGAAGAAATTCCTTAAGTTTGATATAATCATGTTTGACCATGCTTCATCCTTTCTAAAAAAATTACTGAATTGTCTATTGAAGCACACGTGCTTTTATTCATATCAGCTTTTCACGTTGGAATGACATGTCAAAGCGTTTTACAGGATATACAGTCATCATGATACTTTTATATCTTTTCTTTATGTGTGAATTACACGCTCCTTTCAGGATCCAAAAGAACAATCCTTCACTGCACATTTTTTCCAAGATACGTGCCCAGTCAGAGCAATCTCACAAACTACTCACAACACTTTATTTCTCTTAAATTATTCTTATTTATTCAAACAAGTATCATTAACAATAACTTTCCTGAATGCGATACAACACAAAAACAAAAATATAACACATAAGCAATACATTAACAATACTTTAACAGTATTAACTTGAGCAAACTTGAATAAATCATACAATCTTATACTTTACTAACTACTGAACTAATATTCAGGACACCAAGACCTCTTGGGAAACACAGAAGAGATGATTGTATCAGTTGTAATCTCTTCTGGGAAGGTTTCAGAATTGGAATAATCTGACATGTGTTAGTGTTGGTGTTCGTACATCTCCAACCCTTACTCACATCCCGGAATTTAGCTCCCTTCCTTATAACCCAATTTTGTCCATGTGACTGGTCCATCCACTCAGTCCTTCACACCCCTTGAGACCCATGGTACCAAGTGTCAAAGGAGTATCTATCCCTCAGTTGACAGTAACTGGAACCCATCGTTGTGAACGCTGATTCATCTCATGATCAGCAGTGTCTTTTTTATTTCAAGTCTTCTTTACAATCTTTTTAACTTTAATTGTTGTTTTAACCTTTATCCCCCTCTTGCAACACTAACTCCCATATTATATCATCTCACACTGTGAAATACAGTGACTTTCTGCATTTTTTGCGAGCGAACGTCAATTTGCCAGCAGCAATGTCCACACAAACAGCCAAGAAACAAATGACCAATTTTATCTGCGGGGTTGTTAGCCAGGACACTTTGAGAAACTCCATTGTCTTTTCAAATATCCCATGGGATCTTCAACACCCACCTCAACATACAAATGTTTAACATTGGACCTTAGTTTAACATGTCATCTGAAAGACGGCACTTCCAATGATGAAACACCCTCCCAGGACTGCATTGGAGTGTCAGCTTAGATTCCAAGTCCTAACATGGGGCTTGAGCCCACAACTTTCTGACTCAGAGGCAAGAATTATCTTGAGGATTTTCCTGAGGATTTTCTGAAAAGATGCACATAAATGCCCAAGTAAATTTAACGGTCAAATACAAAAAATCGTTACTTACAATTTGAAAGACTTATTTGTGACTTTCGATTCTAGAGGCCTCGTAATGAATGAATATTCCATAATGTCGACACAGAGATAAATCCAGTTCGGTTTCTGGCTTTCTCGAGTCACCTTTTCAAAAGGCAAAGATCAGTAATTCTGTAGTTCACTAATGCAATAGCAATAACCAATAGGATTTATTAAAGAAAAGGGTCTTTAATCCCTACGTTTAGAAACAAAAGGGATTATTCACACAGCTAAAGACTTTCATTTAATTACATTTCAATTTAATAAATAATAATGTAGTAACTTGGATCGATAACGATTAATCAAGTACTTCTGCTCAAGAATTTACATCTCTAAAAAGAAAAAAAAGTATGTTTTTAGAACACTGAATGTTACCCTGTCAAAAAAGCACAAAAAAAAGCATTAAAAAAATCCTACACACGCGTGAACACAGTAAAATCTTGAAAAGAGCTCTGAGATGTTTCAACAATGTTAAAACAATCGAAGAATAATGAAATAATAACAATCTTTGCATTTGATATAGTACCTTTCAGTTGGGAAGATGTTTCAAACCATTTTGCAGGACTTACTGTAAAGTATAGTGATGAGTATTTGTGGCCAAACACAGCACCAATGTACACACAGCAATCATCTACAAACAGCAATGAAGTGAATGATCAACTTTATCTGAGGAATTGATGGCCAGGCAGGGGGTATCATGATTTTCAGCTTCGTACAGGTGTAATTTTTAAAATAATCTTTCCACATATCATTCAGACTTTACACATGCAGTGTAACGATAATCAATGAGGGAAATTAAGCAAAATAAAACAAAATATCAGAGGCCTGAAATTACAAGCAGTCTTAAGGTATAGGTATATTTTCTCTTAAAATTTAAGATGGAACAGGATTGTGGAAAATTCTTAAATCCAGTTTTAATTTGGAAGTTGTCTGTAGTTCCTAACACAAACTGGCTTCCAAACTAATACTGAAGTGAAAAATTTGCCATAATTCTACACAATCTTAACTTTTAAATTTAAATTTTAACTAAAACTAGGTGGAATGTCGAGCCTTTTATTAATAATTGCAAAAGGTTAATTCTAACCAAGACCTACGCAAAGGATGCTATAAAAATGTAAGCAGTTGCTGTTGTAACAGCCTGATACTGTATTTGACAAAAATCATTCATTATAATGGAAGTTAATAATTATACACAGATGTCTCGAGGAATAATTGTTAGAATTTCCATTTCAAATACTTTCAGAGCTTCAACTGTGTTTGCAAAGAATTTGTACAAAACGAATTGTAATAGCAGCTCATTCATGGAATTTCCCTGATGTTCACTGAATGTCCTTGATTCCAGCTGAGACTTTCATTATTAGAATTTCAGTGTAAAAGAGACCGAGGTCTAGAAAAGTGCAGGAAACTGCACTCTCTGAACAATAAACAAACGTTTGAGACGTGGTCGCTGAAACTTAATACAGTAATAATAATCCTTGCATTTGATATAGCACATTATCACGTTATCAAGACGTCTCAAAGCACTTCACAGGTCAATAATAATCCTTGCATTTAAAATAGCACATTATCAAATATTCAAGATGTCTCAAAACACTTCACAGAATATACTGTAAAGTGAATTGACTGTATATTTTGTGGCGAAGCGTGGCAGCCAACATTTCACCCTGCCGGGAATTGAACCCAGGTCTCTCACTTGTGAGGCAAATGGTCCTGAGCTATGACTATGTTTGACTATGTTTTGTTTTGTGAGCAAAACGTGGCAACCAGTTGCGCACAACAATCTCCCACAAAGAGCAATGGACTGAGCGACCAATTTTATTTGGGAGATTGTTGGACAGGACACGGGAGAAACTTCCTCTCTTTTCGAATTGTGCCCTGGGATCTTTAACATCCACCTGAACAGGCAGATGGGACCTTGGTTTAACATCTCATCTGAAGGGTGGCACCTCCGACAATGAAACACCTCCCCGCGCTGCATTGGAGTGTCACCTTAAACCGTGTGATTCCAAATCCAAACCTGGAGTTTGAATCCACAAACTTCTGACTCAGAGGCGGGAATGCTACCACTGCGCCAGACACACAGCCTCCACCTGCTGCTTTTTTCCTATGTTCCTATCAATCCAAAAGGTCTGCAATTGACACCATTAATAAAGCTTAATGGTGTCAATTGCAGACCTTATGGATTGATAGGAACATGGGTAAACAGCTATAGGACAAGATCATTCATCAAGTCTGTTTCACCAATTTATTGGATTTTGGCAGCTCTTTTCATCCCAGTGCCCTGCATTTTAGCCATCCCTCTTATTATCGGACGCTGAGATGGATGTGCACCTGATCAGCCTTTCTCTTCATAGAATCACTGAAATAAGTTTGTCAAGTAAACCATTCGACCTACTACATCTGCGCTGTTTTATATCCATATAAAATAAATGACATAGTCCGAATTGTTTTTGCCTTCAAATTCCTCTTTTAAAAGAATAAACTATGTTGAGAATCTCCTCTTTTCAAATAATGCTATAGGATGTTCAACATCAACCTGAACAGACATCCTTCAGCACATCACACAGATGGTTTAACATCTAACCACACAGCTTTCTCCGCAATCCTACAACGTGGGACTTGAACCACGAACCTTCCCAGTGTAAGGTGTTAAAAAAAATGTTTTAATCAGTCCCTGTTTAAAACATAGTTTTAGTTGGTTAGATTCCAGCAGTTTCTCAATGCACACCCTGGATTCCCCAAGCCTTGACTCTTGCCACCCTGCTCGTAATACTTTCTGGAATTATGGTGGTACGTTGCAACGCTCTAGGGAGTGAGTGGATTCTATTCCAATAAATATCTCTTGAATTACTGGAAGATAGGATGGAATATATGAACTCTCAGTGTGGTTTGAATACTCTTAAGCATTCACAGCTTTCACAACAAAGTAATTTTCCAGTAACCCATCAAAGCCACTACACAAACCAGAGTACAAAGCACATCTTGTAATGAATAATAATATAAAATTGACCAGGGAAATGATTAAGAGGCTGTCATCTCCAAATTAAAATAACATTTATTTATAATACGTCTGAGAGTAAGCATGGCTCAGGCCAAAAAGAATGATTTCCGTAAGAAAAAAGGCATTTTAACCGAACAAGCAAAGGTTTTCTCATCACCAATTTTCTCCTCTCTGAAAGATGTTCAACTCCTTTGTTCTTGTACCTGGGTACCAGACAACCTCTTGTACTTCACCCAAATGATCATTATTCCGGTGTTAGCCCTGACAGTGAGAATTATGGTAAGGGACTCATGGATCTGTTTTCCTCAGGAAAGCTGCAGCTAGGAACAGTGAAAGCATGTTTACAGAACACAAAATTTCAACATGATTGTTGGTAAGACATTGTTCTTGATTACCATGGATGTTGAACCTGTGATATTCAGACTTGTTTAAAACAAACTGCTGGAATCTTGAAAAAGGTTGTCAACTTTTGGATATTGGTACCAGAAGATGATTGACTAAAAATATGTTTTTGTGGAGCTGGATGCCAGATGTCTTTATGATGTTAATGAGTCTCAACAAAAGAAGAACTAAGTTTTAGAAATGGAGTATCTAACCGCAAATAATTTCGAGGAGGGATATACTGCAATCAACATGCTGATTCCTCATCAAAACCATTGTATTTGTCTGACCAATTCCATGTAGTGAACATTATTAACCTGTTGTTAGCATTTGATTTGATGAAACGTATAACTTTGATATGCATATTTTTACTAATCTTTTATTAAATTGTACTACTTAAAAAGTAGTACAATTTTAGTACAATATACTTCACCACAGTGTCACAAATTTAATTAACCCTTACACGGCCACTTAATATTGCAATTTAATACAATGCAATATTACATTTGTAAAGCGCCTTTCACTTTCAGAAGGATGTCCCAAGGCGCTGAACAGTCAGGGATTAGGACCCGAGCGGGTAGTGGGTGGGGGGGGAATTGGAATCAGGGAGTGTGGAGGGCAGAGAAGGCACGGTCAAAGAGGAGGGTCTTGAGGCATGCTTTGAAGGAGGCAAGGGAGGGAGCGAGGCGAAGGGAACATGGGATGGAGCTCCAAAGGGTGGGGGCAGAGAAGCTGAAGGCCCGACCGCTAATAGTGCCTGAGGTGCGGAGGCGCTGACGGAGCCAATCAGGAGAGCCTCGGTCTTGCTGACGTTCAACTGTAGAAAGTTGATTCTCATCCAGGACTTGATGTCTGACAGACTTTCTGTCAGGATTTCAGTTGTCCTGGAGTCGAGGAGTTGTGTGTCATTCACAATAATACAAGAGATACAATTGTGTGGAAGTTGACACCATGTCTGCGGATGATGTCACCAAGAGGGAGCATGTACAGTTTGAAAAGGAGAGGACCGAGCCCTGAGGAACACTGCACAAGATGGTGTGGAGCTGGAGGAGAAGCCATTTGTGGAGACAAAGTGGAGCCAGTGTGAGAGATAGGATAGAACCTTGAAGGTTGAGGTGAAAGGAGAGGTGGTGGAAGGGGATAGAGCGGTCCACTGTATCATAGGCAGCAGAAAGGTCGAGGAGGACGAGGAGACAAAGGGAGCCCTCGTCACAGGCGGACAGAATATCATCTGTCACTTTGACCAGGATGCTGTGGGCATCACGGAAACCCGAATGGAGGGGTTCATAAAGGGAGTGGCATGAGAGGAAGGAGGGAAGCTGGGAAGCAACAACCTTGCACAGGAAAGGGAGGTTGGAGATAGGGCAGTAGTTAGTGAGCAGGGATGGGTCCTGGGAAGGTTATTTTAGTATAGGTCTTAATAAGGGCTTAATAATCCTAATAATACTTTCACTATGGAAGGACATCTCAGCAATTCACAGGATTTCACTGTAAAGTGTAGTGATTATTTTGTAGGCAAACTTAATTGGCTGCCGCATATGGCCCACAAAATATACAGTCAATTCAGCTATAGATATGAGCAGCAATTGGAGATGTTGGGTCTATTTTCATTAGAGCAGAGAATGCTGAAAGCGATCCTGATAGAAGCGTCCAAACTATTAAGGGTTTTAATAGAGGGAAGCAAATTCTACCATTAGAGGAGTCAGCTGACTAGGTGCCATAGTTATGATAGTCACAGAAAAGTGAAATAACAACTTAGGTAAAATCTTTTCACTCATAAAAGAAACGTATATATATACATATGTATTATACATACATACACCCACACTTACTTTGGGAGTACTACTAACTTTTTAGGTTAATGGAAAGTACACAAGTGGAATCACTGACCTCTCTCCTCCCGGACATGTGGTCAATTCCACCCAGGATTGATATTAATATTAAAAATAACAATAATCCTTGCATTTGATATAGCACCTTATCATGTCATTGAGATGTCTCAAAGTGATAAGAGAATATACTGTAAAGTGTAGTGACTGTGTATTTTGATATATATTATATATCATGTGTATTTTGATATATGTACATAATTTTAAAAAAATTGGTTATTCAATCCACGACTGTTTGTGAGACACTGCTGTACCCAATTGACTGCCGCATTTTTCCCACCAAATATAGTCAATTCACTTTACAGTATATTCTGTGAAGTGCTTTGAGACGTCTCGAAGACATGATAAGGTGCTGTATCAAATGCAAGAATTATCATATATATATAAATTGTGATGGGCTGGAACTCGCTTGACTGCTCACTAGTCAATGCTTCTATCTTTTATCTCAACATTTCTAATGATTTACTAATCTTGCAAACTCTTTCATCGCAGAAGGGCCTGCTCTCATCAATCCTGAGTTAAATTAGATTAAATCAGCATTGTTCGGCATTTAAGACAAATCTCCAAGTCAAAACGTATGACACTAAGGATTGAGAAATACTGCAGAAATGACATCAAAGTTTATAAATTTTTAGGATCAGTTACAACCTGACACCAACAATGAAAGAAACTACATTTCAATCTTAAATGTTTCCATCAAATATCCGTGTTTAACTTGCGTCTCCGTTTTTCTAAGCAAAAATACACACATTGTACTTAAAGCAGCAATTTACTCCTATTTTTTCCTTAAACGTCCTCCCAGAGGTGAGCATTTCTGGAGAGGTTAGTGATCAGGCGTCAACAGCTAAGAGAACAAGAAACACAGCGGATCCTTTTCTCAGAATCCAAGTCAAATTGCCAGCTATTTTTGTGAGAAAGGAAATTTCCAAAGTTGATGTGGAAATCCCAAACTGCAAACAATGGCTGTGTGGTTGACTGCCACATGGAACATACAATTCCACTAGGAGAGGATCCTGGAAGCAAAATTATTTAAGTAACGCCCAGCCCGAACAAAACAGAGGGGAATCACAATATTGTCCATTGATAGAGCAAGCTGCCAGAGAGAGAAAACACGCTTATGATGTATGGCTTCTCCTCCAGCCCCCGCACTGTCACATCTGGCGCCCTCCAGGGCTCTGTCCTTGGCCCTCCCCTCTTTAATATCTACATGCTCCCCCTTGGTGACATCATCCGCCGACATGGGGTCAACTTTCATATGTATACGGATGACACCCAACTCTACCTTTCTGCCTCCACCGTCAACTCCAGGACCACTGCTGTCCTGACAGACTGTCTGTCGGACATCAAGTCCTGAATGAGGGCAAATTTCCTACAGTTGAATGTGAACAAGACTGAGGCCCTCCTGATTGGTTCGCGCCAGCGCCTCAGCACCTCAGGCTCTGGCAGCATCAACCTCCATGGTTGCACACTACAACTCACCAGCCAGTCAGGAGCCTGGGTGTCTTGTTCGACCCTCAACTGTCTTTTCTCCCCCACATTCAAGCCATGACCCGCTCTGCCTTCCCTCACCTCCATAAGATCACCCGACTCCGCCACTACCTCACCCCTCAGGCCACTGAAACTCTTGTTCATGCCTTCATCACCTCCAGGCTCGACTATGCAAATGCCCTGTTTGTTGGCCTTCCCAACTCCTCCCTCCACAGACTGCAGATAATCCAGAACTCGGCAGCCCGTGTCCTCATCCGCAACAAACTCTGTGACTCCATCTCCCCCATTCTCGCCCGACTCCATTGGCTCCCTATCCTTCAGAGGATCCAGTTCAAGATCCTGGTCCTCGCATACAAATCCCTCCATGGCCTCACCCCACCCTACCTCTGCGATCTCCTAACCCCCTACCAACCCGCCCGCTCCCTCCGCTCAGCCGGCTCTGGCCTGCTCCACGTCCCCCAACCCACCTGCCCCACCATTGGCGGGAGAGCCTTCAGCCACTCTGCCCCCAACCTCTGGAATTCCATTCCCCCAATCACTCCGCCTCACCCCCTCCTCAGCCTCCTTCAAGTCCCACCTCAAGACCCTCCTCTTCAACCATCCCATTGGCCACCCCTCTTCCCCTCCCCTCTCTTCTCCCCCCCTGAGTCCAGCTCGGGTCTGAATTGCTGTACTCTATCCTGCGCCTTGAGACGTCCTCCCGACGTGAAAGGTGCTGTACAAATGTAACCTTGTTGTTGTTGTTGCTGTCACTGAGAGCATAATACGCACAGACTTTTGCCCACATAGGAAATACAGGGCAGGAACCCATGTGTGTGTGTGTGGCACAATCCTGGTGTCCTGGCGACCTGATCTGCCTCCAGCAACACTTACTAACCACACAGGATTCTGCATCAGCTGCTTTCCGGATCACTGAGTAACTGTACTGTCATTTTAAACCAGTTTCACACAGGAGTAACAACACCCTTAACCTGATCTGGAGGGAGAGGCTGAGCAGCTGAGCTTTTTGACCTTTAAAAGTGAAAACGCAGCAGCAAGTTTAATGCAACTGTTAGAAATGAAAGGGGGGACTTGTGCACTGATGGTGTGTCCCCCACACACACACCCCCCCCCAAAAAAAAAGTGAATGATCTGGAAATCACCATCTCCCCCATTGGGGCTGTTAAAGCCCACGATGCTATTTGATTCACAAGATCCCCAGACACACTCGCCTCAGTGCAAACGTGCAACAGCTGGTTGGGGGTTTTGTTTCGCTTTTAACATTGGAGTGCAACAGCTGGAGTCCAGATTCCACCTTCTTCAAGATCAGTCCCGAGGAGTCAGTGATGCCACTCTCCCAATGCAATCCTCCACGTGAAAGCTTCTGCTGGGAGTGTTTCACGTCTGTTTAACCCCAAAGGGTTTGTTCTCGCATCTAAGCAACCGAAGAAAGAAAGCAGTGGGACATTTGTGCAGCCTGACCTTGCTCTGTGAGGCTCTCCGAGTGCCTGCAAAATAGCCTGAGCTCATCCACCTCTGCACTCAATGCAACGTGAGCAGCAGCCACTGGGCAGCACGTAACAAGCTCACATCTGTGACGTTCCCCCCTCCACCAACCACCCCCCCAACCACCCCTCCCCATCTCTCTGCCTCCAGATTTACTGGATTTAAGTAACATTTCAGTGCCTCCAGAAGTTCAGCAAACTCAGCTCAGCCTCGGTTTTCGAGCGTGCAACCGGTGAAAGAAATTTACAGAAACCCAGCTTCCAAAGCAAGGCTGCACACTGTACTTGCTAACTTCTGGATGGTTCGGAGATGCTGGATACATCATGTGAATCTGGGTCCAGGTGAAGCACCATGCCAACTCAACTTGGTTAATAAGCCTTATATATGATACTGCACTCTTCACATTGGGAGGATACCTCAAAGCACTTCACGGAATTTACCGCAGAGTGAAGTGACTCTGTATTTTGTAGGCAAATACAGCAGGCAATTTGCGCAGAATGATGTCCCACAAACATCTGACAAGTGCAAGTTTAAACCTTTGAATATGTTCTGTATGAGTGTGAGATATAGTGAAATTCAATTAATTGCACACTCCATTTGACAGTCAAACCTATCCGATAAACCGGACTTGCATTCATTTCAATGTCATATGATGTGTGTTTATGAATTGAAATTCTACTTTCTATTTAGTCAATTTAAATGATTTTAATTAATAAAGAGCATCTCAGTTTCTTTTCACTTTCATTTACATACAGCAATATATCCACATTGCCACACCAAGCCAACAACAATAAGTCCACGAACATGATCACATATAACAAACGACGAAAGAAACTGTGAAGACGGGGAAGGAGGAGGCAAGGCAGAGAGACTGAGGAAAAGAGTTCCACAGTTTCTGGGAGTAGTGGCTGAAAGCACGGCCACCGATGGCGGAGCAGAGGGGACGAGGGATGTGCAGGAGACTGAGCGATTTGGGGAGTAAGCAGGTCGGAGAGGTAGGGAGATGCCAGGGTATGAAGTGATTTGTAAATGAGTGAGAATCTTGAATAGGGAGCTAATGGAGTCTGGCGAGGACTGGGGTGAATGGGATACAGAGCTTTGAATGAAATGGCTTTTATGAATGGTGGAGCTGGGGAGACCAGCAAGGAGAGAATGATCAAGGCAGGAGGTGATGAATGTGAGGATAAGGGTTTCGGCTGGCCTGGGTGTGAGGTACAGTTGGAGGCAGGCAATGTAAGGGTAGTGGATGGAATCGGCTCTGGTCAGGGACTGGATTTGGAATATGAAGGACAGCTGGAATTAAATCTGACTCCTTGGTGACAAACAGGTTTGGCAGGTTAAAGAGGTCAGTTTGTTTGATATACAGCTTGATGCAGTTATAGGAAGATGGGAAGGTGGGTATCCTGAAGGGATGAGATCAGATAGGCTGAAGGCCTTCTTCATCCAAAGACCTTGCGGTGAAGCTCTGTTTAGCAGTACGAGAGAGCGAACTTAAAGTTGGGGAGATCTTTCAATGGATACAAAGAAACTCTGTTGAAGATGTGAACCACTCCTGGACATTGGTCCCACACAATAATATCACTACCTCAAGAACTTCATGTCCAAATTTTGGACTTTACCATTATTTCAAAGACTCCTTGCCTGTGCAAACAAAGTGGAAATCTTTGCAATTTGGAGGAATCCTGTGAAGTGCCTTTCAAGTCGGGATGTCTCAAAGCACTTCACAGGATTCTTCCAAAATGCCAAAATTTCCAACTTGTTTGCACAGGCAAATCTTTCACACTCAGAACATATACTATTCGTGGCCATCTTCACTGATTCACATTTTTTAAATTCTTGAATAGGACAGATTTCTCAGTATAAAATTCTTCAAAATCTAGTAATAGTGTAATGGTTATCCAGGTACAACAACCTGTCGGTATAGTTCATTCCCGTGTTTGATATTCACATGTAAAAATAATCCAGTCGCACATATAATGAAATTTAGCACTTATCTGTTCAAGTTACATATTCCTTCCTAACTGGTTTTCTATATAATAATAACACAAAAGTACAAACATACATCAAATAGAATATAAAAATAATCAAGATAACCAAATAGAACATAAGAATACAGGAAGTACAGAGGAGAAGTGAAAAAGGAAATAAGAGGGGCGAAGAGATTGTACGAGAAGAGATTAGCAGGAAACATAAAAGGGAACCCTAAGGTATTTATAAGCATATCAAGAGTAAAAGGTTAGTCAAAGGTAGGGTGGGTCCAATTAGGGACCAAGGGTAAATCTTCTTGAGGCAGAGGGCATGGCTGATGTACTAAATAAGTACTTTGCAACTGTCTTCACAAAAGAAGACGTTGCAACCAATGCCACAATATCGCAGGCGTGGATATGATAAAAATCAACGGAGAGGAGGTACTAAAAAGGCTGTCTGTTGGTGCTCAACATTGATAAGTCACCTGGTCTGGACGGGATGCATCCTAGGTGATTGAGGGAAGAAAGGATGGAAATAGCAGAGGCTCTGGCCACAATCTTTCAATCCTCTTTGGATACTGGAGTGGTGCCAGAGGGCTGTAAGGTTGCAAATGTTACTCCCCTATACAAAAAGGGGCAGAAGGATAAACCTGAGAACGACAAGCCAACCAGCCTAACATTAATAGTAGGGAAACTTCTGGAGGCTATAATCTGGGAAAATATAAATTCTCACTTAGAAAAATATGGTTTAATAAAGGACAGTTAACACAGATTTGTTAAAGGCAGATCATGTCTGACAAACCTAGTAGAATTTTTTGATGAAGTGACTGAGAGGGTGGATGAAGGTAGTGTAGTAGACGTAGTTTATGGTGAGGAGGATAGCACCAGACACCAAGAGGACTTAGACTGATTGGTAAAATGGGCAGAAACGTGGCAGATGAGGTTTAATATAGAGAAATCTGAAGTGTTGCATTTTGGTAAGAAAAATGAGGAGAGGTCGAATAAGCTGATGGTACAATCTTAAAGGGGGCAAATGAACAGAGAGACCTGTGGGTCCACATAAGCAAATCTCTGAAGGTGGCAGGACAGGTAGATAAGGCTGTTAAAAAATAGTACGGGATACTAGGCTTTATAAATAGGGGCATAGAATTCAAAAGTCAGGAGGTTATGTTGAATATTTATAGAATGATGTGTTAGATTATAGAAGTTGTATTCTAATAATAATGAATTTTAACAAATGTAGAATGGAGAAAGTACTGACAGTCATGGGATAGGACACATCTGGTTTTCTCTGTTGTTGAAAAAATAACAGGACAGCTTTGGAAAAGGGCAGGGGGTCACCTCTTATCAACAACAAGCCCACAGAGGTAACAGTCCAAGGTATCGGTCTACACAGGATCTCGCCTTAGCAATAAGTCGCTAGATTCTGACAGGGCCTGCCAAGCGACAGAAAGTAACCCTCAAGAATAGCAACTAATGAGCAAGTTGCTTAAACTAGAGGACCTTGGTACCATTCTGGGATACTGATAAGAAATAACCAGTCACTTAAATGGAATGTACTAATGATCCCACATAACAAAATAACAAGCACCAGATACAGCCTAAACTGATGAATCTCCTATCTTAGACAGGACAAAGGGAAGACCTTGTGGAGACTCAGTCAGGCTGGCACTAAGCCAAATGATTGATTAACCTGAGTATGTGACTGTATCAGAAGTGGGTAGAGGGACCCTAGGAAGGACGAGGTGGTTGGTCGACAAACCACCGAATAAGGCTAGTAAAATACGAAGTGATTGGATATGTAAATACGGGATGTAATGGCAAGTCAGGCGACTGACTATAAGTAGCCGAAAAAGAAAAGTGGAAAGCAGTCCGGAACGGTGCCAACAGACGGTGATGGAAGATCGAAAGCCTGAATAACTGAAGCAACTAAGAAAGAACCCTGTTCCGGACTCGCAGCACTCGGTCTAGCGGCGCTGACGATTGACTGCCGAAATAAGCGCGCTTCAATGGTATTTTTGTTTGAATAAACTTGGCTTAACAGATTTCACCTGAACTGAATGCTGGGTGACCTCTTTGATATCTAACAGCTGGTTAGGCCTCAGTTGGAGTACTGCGTTCAGTTCTGGGCACCGCACTTTAGGAAAGATGTTAGGTCATTGGAGAGGGTGCAAAAGGAGGTTTACCAGGATGTTACCAGGAATGAAGGATCTTGATTATGAGGAGAGGTTAGCGAAACTAGGATTATTCTCCCTAGAGCAGAGAAGATTAAGAGGGGATTTAATAGAGGTTTTCAAGATCATGAGAGGATTTGATAGGTTGAACCGGGAAAAACTGTTTCCACTGGCATGTTGGTCTGTAACCCGAGGACACCGATTTAAGTTAGTTGTTAAAAGAAATAGAGGGGAGGTTAGGAAAAAAAGTTTCACCCAGCGAGTTGTTTGGATCTGGAAGGGTAGTGGAAACCGATTCAATAATAACTTTTAAGAGAGAAGTAGATGGGTATTTGGGGAGGAAAAGATTGCAGGGCTATGGAGAGAAAGCGGACCAGTGGGATTGAATTGGATTGCTCTTTTCGGAGCTGGAACAGACACGATGGGCCGAATGGCCTGTTTCATAGAAATCATAGAATTGTACAGCCCAAAAAGAGGCTATTCGGCCTATCGAGTCTGTGCCGGCTCTTTGAAAAGAGCAATGTAATGTCAATCCCACTCCCCAGCCCTTTCCCTTAACCCTGCAAACCCGTCCTCCTCAAATACCCGTCCACCGCATTTTTAAAAGTTGTTATCACATCGGCTTCCACCACCCTTTCAGACAATGCATTCCACATTTGAACAACTCGCTACATGAAAACATTTCTTCTCACTTCCCCTCTGCTTCTTTTAGATACTATTTTAAATCTGTGCCCTTGAGTCACTGACACACCCACCAGTGGAAACAGTTTTTCTCTTTCTAACCTTATCAAATCCCCTTATGAATTTGAAGACCTCCTCGTAACCTTCTCTGCTCCAATGAGAATAATCCCAGCCTCTCTAGCCTTTCCTCATAATCAAGGTCCCTCATTCCTGGTACCATTGCAAATCTCCTCTGCACCCTTTCCAATGCCTCAACATCCTTCCTATAATGTGGTGCCCAAAAATGTTATATCTGAATGCGCGAAGCATTCAGAATAAAACTGATGAATTAAAAGCACAGATAGACACATATGGGTACGATCTAGTAGCCATCACTGAAACATGGTTACAAAGAGATCTAGGGTGGGAGTTAAATATTCCAGGGTTATCAGTTTACAGGAAAGATAGGCACTGTGGGAAAAGAGGTGGGGGGGGTAGCCCTGTTAATTAGGGATGAAATAAAAGCAGTGGAAAGGAAGGATCTGAAATCCGATAACCAGGAGGTCGAGACAATATGGGTGGAAATAAAAAATAATCAAGGGCAGAAAATATTAATGGGAGTGGTTTATAGACCCCCAAACAGCAATCACAATATAGCACTGGGTATCAATCAATAAATCAGTGGAGCATGTAGGAAAGGTTAAGCGATAATAGTGAGTGATTTCAATCTCCACATAGATTGGGAAAGCCAAATCGGCAAAAGTAGGTCAGAAAAAGAGTTCATTGAGTGTATGAGAGATAACTTTCTAGAGCAGCATGCCGAGGAACCAACTAGGGGACAGACCATCCAAGACCTTGTTTTGTGTAACGAAACAGGACTAGTTGGCAGTGTAGGTATTAAGAATCCTCCAGGGCAGAGTGATCAAAATATGATTGAATTCTGCATTAAGTTAGAGAGGGATATAATTAAATCCGAGGCAAGTATTCTGAATTTAAATAGGGCTAATTTTGTAGGTATGAGGAAAGATTTAGGTGAAATAGACTGGAGAATCAGATTAAGAGGTAAAAATGTAGACTAACAATGGCAAATATTTTAGGATGTAGTGCAAAATTCTCAGCGGTCATATATTCCCTTACAGAATAAGAGTATCACAGGGAAAGCAATTCATCCGTGGCTAACTAGAGCAGTTAGGGAAAGCATCAAATTAAAAGAAAAGGCTTACAAAACTGCCAAGAAAAGTAGCAAATCTGAAGATTTGGAGAGTTTTAGAAACCAGCAAAAAAAAACTAAAAAACTCATTAAGAGCGAGAAAAAGGAGTATGAGGGTAAGCTAGCTAGGAACATTAAGTCAGATTGTAAAAGTTTTTATAAATATATTAAGAGGAATAGGCTAGTGAGGGTAAATGTAGGTCCACTTCAGTCAGAGAAGAGAGAACTTGTAATGGGGGATAAGGACATGGCAGAGTCCCTAAATGGGTCCTTTACATCTGTCTTCACCCTAGAAGTCTGCCGAAAATAGAGATGCTCCAAGGGGCTAAGGACAGGGAGCAATTTAGGAAGATTTTCATTAGTAGAGAATAGGTGCTAGGGAAACTGTTAACACTAAAAAGTGACAAATTCCCTGGTCCGGATGGCTTGCATCCCAGGGTTTTAAAAGAGGTAGCTTATGAGATAGTGGAGGCCTTATGTCTGATCTTCCAAAATTCCTTGGATTCTGAAACAGTCCCCATGGATTGGAAGATCGCAAATGTCATCACGATTTAAAAAAGGTGGAAAGGAAAAGATGGGGAACTATAGGCCAGTTAGTCTCACATCAGTGACAGGAAATATTTTAGAATCGTTGGTTAAGAATGTGGTAGTGCAGCATTTAGGGAAGCACAATATAATTAGGCCAAGTCAGCATGACTTTACAAAAGGGAAGTCACGTAGAGTTTTGGGGATTGGGGAATGGTTAACGGGTAGGAAAGAAAGAGTAGGGATAAACGGGTCCTTTCAGATTGGCAGGATGCGACTAGTGGAGTACCACAAGAATCAGTCCTTGGGCCTCAGCTATTTACCATCTACATCAACGATCTAGATAAGGACATCGAAGTTAATATATCTAAATTCGCGGATGCCACAAAACTAGGAGGAAGTGTCAACACAGAGGACGACATTAAAAAAAAGTAGGTCAGAGAGGTAGGAGGGAGCGAGGCCGTGGATGGCCTTATAGGTGAGGATGAGGATCTTGAAATCAATCCTCTGGGGGATGGGGAGCCAGTGGAGGCGAGCGAGGGTGGGAGTGATGTGGTCCCGAAGCCTGGTGCGGAACAGTACACGAGCTGCAGAGGTCTGAATGACCTGCAGCTTGTGGAGGGAGGTGGCGGGAAGGCCGGCGAGGAGAGAGTTCCCATAGTCCAGCCTTGAGGTGACAAAGGCGTGGACCAGGGTTTCAGCAGCGTGAGGGGTGAGGTAGTGCCGTAGACTGGCGATGTTCCGGAGGTGATGGAAGGCGGTGCCAGTTGTGGTGCGGATGTGGGGAAGAAAGGACAGCTCAGGGTCGAACAAAACGCCAAGGTTCCTGACTGGCTTTGAGAGGTGGAGAGTGCAGCCTTGGATGCTGATGCTGTCAGCGCCTGAGGTGCGGAGGCGCTGACGTGAGCCAATCAGGAGGGCCTCAGTTTTTCGCACGTTGAGCTGAAGAAAGTTGTCTCTCGTCCAAGACTCGATGTCGGACAGGCAGCTGTCAGGACATCAGTGGTCGTGGAGTTGAGAGTAGAGGAGGAAAGGTAGAGTTGGGTGTCATCCGCATACATGTGGAAGTTAACTCCATGTCTGCGGATGATGTCACCAAGGGGGAGCATGTAGAGTGTGAAGAGGAGGGGATCGAGGACAGAGCCCTGAGGGACACCACATGAGACAGTGCGGGGGGTAGAGGAGAAGCCATTTGTGGAGAGACAGTGCGGGGGGTGGAGGAGAAGTCATTTGTGGAGAGACAGTGCGGGGGGTGGAGGAGAAGCCATTGGTGGAGAAAAGGTTATTAGCTGGAGTTAGATTAGAAGATCAACCATGATTGAATGGCGGGGCAGGCTCGAAGAGCCGAATGGCCTACTCCTGCTCCTACTTGTTATGTTATGTTATGTTAACTGGGCTCAGCATTCTAACTGAGGCCTAACCAATGTTTTATATAGGTTAATAGTAACCTTGGCTGCAGTGGTCCCAATACCGATCCCTGGAGGATGCCACTGTGCACTTCCCTCTAGTCAGAAAAGCAACTGTTCACCACAACTCTCTACTCTCTACTTTCTGTCTCCCAGCCGGTTCTGTATCCATGCTGCCACTGTCCCTTTTATACCATGGGCTTCTATTTTTCTTACAAGTCTTTTATGTGGCACTTTGTCAAATGCCGTTTGAAAGTCAATATAAACTACATCAACTGCACGACCTTCATCCACCCTTTCTGTTACCTCATCGAAAAATTCTATTAGATTTGTTAGACAAGATTTGCCTTTAACAAATCTGTGCTGGCTGTCCCTAATTAACCCATATCCTTCTAAGTGAAGATTTATTCGGTCCCGGATTATAGTCTCCAGGAGTTTTCCCACTACTGATGTTAGGCTGATTGGCCTGTAGTTCCCAGGTTTGTCCATCTGCCTTTTTGTACAGGGGAGTAACATTAGCCACTCTCCAGTCCTCTGGCACCATTCCTGTGTCCAACAAAGATTGAAAAATTGTAACCAAAGCCTCCGCTATTTGCACCTGTGCCTCCCATAGTAACGTTGGCTGCATCCCATTTGACCGGGGTACCATGAGCTCAGTCAACCTTTTCAGTACTTCCTCTCTGTTTATACTTATCCTATCCATTTCCTCTACCATTTCCTCCGATACTGCAGCATTTGGTGCATCCACTTCTTTTGTGAAGACAGATGCAAAGTATTCATTCAGTACATCAGCCATGCCCTCTGCCTCCACGATAAGATTTCCTCCTTGGACCTTAATTGGCCCCACCCTACCTTTAATGTTACCCGCTAACGTTTTTTCTTATAATCTTTTTGCCCCTCTTATTTCCATTTTTAGTTCTCTTCTGTACTTCCTATATTCTATTTGGTTGTCTTCTGTATCTTGGGCTTGACATTTGTCATATGCCTCCTTTTTCTGCTTCATTCTAGACATAATTCCCTTTGTCATCCAGGGAGGTTTAGATCCCCTACCTTTCCCTTTTGTGGGAATTTATTTGTTCTGTTCCTGAGCTATCTCATCCTTGAAGACTTCCCATTGCTCTTTAATTGTTTTATCTGCCAATCTTTCTTTCCAAAACACAAAATAGTGCAGATGCTGGAATCTGAAAAAAGGATTGCCTACCCTGAAGAAGTTCTGCTCTCTTCTAGGAATGCCTACCCTGAAGAAGTTCTGCTCTTTGAAGGGTCGTGGACCTGAAACGTTGACTCACTTTCCTTTCTCCATAGATGCTGCCTGACCTGCTGAGTTTTCCCAGCTCTCTCTGTTTTTGTTTAATCTTTCTTTCCATTCCATCTTGGCTAGGTCCCTTTTTAACTCACTGAAATTAGCCCTCGTCCAGTTGAGTATCTTCACCTTTGATTGTTCCTTGTCCCTTTCCATATGCACTCTGAATCTAATGATGTTGTGATCACTATTGCCCAGATGCTCTCCCACGCAAACCTGCTACACTTGCCCTCCTTCATTCCCAAGAACTAGATCCAGCACTGCTTCCTTCCTCGTTGGGCTGGAAACGTACTGATCAAGAAAGTTGTCATGTATGCATTTTAGGAATCTTTCCCCCTCCTTGCCCTTTGCGCTGTTGTTTTGCCAGTCTATGTTGGGATAATTAAAGTCCTCCATTATCATGACTCTATTAGCCTCCCCCCGTTTTATTTCTCCATTTTCTTGCCCATTGCTTTTTGCATTCCCTTCCCCCTTCAAAGCTAGTTTAAACTCTCCCCTACAGCATTAGATAGCTTGTCTGCAAGGACATTCGCCCCAGCCCTATTTAGGTATAACCCATCCATAGGGTACAGGTCCCACCTGCCCCAGAACTGGTCCCAATGATCCAGAATCCTGAAGCCCTCTTTTCTGGACCATTTCTCCAGCCAAGCATTCATATGCTTGATCTGCCATTTTGGTATTTATTTGCCCGAAGCACAGGGAGTAATCCAGAGATCACCACCCTGGATGTTCTATTCTTTAGTTCGTTCCCCAGCTTTCAATATTCTCCCTGTAGCATCTCAGCCCTTTTTTTTAACCAAAATCTTCTTGTTTTTACCAACCTGGACCACCACTTCTGGATGCTCCCCATCCCCCTGAAGAATTTTATCCACCCATTCCGTGATGTCTAAGATCATTGCACCAGGGAGGAAACATACCATCCTTGACTCCTGTCTTCGGTTACAGAAATGCCTGTCTATATCTTTCACTGTTGTATCCCCTATGACAACAGCATTGCTTCTGTTACCTATGTCCCCCTGTTCAACCAATCATTTTTTTTACTGTCCTCCCTGGAGATATCAACACTCTCAATATTCAGTACAGAGTACCGGCTTTCTGTACTGTATGATTCTATGATTCTACGATTAGGAATACTTAAGATTTTAGCAGCACTTTCAACACTCCAGGTTGCAATTATTTTAATCACCATGATGATCTGAAATATTTGTTAAACCCATTTGCCACTAATGTGACTAAATGAATTTCTGTGGCTACTGAAGCTGCTGTAATGTTTCTTCCACTTAACTGTAGTAGAATGACATTTAAGAACGCAACAACCCATTAAAAACCTTGGTTAGATAAGTTAGACCCCTTCACCCCTAAATGGCCCAGAATCTGTGTTTGTAGATTGCTGAATCTAACAACCGGGTTCCTACTACTGCTAGGTAAATAGGCATGTGGAGAAAGGAAACTTGCCTGAGGTTTCACCTTGCTCGGGAATCAAACCCAGGTCCTCTCACTTGCAAGGCGAATGCTCTAACCACTGAGCTACAGAATTCCCACAAATTGGTTCAGAAAACATATAAATATTTTTAAAAGACTAAGTTGCTTAAATGGATGAGAAATAATTGTCTAGTGACAACAGAATTGCGATGCTCGTGTGTGATCAGTACAGAAGCAGATCAGTTACTTTAATATTTAATTCAAAAAATAGTCTGAAAGATTTCAATCTCGGCCTTCTGCATGGTGGTGTTTTGAGTTCTACAAATTCACTGTGGAAAATTCTACTTTAAAATACGGAAGTGGAAGAATTAGACTAGTTTACCTGCCTAGTTTGAAGCTGCTATTTGTTCAAAAATATATAATTAACTTTTTTAAAAAAAATACAAATATTTAGTTTTGATAATTAAACATATGTGCATCCAGAATTGGTGAGTAAAAGAAAATAATGTCCAATTAATACAATACTACTTTTAGTCAACCAAAACAGTCTGCTTAATTGTAATAGAGGTCCAAAATATTACTTAATTAAAATGTATAGTTTACCAGCAAGTAGAGTTTCACTGTGAGTGTAGTGTGTGAAACTTTGGGTTCAAACGTTTGTCAGAAACCACACCAAGGATATTATTAAAACGTTTTATTAGCAATTATAAACCCACACAAACATAAGCATCACATTACACCCGATGCATTATCATTACTCATCGCGCTTAAATGACTACTAAAGCACTATCTTAACAAGATACACTCAATATTAAAATTGTAAACATATATTAAAAAATTATGTGATATATGAAATGTGCCTAAATAATGTCTAACTGTTGTATAATAATAATAATAATAATCCTTGCATTTGATATAGCGCTTTTCACGTCGGGAGGACGTCCCAAAGCGCTTCACAGAACACACTGTAAAGTGAATTGACTGTATATTTGTGGGCGAACGCGGCAGCCAATTGCGCACAGCAATGTCCCACAAACAGTCGTAGATTGAAAATGACCAATTTTATTATTGTTTGGGTTTTGGAGGGATTATTATTAGGCTCTGTGTGGAGTAAGAAAACTTGCCCAAGGTTTCGCCCTGCCTGGAATTGAACTCAGGTCTCTCGCTTGCAAAGCGAGTGCTCTAACCACTGAGCTACAGGACTCCACGAGTCTGTATGTATATTGGGTGCGTGTTTTAGTAAGTAGGAGAGATACTACCAAGCAGGCAGGAAGTTGTGACAAAGTTCTAAGGCTGGAACAAAAGTTAAACACTGTCTCTGGTGTGCTGCTGGCTGCAAATGTCTCTGGCTTGCTTCTAGCTGCAAACGTCTCTTAGTGGTCCACTCCGACAAGAGTTGGACTTGTCCTCTTTCCCTCAAAGACACTCTTCTTTCTCTCCGTAGAGGTTCATCCCCTTCCTCCCGAGGTGAAAGGCACTATACAAATGTAATCTTGTTGTTATTGTTGTTGTTGTTCCTCTCCTCAGAGGCCTCCAAAAACTAGTTTTGGCCATTGATTTTTATACTCCTTTTCATCAACCATCTATATTCTAATTCTTTTTTTCATGACTTCTTTCCCATTCTCTGCACTTTTCCCAAAGATCAACAAAGACTTTTATTCCATCAACACAAGTGGAATCAAGTCAAATGGTTTATGGTGCCTTTGGTTTCACTCCAGATCAATAAATAATTCCTGCCGCACCTCATAGCACACTCTGGGATTCTTAAGCCTTGGCTCTTGCCAACCTGTGCCTAATGCTTTCCAGAATTAGGTAAGCCGGATACGTCCGCTAGGGAGAGAGTGCGTATTCAGTTCAACAATCTATCTCTGGAATTTCTAGGTGTAATTGGGATGCATGACATTCTCAGCTTGGTTTGGATACTGTTAAGCATGATGATGGGTTTACACATTGCTGACCAAAAAAAATCAATAAACAAGGTAAACAGGATACTGGGCTCTTTTGCAAAATGAGGTGAGTTCAGATTCCCAGATGTGATACTCAAGCTACTGGTCTATCAGGCAGTTTGTTCAGAAGCCATAATGCCATGCTCCCTCTGCTGCATTGTTATGGTATTAAAATCGTCCAGTTGTGGCTCAGGATAGTATATCAGCTATCACAGGGGTGGGCAAAATACAGCCCACGGGCCATATCCGGCCCGCCAAATCATTCTATCCAGCCCATCATTGTGTCTAGCAATAGAAAAAATTATAGTTTCTTCAGTCCCAGAAAGGATCAGTTTTGAATGCGTCCCTTACGTTTTTTACTTTTGTCACAGCATAGATTTTTAATTGCTAAAGTCGTTAGTTATTTTCTCCACAAATTTCGCATTTCAATCAGACCGGGAACATCAGCCAATCACACTGCTTAGTTGTGCGCACGCTCTCCAGCAGAAACTGCTCTATAAAAATCATAGAGTGTACATTTTCTTTACAAGAATTCCCATTGTAGTATTCAAGCTGGGTGAAGGAATTTTACTTCAGGCTTTCTCTTGTGGATGTCACACAAAAATACTAATGAGCAGAAGAGTCTGTGTAGTTCAGGAACAATCCCTGTTCTGTGCTGAACTGGCCAACCTCACTCAAGACAGTGATGAGTTGTTAGAATTTTACTTAGTATACTGGCTGTGATTAGAGAGGAAATATATTAGTCAACGGCCACAGTCCTGATCATTATGCCACCTGCCCCTAGCGCAGAGTCATGCCCCGCCACTGTTAAGCGCTCTGAAACGCTACGCTGCATGGAGAGCGCTGTATAAGTGCAAGTTGCTGTTGTTGTAGTTGTACCCTTGCTGGACCTCTGAATGTCTGTTGAGAACAAGATTGGGCTTGGCTGGTATAGCTGCCCAAGGTCAATCAGTCTGATAACTGTCACAGCGAAGGCAGGCACATTAACAATAGCCACTAGTCAATAATAATAATAATCCATACATTTGATTTAGCACCTTATCACATTGTTTAGCACACAAAATATACAGTCAATTCACTTTACAGTATATTCTGTGAAGCGCTTTGAGATGTCTAGAAGACATGATAAGGCGCTATATCAAATGCAAAGATTATTATTATTATTAATGTCGAGATGTCTAAAAGCGCTTCACAGGACTTACTGTAAAGTGGATTGACTGTGTATTTTGTGGAGGAAGGTCCCAGAGGGCTGGTGTTCATGGCACTACACTCTGTGTTAATTACTGTCATTACAAGAGTAACATTATTTGAGCTTGGTAAGAACCGAGAAATAGGAAGGAGAAATAAACTGGAGGGAAAAGTGAGCAGGTTGTTTGGGAGCAAGGTTAATATTGCACTGGGGCTTTACTTGGAAAATAGGTGCTGTCATCCTTACTTTTCAAACTTCTCCACACCACAAAGATTTACATATCATTTACATTGGAAGATGCTAATTCTTAGCTGATTTTAAATCCAACAGTCGGTAGCAGTAATGAACTGTAAAATGCTGCCACATTGCAAAAGCGTACAAAAAAGATTGTGAAAATTGTCCCTAGTCTGATGAACTTGATGAGCTTGTCACATCCATTATTGGACTGAATCAAAACAACAACTTGCATTTATATAATGCACTTCACAGATTATTGCATCTCAGAGAGAGCCCTTCTATTTTTGCATAGTAATTTTGTGACATGTTACATATACATCGTTATATTCTCTCCTCTGAGTCAAAAGGTTGTTGGTTTAAGCCCCACTTTAGCCAGACAAGCAGCAGGAAAGTTTGCCAGACAGCATTTCAAATGGCAAGTTTTGCGGTTTCAACTGGTTAGACTCTAGCAGTACCCCAACGCACACTCTGGGGTCCCCAAGCATCAGCTCAGGCCAACCTGCGCCTAATACTTTCTGGAATTTGGTAAGCAGGATGCTTCCCTCCAGGGAGAGAGTGCGTATTCCATTCCAACAATCTATCTGTGGGATTTCCATGTGTAGGTGGGATGTGTGAAATTCTCAGTTTGGTTTGGAGACTCTGAAGCCTGGTGATGGGTTTCCATGTATGACAGACGGACCCGGTTGACCCGAGAAAAGAAATGAAAAGCTAAACCTTTGGTCAATTTTAATCAGGTCCAACATCAGACAAACTGAGAACAAACTACATTGGGGTAATAATAATAATAATAATCCTTGTATTTGATATAGTGCTTTTCACGTTTTCGAGACGTCTCAAAGGATTTCACCGAATATACTGTAAAGTGAATTAATTGACTGTATATTTTGTGGACGAAACGCGGCAGCCAATTGTGCACAGCAGCGTCCCACAAGCGACCGATTTATTATTATTATTATTATGCAGGGGACATGAGACTCGTAGTTGAGGTTCTTTTGAACTAAGTAAAATAACATACACACACACTCTCCCACACACACAAGTCAGCACAGCATAGCGTATCCTTGGAAACATGAGTGATTAAATACATCTGATGCCCTCCCTCCCCCACTCGCCCGAGAGGTACTGTGCCAGGCCACTTACCAGCAACACAACCGTACAACACAGTGAGAGGCACCAGGCACGGCGGCAGCGGCCAGCTCTCCCCAGCATTGCTCTCAGACCAGCTCAGCCCTGAACACAACAGCTCGGCTTCAGCAGGAATTGTTTCAGTATAAACTTCTCTGCCCTGCCTGCCCCGCCTTGCCTCATTCACTCACTCACTCATTGGAGCTGGGGAGAGAATTGGTTGCTCTGGGTTTGAAGGAGGACGAATGTCTTTTGATTTCCGGATTCACAGCAGAGCAGAGACTCTGGGTTGAGCTCCACAGCCAGCTCAGCCTTGACACCTGGATTCAGGTTCCAGGTGCGCACTTCCAGATTCAGAATGTCTGCCCTGGGTTCGGAATTGTGGTTCCACATCTGTAATGTTTATATAGCATGTTAATGTAGATCCCGGAATACTCCAGATCCCGAGATACTCCAGATCCCGAGATACTCCAGATCCCAAGATACTCCAGATCCCGAGATACTCCAGATCCCAAGATACTCCAGATCCCAGGATATACCAAATCCCAAGATACTCTAGATTCTGGGCTACTCTAGATTTCAGGGCTGTTCTAGATTTCGGGATCCTGTGTTCGGAGTTATAATGATAATAAAATAATAATAATCCTTGCATTTGATATAGCGCCTTATCACGTCTTAAGGATGTCTCAAAGCGCGTCACAAAATTTTTACTGTAAAATGAAGCGACTGTATAGTTTGAGGACAAAATGCTGCAGCCAATTGCGCACAGCAATAATAATAGAAAGGAAATTCAACTCGGGCTTGAAAAATTTATCCCATCGGAGTTTGTGAGTGTGCAGAGCAGGTGTGCTGCTGGTCCTGTCATACACATCTCATACATTGCAGGGTTTGTGGGGTTTGTGCCCCTGTGTTGCAGGTTTGGGTCTCTAGACTTTGCTATTCCAGGTTAGGAATCCTGGATTCATTGTGTGCTCCATATTCTGATTCGTGCATTATCTGGGTTTGAGAATGGGAATGAATTTAGATTCTGAATTTGGGTTAGGAGTTCATTTCCAGAACATGGACTAATTATCGTGAAAACAACAACTTGTATTGTTTAGTGAATTGACTGTATATTTTGCAGACGAAACGCAGCAGCCAATTACGCCCAGCAGTGTCCCACAAACAGTCATTCGAAGGAGGAGGCTTCATTTCATGTCATCCACCGGTGGGCAAGCTTTTAACCATTCTGCCCCACTCTCTGAATCTCCTGTAGACCCTCCACCTCAGTGGAGTCCTGTAGCTCAGTGGTTAGAGCACTCGCTTTGCAAGCGAAATACCTGGGTTCAATTCCAGGCAGAGGGCGAAACCTTGGGCAAGTTTCCTTACTCCACACGCATAATAATAATCCCTCCAAAACAAAACAATAATAAATTGGTCATTTTCAATCCACGAATGTTTGTGGGACACTGCTGTGCGCAATTGGCTGCCGTGTTTCGTCCACAAATATACAGTCTATTCTGTGAAGCGCTTTGAGACGTCGAGATGACGTGAAAAGCGCTATATCAAATGCAAGGATTATTATTATTATTATCCACCCCGCCCCCACCTTTAAAGCCTGCATTCTAGACCTTTCTGTTTGACCTTGCGTTAGGTCACCTGTCCCCTCCTCCCACCAACCTTCCTCAATTCCCGCACCCCCAGCTCAGGTTCCCAGTCGGCTTTGTGAAGCACTTTGAGATGTCCTTCAATGTTGAGAAGGAGGAGAAGGTTACATATCGCGAATGGATTTACAACTGAGAGCTACACTAAGGGGATTGAGCCAGTGAGTGGGTGTGTTTGAATATGTATCCGAGAGGATCGACCTCAGTGAGTGAAAAGGTGTGGCTGTGGGTGAGCCAGGTTTTTGTGAGGTCCAGGATATCAATCTGTTTGTCCAGAATAAGATCATAAATGGGGAGAGCTTTGTACATTTGGAGGGCTTTGTACATTTGGACATCAAAGGGGATCCGGGAAGTGTGGTTTACTCCAGGCAAGCAAGACAGACAAACCTTGCAGTGTAAAACAGGGATGCGGGCAATCAGGGTGGCTGTTCCGGGATAGTCAGTGGCTGGTATCATAAATATAATAGGATAACCCACCCACCCACTGACTGCTATCGCAAGTTCATCTGTATAAATAATCTGATTGCATGTGTGAATCCCGCTGTCAGAAGTTTACAAATTGAAAGCTGATTTGATGCCAAAAGAAGAACTGAGTCACAGTAGTCTTGCGGTTTTCATTCTAAATGCTTAGAACGAGAATGTCAAAATTGTTAATCCTCCATTGTGTATATCGTCAAAAGTGATTAAACTGAGTACACTGACCAGAGCATGCATTGTAACGCTTACTGCCAGGAAAACTAATCTTAGCCACAATAGAATGAAGCAATCTGTGAATTTCCCCACAAAATATATAGTCAACTCACTTTATAATATATTCTATGAAGCGCTTTGAAACCTCTCAAAGACCTGATACGGTGCTATATTAAATGCGAGGATTATTATAATTCTGTGGTACTGTATATATTGTGCTACAAATTAAGCCACAATTGAATAAATCAATCCTGTGAATTATGTGGTACAGTATGTATTTGTGCTACAAATGAATGACTTGCTTTTACAGTTACCTAGATGTTTATCTAGATTTTGGGGTTGAAATTGCTGTCTTGGAATAACAACCAGGTATCCCTTTATTCCACATACAGTATTATAAAGAACAATAAACTTTCAGGAGAGTGACATTCCTATTCTCCTGCTGGGGTCATGGTGATCATTGTGGGTGGGCTGAGAGGTCGCAGCTGCACATTCCTACCCACCAGCAGCCTGGTTTGTTTCACAGGCTGTCTATGTGACAATGATGGATGTGATAGATTCACCCTATTTGAGCTGAAGCAAAGCAGTATCGACTGGATTAGCAGTGCTCTGGTGGAGCTAAAACAAAAATAAATATTTCTTTTGTTTTGCCTTCACTAGAAAGAACGAAATCTGCTTTTATGTCAATGGATCATTCAAGCATCGTTTTTTGTTAAATTTAGGACTGGATTATTTGTCAGTGCCTCCCTGACTCATGAAAATAAAACTGGGTGATCTGTCCATAATATGCTGTTCTTCAGTCACTAGAGAAACATTACAGTATACTTTATTCAGTGACGAGGTGAATGAAAGGTAACAAAAATATGGCAAATTTAAAGGAGTTGGCCACAAAAATGCCATGCAGAGGAGGGTGGCTGAAAGGGGCTACATAGTGTGATAGTGGGATGTCTTTCTGATGGGGAGGGCGCTATTCATGTGTAATTTGTTGTTGATGTCTGTTTAATGGAAATTCTGGATTTTTGCTTGATTTTCCTTCGAGTGGACACAAGGAGGCAGACAGAACCTGTGCTTTGGAACTGTAGCAGTTGTTGCCTATGATAACCCAGTTAGTGAACAGAATTGGTTGAATGTCTTTTTC
Source organism: Callorhinchus milii (assembly GCF_018977255.1). Taxonomy (NCBI): domain Eukaryota; kingdom Metazoa; phylum Chordata; class Chondrichthyes; order Chimaeriformes; family Callorhinchidae; genus Callorhinchus; species Callorhinchus milii. The sequence continues at coordinate 37,364,331 of NW_024704742.1, forward strand.
TTGTTAAACCCGCAGACTTCCACATGTATGCGGATGACACCCAACTCTACCTTTCCTCCTCTACTCTCAACTCCACGACCACCGATGTCCTGACAGCCTGCCTGTCCGACATCGAGTCCTGGACGAGAGACAACTTTCTTCAGCTCAACGTGCGAAAAACCGAGGCCCTCCTGATTGGCTCACGTCAGCGCCTCCGCACCTCAGGCGCCGACACCATCAGCATCCAAGGCTGCACTCTCCACCTCTCAAAGCCAGTCAGGAACCTCGGCGTTTTGTTCGACCCTGAGCTGTCCTTTCTCCCTCACATCCGCACCACAACTGGCACCGCCTTCCATCACCTCCGGAACATCGCCAGACTACGCCATTACCTCACCCCTCACGCTGCTGAAACCCTGGTCCACGCCTTTGTCACCTCAAGGCTGGACTATGGGAACTCTCTCCTCGCCGGCCTTCCCGCCACCTCCCTCCACAAGCTGCAGGTCATTCAGAACTCTGCAGCTCGTGTACTGTCCCGCACCAGGCTTCGGGACCACATCACTCCCACCCTCGCTCGCCTCCACTGGCTCCCCATCCCCCAGAGGATTGATTTCAAGATCCTCATCCTCACCTACAAGGCCATTCACGGTCTTGCTCCCTCCTACCTCTCCAACCTACTATCCCCCTACCTACCTGCCCGTACCCTCCGTTCCTCTGGCTCTGGTCTGCTCCACGTCCCCCGCCCCAACCGCCCTACCATCGGTGGTCGGGCCTTCAGCCTCTCAGCCCCCAGGCTCTGGAACTCTATCCCCCAGTGCCTTCGCCGCCTCCTCCCTTTCCTCCTTCAAGGCCGGTCTCAAAACCTTTCTCTTTGACCGTGCCTTCAGCTCCCCTCTCGACTCTCTTCCTCCTCCTCGCTCCCTCCCTTCCCTCCCCTCACCCTGACCATTTCCCCCCTCCTCGCTCCCTCCCTTCCCTCCCCTCACCCTGACCATTTCCCCCCTTCTCGGGTCATGACCCAACTGTGCAGCGCCTTGGGACGTCCTCCTGACGTGAAAGGCGCTTTATAAATGGAATCTTGTTGTTGTTGTTGTTGTTCTAATTGTTTTACTAATTTTAAATGATCTTGTGTTCACGTGAGTTTATGGTCCTCTAATGTTAAGTTCCACTTTATCATATGAAAACATCTCAAAGTGCGTCAAAAGATTAGTTATATTGATCTGTAGTTGATGCTGTTATATATAGCAAACACGGCAACCAATCTATGCTAGCAATGCCCCACAAACAACAATGCAATAATTTGTTGGTAAATTTGGATAAGGGTAAAGTAATGGCCAAGAAATTGGGGTGGGGGGCGGGGGGTCTTATCTACAAATAGTCCCGACACTATTCAATCAAGAAGGGAGTTTCTCCTGGTGTTCTGGCCAACAATCCCACTAATAAAATTGATCACTCACTCATTAACTGTTTGTGGACATTTGTGCTCAAATTGGCTGCCATGTCCACCAATAAAATACACACAACTTTAAGCATATCCTCTTAAGTGCTTGACGACCTAATAAGGCACTATATCAAATGCAAGGAATATTATATTATTATAAATATCTGCACTATCCCGTAAGAAACCATAACAGCAGGTAAGTTGGTTAAGCATCTCATTTCAAAGAGCAATGGCAACATGTGAACTAAAAGATGAGTTTACCTTCATTTTAATCACTTATTCATTGTCTGATTTGATATGGTTGTGGGAGAATTTATGTCTAGCTGACAGTGACAGGTAGGACAGTACATATTGTTGATAGTGATAATGGCCTCACCTGAGCAATTTAAATCTGAATTCAATCTGCAATAAATTACTGAGAAATCACCATTGTTATGGCTACATAACAATTATTACTGCAGTCTCTTCAGAACCATCAGCAATCCTGGTGGATAATTCTAGCTGTGTCTCAGTGATACTGTTCAGAAAAGAAATAGGGAGTTTTTCGCAGTGTCCTAAACAACAATCCTCGAGATAAATTCAACAACAACAACTTGGATTTATATAGCACCCTCCACGCCGGACAGCATCTCAGAGAGCTTCACAGTAATGGATCCCGGGGCCGAGCCAGTGGGAAGGGGAGGAAGATGATCAAAGGTGCGGTCGAAAAGAAAGGTCTTCATCCAAGAGCTGAAAATAGAAAGAGAGGGAGCGAGGTGAAGGGAGTAAGGAAGGGAATTCCAGAGCCTCGGGGCAAAGTGGCTGAAAGCACGGCCGCCGAGGGTGGAGCGGAGGACTCGGGGGACAAGGAGGAGGCCAGATCCGGTGGAACGAAGGCAACGGGCACTGTTTTGAGGAGAGAGGAGGTCAGAGAGATAGGGGGGTGCAGAGGAGTGGAGGGATTTGAAGACAAGGGTGAGGATCTTGAAGTTGATCCTCTCTGGGACAGGGAGCCAGTGCAGTTTGGCAAGGACTGGGGCAATCGGGGAGCCGCGTCTGGTGCGGGTGAGAACGCGGGCGGCAGGTTTTTGTATAATCTGGATTTTATGGATGGTAGTGGAGGGGAGACCGGTGAGGAGGGCGATTGAATAGTCCAGCTGAGAGGTGACAAATGCATGTACCAGGGTTTCAGCAGCTTTTGGAGGGAGGTATTGGCGAAGATGGGCGATGCGTCGGTGGTGGAAGAAAGCGGTGCTGGTAAGGGACCAGATGTGGGGGAGGAAGGATAATTGGGAGTCGAACCTGACGCTTAGGTTGCATACGGGTTTGGAGAGTTTTAGTGGGAGGTCGGGTAGGTGGAGGAGGTGAGAACCATGAGATTTTAGACGTTGACGAGAGCCAAAGAGTATGGCTTTCGTCTTGTCAATGTTCAGCTGAAGGAAATTTGCACTCAGCCAGCCCCTGAGGTCTGACAGGCAGGCTGACAGAACATTAGGGGACTGGGGGTCGTAAAGAGAGGTGGAAAAATAGAGTTGGGTGTTGTTCGCGTACATGCGGAAGTGTACCCCATGTCTGCGGATGACATCCCCAAGAGGGAGCATGTAGATCAGAAAGAGGAGGGAGCCAAGGATGGATTCTTGGGATACCCCGCAGGTAACTGGGTGAGAGCGGGAGGAGAAGCTGTTTGTGCAGATGTACTGCTGGCAGTTTGTGAGGTAGGACTCGAACCAGGTGAGTGCAGTCCCACTGAGGTGGATGACGGAGGAAAGGCGGTGGAGGAGGATGGCGTGATCGACTGTGTCGAACGCGGCGGAGAGGTCCAGGAGGACAAGGAGACAGAGGGAGCCCTGGTCACAGATAAAGAGGATGTCGTTTGTGACTTTCACAAGCGCAGTCTCTGTACTGTGGGCAGGGCGGAAACCGGACTGGAGGGGTTCGAAAAGGGAGTGTGAGGAGAGGAGTGTGCGGAGTTGAGATTTGACTGCCTCCACCTCCCTCCCTCCCTCCCCAGTAATTGCATGTGAAGTGTTTTGAGACATTACAATTGATAAGCTGCCATAAAATTGTAAGTTCTTCCCATATTTCAATGGCTAATGCTTCTAATTATAACTGGGAACAGCTGTTGCCATTGATCTTAAATGTCTTAGAAAGTTCCAGTGTGCATTGGTCTAATGCTTTGGTCAAATGCACATGTGAGCTGAGCAGAGGTTTGCTTCTCCTGTAGGTCTGTTTCATTTTAGCAAATCCATTCCCAAACGTCTGCTTTTTAGGCACATCGAGGGACCTAATTTGTGATATTTCTTAACAGGAGAATTTGATAATTATTAATAAGGGATCTGAGTCACAAATGGGAGACTCCTTCCAGTAAACAGAAGTACATGACTCCAATCAACAGGAATCCTGCTTCAATAGAATTTAATACCAGAGCAGGGTTCCTGAGGGTCAGTGGGAATACTAATAAGATTTCATATTATGGAATAATCTTAAGAAATACCACAAGTCAGATCCCTAAATATGGATGAACCAGAACTGCTTAGAAGGTCGCTACAACAACAACAACTTGCATTTTTTTTGGTCCCTTCTCCCTGAGTGCTTGACAGTGACAGATTCTGACACTAAGGCATGGGAGAAGGAAGGGCCGGGTGATCATCAGCTTGATCAAAAAGGAAGGTCTTTAGGCAATTCTCAGCTGCACAAACTGCTGACACATTTGTGACGTTCTGACATAGGACATCGACAAGAATATGTAAAATCACCAGTTACTGTCTAATCCATTTCAATCTGAATTTCACATGCTCAGCTGAATGGCCTGAAAGGAATACAGCATAGGTTACACAGAAAGCTGAAACAAGCAATTCAGCCCAAATACTCCATGCTGGATTTATACTCTGTTCAAATATAAGTATTATTATCATTCATAAAAGCAGTTAAGTGTTGAAATACAATTTAGTGTCACATTTTGAGTCTCCGAGAGTGGGCCATGTTTTGAAAACTAGGTAGAATTGTCAAGGAATAATCTAGAGGCAGTGGATATTCAGAGCATTGCGTTTCTAATGATTTATAATGTGTTTTTGGCATCATGATTAACATAAATTACCCTATAAATTCAAAATATTTTGACACAGTGAGAAGCCCATGACCATGTATAATGGGTTACAAAGCAAACTGGCTGCCAGGAAAAGACAGGCTCACTTTCTTTATGATGAGATGGAAAATTAAACTCATCTCTGTTTGCTTTTCGCTCTTGCTTCACTGCTGGGCCACCTTCAATCTTGTTACCTATTTAGGTGTCGGTCTTGCTCAGTTAGTAGCAATATCCTGCCTGTGTCAGAACGTTGTACGTTCAAGCCCCACGTTGAAACTTTGAACTCACAAAGTCTGGGCAAAGACTCCATGAGGTTCTGGTGGAGTGCTGCACTGGTGGAGGTGCAGTTCTTCAGAAGCGATGCTAAACCAAGGTCTCTAAAGATCCCGTGGACCTATTCAAAAAGAGGGGGAATTTTACGATGATGTAAAACGTGGCTTACGTCTTAGTGAGTTTTAGGAAACCATTTATTTTTGACACTTATTTTCATGCTTTGTTTTCATTTCAGCCAAAGGCCAGCTGGTCACATACAGGGTCTTTCTCGCCCTCTATAAACTGAACCACAGTCATGTCTACACCCTGACCTCACATTGGCTCATGACCCAGGTAATCAATTAGCCTTTATATTACATACAGGAAATGCATATTATTTCTAGGTTACGACAGTGGTTAACAGATTGGAGTTCTGTAACTTAGTAGTTAGAGCACTCTCCTTGCAAGTGAGAGGACCTGGGTTTGATTTCCGGGAAGGGCGAAATGTTGGGCAAGTTCCCTTACTCCACACCTAAGTAGGAATTCGGTTGTTAGTTGGTTGTTGGATCGCTTTTCCGGGGATAATAATTCCTTAAAAAAAAATAATAATTTGGTCACTCAATCCACGACTGTTTGTGGGACACTGCTGTGTGCAATTAGCTGCCACATTTTGCCCACAAAATATACAGTCAATTCACTTTACAGTATATTCTGTGAAGCGCTTTGAGACATCTCAAAGATGTGATAAGGATCTATATCAAATGCAAGGATTATTATTATTACTGTTGTTTATTAATAGACACCCTGGTTTTATTTAGGTGACCCTACATAAGATAAAATGCTTTATGTAATGTGTTAATTATCAATGGTGCTAATTATCACATGTCGTATTTTGACCCCCATATCACAAATTACTAAAATAGAGTTATGGAAGAGAAATAACTCGCCAGAGTTAACTTTCTTATAGTCCTTTTAAATAAGCAATGATTTGTGTAGTTTCTTTTGGGATTTGGGGATTGTGACAGCATTCTTTCTCCATTCTTCCTCCTAATTAGGTTTCTTAGAAGCACAGAAATTACAACGCAGAAGGAGGCCATTCGCCCCATTACGTCTGCTCTGACTCTCAGAGCATCTAATAACTACCTCCCATGGTAGATGGACAAATATTTAAATTATAATAATAATAATAATCCTTGCATTTGATATAGCGCTTTTCACGTTGGGAGGACGTCCCAAAGCGCTTCACAGAACACACTGTAAAGTGAATTGACTGTATATTTGTGGGCGAACGCGCAGCCAATTGCGCACAGCAATGTCCCACAAACAGTCGCAGATTGAAAATGACCAATTTTTTTATTGTTTTTGGTTTTGGAGGGATTATTATTAGGCTATGTGTGGAGTAAGGAAACTTGCCCAAGGTTTCGCCCTGCCGGGAATTGAACTCAGGTCTCTCGCTTGCAAAGCGAGTGCTCTAACCACTGAGCTACAGGACTTATAAAAGACATGTTATAATGCTTCCCTCAACTTGCCCCCTTTTCTCCACCATTACCCCTTTCCCTCATCCGCTTTCCCTATTCCACAAATTGGTAAAGATGCAATCACGATGTTCCGACCAGTCATTGGACGACTATTTTCAGTGAGATTACATTAGTGAGGCAGCCTCAGTGATACGCTAATGTATGCATGGAAACACAGAGGGTCATGTTTTTTTTAGGTTTGAGAGTCAGCCTTTAAGCCCTCCAGGCTGTGCTGCAGATTTAAGTTTAGCAGTGTCATATCAGCAAACAGTTAAAATATGATGGTTGGGACAGCACCACTTGTGGTGTCATATCTGAAATATCCCCAGGCTCATGCCAAGCTATGAAGGGTCATCGTGAAGCTATGAAGCTGGTCTATTATTAATTTCAGAGAGGTTTCCTCCTCCCTCGCTTCTGAAGCTGCCAAGTAGTGATACTGAATTAATTTTAGAGCTGCCTCAGCTGAAATTCTCGGTGGACAGGTTTAACTTAGTGAAGTGTTTTTCCTGGCAATACACAACAGGGCAAGTGTTTCCTATGTCATGCATGATAGTGCAGAACTATTTCTGTGGAACTCACTGCCACAAATACCTGCACTGAGATCTACATAAGATGGTACAGTTTACAAATGGCTTGCATCAGGAGCCTGGGTAGGAAATCTGCCAATATAACCCATGAATCATTAATCCAATTTGCAGATGTCAGAAGCATATTTAATAAAGGGAAACAGTCTTTATGCAGAAGTGTTTGCTCATCCTTCTCTTATTTGTTTTCAGATCAACTCTGTGATGATGTGATTTGTATTAAAAATCATCACTATCATCATGAAGAACATAACTCATAACTCCTGTAATTCTGGTTGTTGACAGAGGGTCCACAGTTTAAAGAAAATAACAGCAACAACTATTTACACGACACAATGCCTTTCACATAGGGGAATGTCTCAAAATACTTTGCAGAGACAGGGTGGGAGAAAGATGAGAAGTGGCCGAATGTGGAGTCAGAGACGTAGATTTCTTTAGAAAGCAGAGGATGGAGTAAGGTGAAGCTCATATATAGAAAAAGTTCTAGAGAACTGGGCAAAGTGGCTGAAAGTTTGTTTATTTTATTATTACACCCGGAATAACACTCAGATTAACTTCAACTTTGAGTACTGGGTCATTGAATATTCAATCTGCTGGTCAAAATAACACAAGGGTCCAAAGGTTTCTTAGCTTTAATTGCTGATGATTAGATTTGGAGTCTCACACCCCACGTCAATGCTCCCATCAGCCATTTACACAGCTTTTATGTGAATCCTCCTCTCACATTCTTGCTCTCTTTTATGCCTGTTAACACCTATTCGTCACTTAATAAGTCCACCAAGCCTAATCAGTGGTGAACATAATAACATCAGCTCCTATGGAGTTTCATTGCTAAAGCGTAAAACATATTACAAATTTCAGTTTTAGAGAGGAACTTTCATGCTTTCAAGCATACTTCCTGCTGATAAGAGCAACAACCACAATATGAACCCTGGGCTCTCCCTCAGACTCAACGAACCAGTGGGCAATCTAGTCGCCTAGTTAGACCCCCAGCTGTCTTTCATCCCCCACGTCTGGTCCCTGACCAGGACCCCCTTCTTCCACCTCTGCTACATTGCCCACCTCTGACCGTACCTTACCCCAAATGCAGCCAAAACCTTTGTGCATGCATTTGTCACCTCCTGCCTGGATTACTCCAACACACTCCTCACCGGTCTCCCCAGCTCCACTATTCAAAAAATCCAGCTCATTCAGAACTCTGCTGCCCACATGCTTACCTGGAACAAACTCCGTACCCACATCTCACCAGTTCTGGCCAGGCTCCACTGGCTCCCCATAACCGAACAGATTGACTTCAAGATCCTCACACTCATGTTCAAATTATTAATTATTATTATTAAGAGAGGCAGCTAACCTGCTCCAATATCTGACAACACATCACTGGGCGAACCACTCAACATGCACTGGAGTAGTCCAAGATTGACGTTCATTCTGATTCTTCTCTTCAGGAGTGTAATCTGCCAAGAAAATTTAGACTCTTGAATACGATCTATTACCTTAAAATAAATAAAACACAAAAATACAGCAGATGCTGGAATCCGAAACTTTAAAATAAACAGTTTTCACTTATTTTCTCCTTTTAAAAAAAAGTTACACTTTTTTTTAAGAAACATCAATGTTTAAATTGTACCAAATAAAGAAAATTTTACTAAAAAAATAAAATTGCACTATATAAATAAAATTGTCTTCATAAATTGTATGAAGTATAGACATTGAACAATGTTGTGATTTGCAACATTTCATTATATAGAGCCTCCACCTTGCATTTGATATTTTTAAATGAGCTCCAATCACCTCCAATCAGTCAGTATTTATGATGAAAAAGGTTCACAATACAAGAAAACATTCACATAAAAATAATAATAATTTGATACAGTGTCAAGACGATGTCTCAAAGCCCTTCACAGAATTCAATTTAGTGGCTATATTTATGTAGGTGAACACGGCAGCTAAATTTTTGCAGAGCACTGTACGTGTTTACATTGAGGCCAAGTAATGTGTTAAAAGCTTTATGGGTTCTGATAATAAAACTTTCAAAACTTTTGCCTTCTTTTAATATCTGGCCGAGGCTAGTATAAAATTAACAAACCTGTACTAAGTTCAGCACCTATTGAATTTCAACTAATTTGTGAGGTATCCAGTCAATTCAACACACAGTAAACTGTTTCACAACTTCAGCAATAATTGTAACAGCCACTTGGAATCACGGGGTGGAATGCCCTACATTAAGAACATTGCCAGCAACCAAATTAAAACATTTGCAAATTTTAGCATATGACACCAGTGACCTTAATTCTAATGGGAACTGTAATTTTGTTCCCCTCCACCATCCCTCTCCCACCCAATGCTCAACATTTAATAATAATAATAATAATCCTTGCATTTGATATAGCGCTTTTCACGTCGGGAGGACGTCCCATAGCGCTTCACAGAACACACTGTGAAGTGAATTGACTGTATATTTGTGGGCGAACGCGGCAGCCAATTGCACACAGCAATGTCCCACAAACAGTCCTAGATTGAAAATGACCAATTTATTATTGTTTTTGGTTTTGGAGGGATTATTATTATTAGGCATATGGAGTAAGGAAACTTGCCCAAGGTTTCTCTCTGCCTGGAATTGAACTCAGGTCTCTCGCTTGCAAAGCGAGTGCTCTAAACACTGAGCTACAGGACTCCACGAGTCCAGAAGGAACTCAATAGTATCAGAGTAAATTGAACTTGTGTCACCCACTGCAATAGCATTGGTTGGCGCAGTAATGCATGGTGCCACTATGCCACTCTTCAAACCCCGTTGTTAATTATTACTAGAGTATGATCACTAATCTTTTTTAAAGAAAAGGTTAAGAATTGGTAGAGTTTTATGTTTTGAAATATCAACTATTCTACCACCATAAAATGTTATGATGGATGTAAAAAAAAATTAAATAATAAAATTAAAAAGGATATCAGATGTGTCAACTGCATGCATTATGAAATAAAATATATACACTTTGTGTGAAAATAATGTTACTCTTATTTTTATTTCCTTTCAATTTCTTCTCCTTTCAAACGCTCTGGGTCACTGTCTGGCGTGAAGGCCGCTATAAAAATGTAAATCATTGTTTTTTTGTAAAGGTTTTTCGTAATGCATAAGGAGTTATTCTGCCAATGTCAATGAAAACCAAGAAAGGTCATTGTGAGGCAAAGTTTGGCACAAACATTGTGTGCTACAATGTTTCTGATAAAGTTGCCACCAATGATAGATAAATCACTGGAATTTAATGTTCCACAAACAGTCATGAAGTGAGTAACCAATTTAGTTGAGAGAAGATTGTTGGCCAGGACACCAGTAGAAACTCCCTTCTCTTTTTCAATAGTGGCGTGGAATCTTTAACATCCACCTGAACAGGCAGACAACACCTCGGTTTAACATCTCATCTGAACGATGGCAATTCCAGTGTCAGCCTAGATTTGTGAGTTCATTGTCTCAACATGGGGCTTGAATCCACAACCTTCTGACTCTTTTGTATAGGGCCTTTCACGTCAGGAGAACGTTCCAAGGCGCTGGACAGTCAATAATTTGGACTCGAGCTGGGTATCAGGATCAGGGATCGGGGAGGGTGGATGGCAGGGAGGGTAGGAGGGTGGCCGAAGAGGAGGGTTTTGAGACGCGTCTTGAAGGAGGCGAGGGAAGGAGTAAGGCAAAGTGAATGTGGGATGGAGTTCCAAAGGGTGAGGGCAGAGGACTCAGAGGCAAGAGAGCTACCAACTAAATCAAGCTGGCACCACACAATGATTTCCCTACTCATTAATGGGGGAGGAGAAACCCTGAGTCACTCCATTGAGTTCCGTACAATTTTCACAATAAAAGTTTATTTCATTTTTGTAATTGTTTTTGCACTTATTTACAGAAAAGTAGATTTTTAAAAATAATTATAAATATGAAATTCATTTGCTGTTTTCCCAATGTGCTCGCCTTTCTTTCCACCTCCCTTAAAAGCAGTAAACTCATAAGACAGATTAGTTAACTCAGCAACCAAACCAAGAATCAAACCTGGGACCCAGTGATGTCTTGGAAGCATAACGTATAATGCATTAAATATTATGTGTAATTTTATCAGTTTTAATTTTCTCTTTTTAAGAACTTCAGAACAGAAAAGCGACCTTCAAATTAGACTGAATTCCGAAGTTCACCTTGATATTAAAGGCTAAGAAAGACCATGAAGGATTTCATAATTATAAATTATGGAGAGCTGGAGAGCTCATGTTCATCTAAACTAGTGAACCATGGTGTGAAATACATGAGATAGCCATAAAGCCGGTTGCAGAATATCGCATTCTGGGAAATTCAAGTTAAGGCTGCTGCAATGATCCAGAGCATGTTATTTTGAGTTTTAAAATAGTCCATCAAGCAAGTGTATCAGCTAAATGGATTGACCTCACATCTTACTTTGTGAAATTACTTTTTGCCATAACACAAATAAGTTAATGTATTCTACTTTCTCCATCTGCCACAATGCATCTCTTGTGTGGGGCTCAAGGGAGATAGGGAATAGAAACAGCTGTAAAACAGACCACCCAAGCACAGTCAACCTAAGTTTATAAATCTTAAACAGCCTTACCTGTCACAACCACAATCCCTATCCAACAGTCCACTGAGTGCAGAATTAAGAAAAGGTAATAAATTGTTATTTTGAATTTGTAAATGGTCTCAGTATTTGTGAGGCTATTTCCTCTGAAAACGCTTAGGAATTCTATTGATGCAACGCAAAATTATGCAGAGAATCAATTAATAAATATTTGCTGAGTTATCTAATCTTAGCCAAGATGTCAATAAAAGTACAATCGATCTTGATGCTCCTGTGTTAAATGGGGAAGATTGAAGAGATGAAAAAGTTTTTCAATCTTGCTCACTATTGATTAAACCCTCCTGGAAAATGTACATGATGTGTGGGCATTGGATGAGAACAGGATTGGCAAAGTTGGCATGTATTTCCCATGGTCAATTAGTTTGAAGGAACTCGTTGTCTAAATTCATCCATGAAAAATTGTCACTTTGATATATCCGAAAACCCACAGCACGGAAACAGTCCTGGTCAAAGTCACTAATGAGATTCTGAACATCTGTGATCAGGGCTCCCTCTGCCTCCTTGTCCTCCTCGACCTCTCTGCCACCTTCGACACTGTCGACCACTTCATCCTCAAACACCTCTCCGCTTTATTCAATCTTCACGGACCTGCCCTTGCCTGGTTCGATTCATATCTCTATCACCGTCTCCACTTTGTTGCCTCTAACGGTTTCTCTTCCAGCCCCTGCACTGTCATGTCTGGCATCCCCCAGGGCTCTGTCCTTGGCCCTCTCCTCTTTAATATCTACATGCTCCCCCTTGGTGACATCATCCGCAGACATGGGGTCAACTTCCATATGTATGCGGATGACACCCAACTCTACCTTTCTGCCTCCACCCTCAACTCCAGGACCACTGCTGTCCTGACAGACTGTCTGTCGGACATCAAGTCCTGGATGAGGGCAAATTTCCTACAGTTGAATGTGAACAAGACTGAGGCCCTCCTGATTGGCTCACGCCAGCGCCTCAGCACCTCAGGCTCTGGCAGCATCAACCTCCATGGTTGCACACTTCAACTCACCAGCCAGTCAGGAACCTGGATGTCTTGTTCGACCCTCAACTGCCTTTTCTCCCCCACATTCCAGCCATGACCCGCTCTGCCTTCCCTCACCTCCGTAACATCGCCCGACTCCACCACTACCTCACTCCTCAGACCGGTGAAACTCTTCTTCAAGCCTTCATCACCTCCAGGCTTGATTACGCAAAGCCCTGCTTGTTGGCCTTCCCAACTCCTCCCTCCACGGGCTGCAGATAATCCAGAACACTGCAGCCCATCTCCTCTCCCGCACCAAACTCCGTGACCCCATCTCCCCCACTCTCGACCGACTCCACTGGCTCCCTATCCTTCAGAGGATCCAGTTCAAGATCCTGGTCCTCACCTACAAAGCCCTCATGGCCTCGCCCCACCTTACCTCTGCGACCTCCTAACACCCTACCAACCCGCCCGCTCCCTCCACTCAGCCGGCTCTGGCCTGCTCCACATCCCCCGACCCACCCGCCCCACCATTGGCGGGAGAGCCTTCAACCACTCTGCTCCCAACCTCTGGAATTCCATCCCCCAGTCACTCCGCCTCGCCCCCTCCTTAGCCTCCTTCAAGTCCCACTTCAAGACCCACTTCTTCAACCATCCCATTGGCCACCCCCTTCCCCTCCCCCCCGCACCCCCCGACCCCAGCTCGGGTCTGAAATGTGCTTTGTCCAGCGCCTTGAGACTTCCTCCCGACGTGAAAGGCACTATACAAATTTAATCTTGCTGTTGTTGTATATGACCCACACCTGCAGGTGAGGAGAGGATTCAAAGTGACTCATAAAGAAGCACGATTCCCCGAATGTTAGCACCTTTGCTGTACACTTGGCAATATTTCTAGATAAAATTGTATTGGCAGCATTCTGCAAAAAGCCAGTAGATTTTTTTAAAAAAGAAATCATTTTGAGACATTTTCACTTGCACAAACAACACCCTCCTTTGTTTTTGCTCAATGATCCCTCTAACTGGAACTCAAAGGTCATAAGCTGCGAGTTCAGTTCTACAGGGATTTAACTACCGAGAATAATGTCAGAGAGACAGTCCACCTCCTACATCTGTATTTGATGGATAAAACATTGATTGTACTGCTAAATGGATGCAGTTAATATTACAGACATAGAACTGTAAAATTTTACAGGACTAAACTGTGCTAGCTCTTAGAAAACATGTAGTCCCATTCATTTGCCTTTTCCCTGTACACTTTTATATTTCGCCTTTTCAGATATTGTGCTGGACTTCTTAATTTCTAAGACAGATAACATCCGCCTGGCTGCCTCCTCCTCCCATGTTGTCTAGCACCCCACCCCCACACACAAAACTCCATACCCCATCGCACCAGTCATTGCCACTGGCTCCCAATTGCCGATCAGGACTGCCTCCGGTTTGTCCCTCGTCCCCTCCTCTCTGCCTTCAGCCACAAAGCCCCGAAACTCTGGAACTGTCCTTCCGCCTTGCCCCCTCAATCCCCACTTTTAAATCCCACCTAAAAACCTTCCTTTTTGATCATGCTTACGGTCACCTCCCCCCTCCCTCTCCCCCTGTCTCAGTATCAGACTCCGCCACTGCCAAGCACTACAGAAACCTAACCTGCGTGAAGGGCGCTATATAAATACAAATTGTTAGAATGTCAGAAGATGAGGGATCAACTCAGGAGAATTGATTTTTGTATGAACAGGATGAGCATTTGCAAATCGTTTCTTTAGGATTACATGGATGCAATGCACACGTCACGATAAGATTAAAAGAACACTTCAACAACAACAACAAAAATACTTTTGCAAAGCACCTTTCACGTCGGGAGGACATCCCAGTTTATAAACGCAAACCATAAAACAATTTGTTCAGTTCTGTTACCAACCAAAGGAGCTCTGGGATTCTTGTCATGTAACAAAACATGTAATCACAAGAGAATCTTTCTATTCTACTTTGCATTGGAAAGATGGGAAAAGTTCAAAATGAAAGACACCTAGAGAGACAGCTTTATTATGAAAGGGATGTGACTTCTGGAACCTTTTAGTAGTCACTCTGAAGGTTAGTTTTTTCTGTATAATATTGTTTTTTGCTGTTCAACCATTATAAATTGTGTCTTGTGGTAGAATTGGCTGTAAACCATTGCAATATTATTACTTTGCAACAACCTACTGGTTTGTGCTATAATATCTGTCTGATGGAACATTTTGTGGTGTATAGGGAGTACATGTACTTCCAAGAAGAGACTGATTCATTGTTCACCTGCATTGAAACCCATTGGTGAAGTCAGAGTGCGGATACACAACAGCAGACAAACTTAAGGACTGAAAAAGTCTGATTATAGTTTCCCACTGGGAGACTGGCAAGGAAAACTAGTATTCTTAAAAAGAACCAAAAGATAAAAATGAGTCTAGGCAGGGTTGTGAGTGGGTTATCTGGCAATGCAGAATATCACAGCTCTCAATCCTGTTCTCACATTACACATTTCCATTTGGACGAGTAGGAAACATGTCGGGGGGGGAAAAAGGATTTCACAAGTTAGTGATGAGTGAAACTATGGCTGATTACCAATTGATTCACAATTTGAATGTCCCACAAACATCCTTTAAGTGAATGATCATTTTTTTATCTGGAAAATTCTTGGCCAAGACACCAGGAGAAACTCCTCTTTTTCAATAATGCCATGTGTCATCCTGGCACAGTGCCAGCAATCTCACTTCTGAAGGATGTAGGTTTAAGCCCCAAATCAGGACTTGGAATCACATAGTCTAAGATGACAGTCCAATGCTGTGCTGGGGGTCTGTTGTATTGTCGGAGATGCTGTTTTTCAGATGAGACATTGAACCCAGGTCCCATCTACCTGTTCAGGTGGATGTTAAAGATCACATTGCACTATTCAAAAAGAGAAGGAAGTTTATTTTTGCCCATAAAAATACAGTCAATTCACTTTATAGTATATTCTGTGAAGCGCTTTGAGACGTCTCGAAAACATGATACAGCGCTATATCAAATGCAAGGATTATTATATTATTATACTTTCCTGGTGTCCTGGCCAAAATCCCCCAAATAAAATTGGACATTAACTCCATGGCTATTTGTGAGACTGGCTGACACATTTCCCTGACAAAATACAATAAATCCACTTTACAGTATATACCTGTGAAGTGATTTTAGACTGGCCTAGAATGTGAGCTTAAAGTCCCAGTGTGGGGCTTGGACTGTGAAAAAGATCAGATTTGAAAGCCTATGAATTGTATAACATAACTGCAGTTAGCTAAAGTAATACAAATTGCATGAATATAATTTGTGTTATAAAACCACTTCATAGGCATACAACTATAAAAGTAGTTGGGATGTGATTGATTTTAGATTCATGCTCATTCAGAAGCACTCAGCGTGAAGCAGCCAGTGTTTTCATTAAAGGATNGGGGGAGGGAGGTTGGAATGTTTCTACAAACTCCTGTACCTCATTCAAGTGGTGCATTCTTCAAATGTGAGTCTAAAGCTCCAAGATAAATGAGGCCGTTTTCCTAAACTGTACAGCATTATTTAACAACCCGATAAAATAGAGATCTATTTCACTCTCTGATTTAGCAGCAGAGAATAAACATGCAGTGCCTTGACTGCATTCCGGTGCCACGTACACTTTACAAATGTTGGGCAATGTGTTTTAATTGTAGATTTATTGACATAGAATCATGAGCAGACAAACCATGCTGGATGCTTACAGCATTTTATCTCATTGGTGCAAGAATCACATCAACAAACAAACAGAACAAAGGGGCACAAATACTTTCTCTTAAGATATTCTTCACAATGTCTTAATTCAGCTGTCATTTGAAATGACTTTCTGATGGAGCCGCTATTGGCTTATTCACAGAATAATCCATCAAAGTATGATCAAGTAAAACAAAATGAAATGGTATCAATTTCACTGGTTTTCAGTTATTCGTAATATATTTCAGATTTAAAATAACCAAACTCTGTAAGTTAGCTGTGAGGTATCGTGGGAATAGCAGCCATTATTTTGTTATCATAATATACGTGTGTATGTGTTGGCAAGACTGCCCAAGGTCTTCTGACTGAACAGAGCTAGGAGATTTGTAAAGGTAGGGTTTCACATGGTCAGTGAAAAGAGCACAGCTGTGAGAATGTATATATAGGAAGCCAGAGTGTATCACACAGAGGATACAGTTCAAGATCCTGGTCCTCACCTTCAAAGCCCTCCATGGTTTTGCTTCCCCCTACCTCTCCGACCTCCTAAACCCCTACCCCCTGTTCGCTCCCTCCACTCAGCGGGCTCCAGCCTGCTTCACGTCCCCCGCCTTGCTCACCCCACTATCGGCAGGCGGGCCTTCCGCCACTCTGCCCCCACTCTCTGGAACTCCATCCCGCAGTCCCTCCGTCTCACTCCCTCCCTCACCATCTTCAAGACCCACCTCAAAGCCCTCCTCTTCAAACGTGATTTCAAGATCCTCATCCTCACCTACAAGGCCATTCACGGCCTTGCTCCCTCCTACCTCTCCAACCTACTATCCCCCTACCTACCTGCCCGTACCCTCCGTTCCTCTGGCTCCGGTCTGCTCCACGTCCCCCGCCCCAACCGCCCTACTATCGGTGGTCGGGCCTTCAGCCTCTCAGCCCCGAGGCTCTGGAACTCCATCCCCCAGTGCCTTCGCCTTGCTTCCTCCCTTTCCTCCTTCAAGGCCGGTCTCAAAACCTTTCTCTTTGACCGTGCCTTCAGCTCTCCTCTCGACTCTCTTCCTCCTCCTCGCTCCCTCCCTTCCCTCCCCTCACCCTGACCATTTCCCCCCTCCTCTCTCCCTCCCTTCCCTCCCCTCACCCTGACCATTTCCCCCCTGCTCGGGTCATGACCCAACTGTGCAGCGCCTTGGGACGTCCTCCTGACGTGAAAGGCGCTCTATAAATGGAATCTTGTTGTTGTTGTTGTTGTTGTTGTGCTTTTGATCTCCCTGCTTCTCTCCCTGCCCTCCCCCACCCCGACCCTCAGCTTGAGTCTGTAACTCTGTCTGTCCAGCGCCTTGGGACGTCCTCCCGACGTGAAAGGCGCTCTACAAATGTAATTTTGTTGTTGTTGTATGTATAGGAAGGCAGAGTGTATGTATAGGAAGGCAGAGTGACAGCAAAGACAGATACAGAGAGAACAGAAAATAATAAAAAGAGATAAGGAGAAACAAACAAGAAAATAAAGAACAAAAGTAAGAGAGATGGAGTAACAGAAATGTCGTAAAATTAAGAAAATAAGATGGAGATTTTTAAAAGAAACAGTGACCAATAAACATAAATCAATTTAAGGAGAGAAGAAAGAATGGGAATTGGAGGAATTACTGCATTAATTTATGTCACTAATCCTATTCATTCTAATTCTAAAATTAGGTGATAAATGAATGTATTTATCCACTAATCGTTCAGCGACAAGTTTGAGATGTTCAGTCAGCGGAGTACTGAATCCTAGAATTAAAGTAAAACCTCTTTTAAAAAATGGACCAAACAAAGGCAGCATTGATTTCTTTCTGCATAACAAACCCGCTAAGTGTCCTGTTGATTTGATTCAGATAAATTGCACTGATAAATGTTGCACTCATTTTACTGGTGTTTACCTTGTTCCGCTGTCTTATTGATAATTGTGCTTGTGTAGGATATTGAAACAATAAGGGAGATAGCAGCTATTTACATATAATATTCCATCAATCATAGGTACTGTATAGGTTGAGGTTTGTAGCGCCATTGATGTAACACTGCATAAACATTACTGAAATTCATCAGGACTACAGTTCCACCGGGCTGAACTTAGCTGCTTTATAGTCACATATGCACACACATACACAAAGCTCACTTTGGGTCTCATGGCCCAATGTTTTCTTTTCATCCCTGCATTTGATGTATTTTATCACATCGAAATATCTCAAAGCATTTCACAGAGTCAAGCAACAGCCATGAAATAAATGAACATTTTATTCATCTGGAGGATTACTGGGCAGGACACTGGGAGAAACCCATTCTCTTTTCGAATAATGTCACTGGGTCTTTAACATCCACCTGAATATGCAGACAACACCTTGGTTTAACATCACATCTGAAGGACAGTTCCTCCAACGCTGCTTTGAACTGTCAGCCTGGACGATGAGCCCTCAACCAGGCCATCAAAAACTTTAATGGTTCCCATTAATACAACAGATAATGACCTTTAATAACAGTAGTTACACCAGCAGACAGTCTGATGTATTTTAGTAGACAATTCTAGGAGTTTGAAGTTTTTTTAAAAAGCAACAAAACAAACAAAGCTTCAATGCTTCAAGCCTTTGGAATATCCCTTATATATATTCAAAGACTCAAAAAACGGTGCCAAACTGAAGGCACCAGGGGACACATTCTAGCCTCCGCCGCTCTTTCCTCTGGAGTCATGTTGTTTGCTTGTGACAAATGTAAACCAGAAAACAGCTGGATAGTACTTGGAAACAAAATGGTGCACAGTGTGAAGGCCTCTGGCCCCCACTTACAACTAGTCAAAGGCTTCAATGAATCCCACTAATATGACAGGCCGATGCCCTTTAACAACAGGTCACCAGTGATTAGGGTCAAGGAGGGGTTATTTAGCCTCAGAAGAGGTCATATGAATCTGTAGCAATTAAAAGACCATGACATTTTTGCATTTGCTCATGTAATAATTTGTTTATATTGCTGAATGGAGCTGGATCGCTTTTTTTTAAAGAAAACAAGCAACTAGCTAAATGGTTCTGCGAGTAAATTTTCCACATGATGTGGTAAAAAAAAGGTCCTACATTTGATCCAATGTAGGCTTAGTGTGAGCTGATCTGAGTCAGTGCTGGGAGCAGAGTTTCCACTCATGATCACCATCCAGCTGACTCTGCTATAATATATGTGTGGATGAGGGAGGGGAAGGGCTTATTGGGTCAGCTAGGATGATATATTTCACAACTAAATACCCTGCTGACACATTGTCCAGACTCGTACTGAAAGAATGACCCCACATGAGCATGGTACATGATGGCTGCCTGTCCCTGTGGAACTTTAACCTGAGATAAGTCACATTTCCGCAACTTTTTAAAAAAGAACTAGATTCCAAATTAACTCATTTTAAGGATGTTCCATGATTCTGTGCGATCTTAAATTTTAGGCTAAGAATTGGGAGAATTTCACTTCTTTGGTCTCTATGGTTCAGTTCTATTAGGCATTGCTGTTACAATCTGAACCATTGGAAGCGTTTCTTTTTAAATTGAAACAAATGTGAGGTTATACATTTCTGAAGGAAGAGTAAGGAGAGCATGTTAGGTGGTAAAATTTTAAAAGTGGACGAACAGAGGAACATAAGGGTTAACTTACTTAAATTCTTAAAGATGAGAGGCGGGTGGAGAAACTATTAAGGAACCAAATGGAACTTGGATTTTATAAATAGAGTTATAGAATTTAAAACCAAAGAGGTAATGCTAAACTTATATGAATTATTTGTTAGACTGCAGTGGAACACCATCCTGCAGTCCCTCCACCTCACCCCCTCACTTGCCACCACCTGTCTCAAGACCCTCCTCTTCGACCATGCTTCCGGTCACCCTCCTTCCCCCCCTGCCCTCCACCCTCCCCGATCCCGACCCCCAGCTCGGGTCTGAAACGCTGACTGTCCAGCGCCTTGGTACAATTTTCCACACAGAGTGGATAGGATATGGAATGCCTCTCCCCTGATCCACATGTATGACAGCAGAATCAGCTGGATAGGAATCATGAATGGAAACTCTGGCTCGTAACACTGGCTCAGATCAGCTCACACTAAGCCTATGTTGGATTAGACTTAAGACCTCTTTCACTATATCATGTGGTAGTAGTGCTTGAGTCAGAATCCATGCTACTTTCCAAAGGACACTAAAACGAATAAAGTCTTATCATGTCTTCGAGACGTCTCAAAGAGCTTCGCAGAATATATCGTAAAGTAGATTGACTGTACATTTTGTGGGCCAAACGCGGCAGCCAATTGCACATAGCAGGGTCCCACAAATAATTGTGTATCAAGTAACCAAATTATTATTGTTGTTTTTGGCCACACTTAATTTTTTTAAACAAACAGCTAGCAGCAGCTACATTATTTTTCCAAATTTCTCAACCATTCCAAATCTACGGTAGCTTTTCTGCATCAGTAGCTGTGACTTTTGTAGGTCATTCCAAGACTATGAATTCTTTGGTTTTACACACCTTAGAACAAATAGAACTGTGCATGCTTTTAGCAGATATTCAATGATAAAATGAGAATGCTAAAAATACACTGCCTTTCAGGAGTCAAAGGGGGGTGTGAGGTACCTGTCCATTAGCTAATAATAATAATCCTTGCATCTGATATACAACAATAACTTGCTTTTATATAGTGCCCTTCACACGGTAGCATCCCAGAGCGCTTCACAGTGGCAGAGTCTGACAATTGTATAGCACCTTATCATGTTGTCAAGACGTCTCAGTAAAGTGAATCGAATATTTTATGGACGAAACGCAACAGCCAATTGTGCACAGAGGTGTTCCACAACAGTCGTAGATTGAGTGACCAAATTATTATTTATAAATAAAATAATAATCCTTGCATTTGATATAGCGCTTTTCACATTTTCCAGATGTCTTAAAGTGCTTCACAGAATACACTGTAAAGTGAATTGATTGTATATTTGTGGGCGAAACATGGCAGCCGATTGCGTATAACAGTGTCCCACAAACAGTCATAGATTGAGTGACCAAATTATATATTTTTTTAAAAATTCTTGAGGATGTGGAGTAAGGAAATTTGCCCAAGATTTCGCCCTACCATGAGTCGAACCCAGGTCTCACTCTTGCAACGCGAGTGCTCTAACCACTGAGTTATAGGATCCACAAAGTATCTATTTGCTTTGAAAGGACTTTTGCCACCGGAAAAGCGATCCACCAATTGACCAGGTTCCTACTTACTGCTTGGTAAACAGAAGAGTAAGGAAACTTGCCCAACGTTTTGCCTGGGAATCGTATCCAGGTCTAATCGCTTGTGAGGCGAGTGCTCTAACCACTAAGCTGCAGGACTCCACCCACATGGCGTAAGGGGAAAGGGCAGGTAAATGAGAGTGAATGAATTGGTCTTTTAAAGAGTCAGCATAGACACCATGGGTGGGCCGAAAGACCTTTTTTTAATACTGTAAATTTCTATGGTTCTATGAGCAGTTTTGCAAATTCCAAATCCTGCAAGACCTGGCATGAAGTCAATCTGCAGCTCACAAGGGATTGCTGGAATAAAGGTAGACAGTCCAAAAGTAAGCAGCTAATAGCTGGCAACTCTATTTGATTGACAGCTTCTGAGGCCTTCAGAAAAACAATTGGAGGAAGAGCTCCAAAACACCAGGAGCTCACATTTTCAGACTCCCAATCACTAAATATAAAAAGGATAGAAGTGCAGTATATTTCCCTTGGACTCCCACTGTTTCCCTTTTTTTTAAACTTCCTAAAGTTAGTACGGTAGATCAGATTTCCATATGTGTTGGCAGTATTTCAGTTAATGTGTGAGCCTGGACAATGAATGTTGAACCATTCTTTGTACATATGGAACAGAGGAAAACGAAAACGTTCAGCCCTTCGAACTTTTCCATCAATGTATTAGATTGTGGAAAATCTTTTAACCCCAATGGTCTGCCCTCTCACTTTACACGTTAATACATCTACTACACAAATATGAAGAGGTGTTGGAGGTGGGATGGATAAAATCAGACAAATCAAATTCTGTCCATATGCATGTACTTTCCCATAGTTGTCACTGGATAGCAATTAGATACTGCAGCCCTGGATGGCATTTCTCCTCTTTGATCTAGGATTCATGTTTACTGTATTCCTTTCTTCAACACTGCCCTTGCTGAGATAAACCAACTCAATAACATCCAGTAGCCTACTTGGTTGGCCTCAATGTACCTACTGAGTCATCAGAGAAACTCTGGTATGGTAACATAATATATTTGCAATAGCCAATTGGAGTAACAATCACAAAATGTCTTCACCTTGAAACACAAGACACTGGAGTTAAGAATACTGACAGATAAATCACACGTACAGGGAGCCTGACCTAGTTCTTAAATCAAGCTTGAAAGGACAACATGTAAATCCAGTTGGTCAAGGTAACAGTTGAAATCGTTTTTATAGGATTACACATGAAAAGTGGGGAAAATGTTTTATTCTGCAATGCTTTGGAACAGGATTATAGGCAGCATCAATATCAAACTCTACTAAGATCTCCATCAGATGCTTCTCAGAATAAATTACTGAGTTCCAGTTCGCTATGAGAATACAAAAAAAGGATAGAATGATGACCTTAAAATCAACAAAAGAGCAGACTGTAGTACTGGAAACAACACAAGGAAATAATACTACACAGTTCACAGAGTTGGTCAAGAATTTATGAACGTGCAGGTGGCTTTGTAAAAACTGTATTTGTAAGGTAACATAAATACAGACAAAAGGAAAGGTTAAACAGAATACCTGAAACTTGAAGTAACAGGGAATTGAGTTGGTTATGTCATATTTTCTGCCAAAGAAACGCTAGTATTGAGTCAGAACTTTCAATTGTAATGCCCAGCCCTTTTGCCATCACCTTTAATATCTGCACAACTCAAGTATCTGTCAATCTCTCTTTTAAACATCCTTCTTGATTCTTCCTCTACAACTTTCTGAGGCAGAGCATACCACATTTTCACAACTTTCATTGTGAAGAAATGCTTCCTGATCCGAGTTGTAAGTACCTCAGTTCTGATTCTAAGCCTATGTTTCTTTGTAAAGCATCCCACTACCAGAGTGGTGTCATCCACAAAATCTCAATCTCTTCTTATTTCAAAAATTTCAATCAAATCACCTCTTAGCCTCCTTTACTGTAACAACGTGCTCCAAGTCTACCCAACCTTTCATTGAAGCTAAGATCCTTCAGCCCAGGTATTAATCTAACAGGCCTTAGCTGAACATGCTCCAGGGCTAGCATACCTTTCCTACAATTGTGTGCCAAATATGCCTCATTAGGGGTTCTGGAGCTTTCCTTACATTTACCACTGGGAGGGTAATCTTTCTGGAAATATTCCTTAAGAGGGTATATTAATTGAGCAGATCACAACAGATCAGCTTCAATAGAACGGTCTTGAACATTTTAGGTAAACAATAATCCAAATAGATAACCTATAATGTCCTCCTGAACAGGCAGAGGAGATTTGATTTAACATCTTATCTGAAGGACAGCCTCTCGCTTGTGCAGCACTCTCCCACCATTGCACAAGAATGTCAGCCTAGACTATGAGCCCAAAGTCTCAATGTGGGGCTTCAACTTACTTACTGTCTGACTCTGAGGCATTCTATGCTTTGTTGGGAAATGGCTGCAGTTTGGAGCAGAAAATCACGGAACCATAATAATTTACAGCACAGAAGGTGGCCATTTGGCCCATCATGTCGGCACTGGCTGTTTGAAAGAGCAATCCTTTCAGTCCCATTTACCTGCCCTTTCCCCATAGCACTTTTTTAAGATATCTTAAAGAGCTTTGATTTCAGGTATTAACATTGTTATTTTACCACAAACCAAAATATTATTCCAATATGTTTATCAAAACAAGAAGCGGGAATTGAGGAAAGGGAACTTTCCAAGTCCCCAAATTTCCTTTCAACAGCGTATCTATGCTCAAATTCTAATAGAGAGCCCAACTCGCTATAGACAAAATTGCTGGTTCATTGTTGCTGCTGTGAGAAAGTGAAAATTATATTGAGCAGAGTTTTTTTTTTAGGAAATTACCTGGACGAAATTCCCCACCCATCAACCCTGCCCTTGCTAGGCTCTACTGTCTCCCCGTCTCTAAGCAGATCGATTTTAATATCCTCACCTATAAATCCTTTCACAACTTAGCACATCCCTATCACTCTAACTTTCTTCTATCCTACTCCTCTGTTCACCCCACTCCTCTGATCACCACCTCTGCTCTCGGGCTTGCTACTTGTCCCTGGCCTTTCCGGCAACACAATCAGTGGCCAAGCCTTCAGTTACTACACTCCTAACCTCTGGAACGCCCTTCCCCTACCCCTCTACCTCACAGGGCTCTCATGTCTTTAAATCACACCATAACCCCTATTTCTTTGACCACATCCTTGATCACCTTCCCCTTACACCACTCTCTTGCTCAGCATCCAATTCAGACCCCGTGTAGTGCTCCAATATGTTATCCTATGTGTGGGATGCTACATACATGCAATTTGTTGAAAAAATTTCCACTTCAGGAGCTACTTGACCCAGATTGTCTATTTCCGGCACAGATGGGGGAGGGGGAGTTGTTTAACATCAATCAAAAGACAGCACAAACTCCTCTCCATGTTAACAATGTCAATATGTCCACTATCCCTCTTCTTCAATAACTCAACTCCCCTTCCTCTTCAATAATCTGTTGACCCTCCTCCTCCTCCCCTAAGGAACTCCATTCTCAGGCTCATGTTCTTCTCCAGTGTTACTCTGTTGCCCCCCCCCACCCCCCCCCCCACCACCACCACACACACAGGACACATCACACATGCGCACACAGTCCAGGCCCACCCACCCCCCCACACACACACACTCAGTCCCCACATACACACTCAGCCCGCGCACACACAGTCAGCCCCCCCACACACACACGCAGCCCCCCCACACACGCTCACTCAGCCCCCCCCAAACACATGCACTCAGTCCCCCAACACACACAACACACTCAGCCTGCCCCCCCACACACACACTCAGCCCCCCACACACCAACATGCACTCAGAGCCCCCCCAAACACACACACTCAGCCCATACACACACGCACTCAGCCCCCCCACGTACATACACACTCAGCCCCCCACGTACATACACACTCAGCCCGCACACACAGTCAGCCCCCCCCACACACACACACACACGCACTCAGCTCCACTCAGCCCCCCCCACACACACACTCAGCCCCCCCACACACACACTCAGCCCCCCACGTACATACACACTCAGCCCGCACACACAGTCAGCCCCCCACACACACACAGCTCCACTCAGCCCCCCCCACACACACACTCATCCCCCCCACACACACTCAGCCCCCACACACACGCACTCAGCCCCCCCCACGCACTCAGCCCCCCACATACACACTCAGCCTGCACACACAGTCAGTCCCCCACACACACACTCAGCCGCCCCCACACACACTCAGCCCACCCACCCACACACTCAACCACCCCCCACGCACACTCAGCCCACCCACCCACACACTCAGCCCACCCCACGCACACACTCAGCCCACCCACCCACACACTCAACCACCCCCCACGCACACTCAGCCCACCCACCCACACACTCAGCCCACCCACGCACACACTCAGCCCCCACCCACACACACTCAGCCCCCCCCCACACACACTCAGCCCACCCACACACACAGTCAGCCCCCACCCACACACACTCAGCCCCCCCCACACACACTCAGCCCCCCCCACACCACTCAGCCCCCCACACACACTCAGCCCACCCCACACACACAGTCAGCCCCCCACCCACACACACTCAGCCCCCCACACACACTCAGCCCCCCCACCACACAGTCAGCCCCCACCACCCACGCACTCAGCCCCCCCCACCGCCACTCAGCCCCCCACGCAACTACTCAGTCCCCTCCACCCACACTCACCCCCCCCACACACACTCAGCCCCCCCACCCACACACACTCAGCCCCCCCCACCCACACACACACCCACTCAGCCCCCCCACTCACACACACACACATACACACACACTCAGCCCCCCCCCCCCCACCACACATACACACTCAGCCCCCCCCCCCCCCCCACACACACACACACGCATACACTCAGCCTCCCCCACCCCCACCCACTCAGCCCAGGTAGGACATCCCCCAACACACACCTGGTGGACTTAAGTGACGGTGGAGGATGAGTTAGTGGAGACTCAGGACACCTCACACCCAACCCCCAAACACACACACTGACAGCCTGTTGCCACTCAAAGCAAAGCCACACGGAGTTGAGAGAGAAGCCTCGGGGCTGGACAGCACAGTGTAGTGCAGTGCAGTACAGTGTAGTGCAGTACAGTGTAGCACAGTGTAGTGCAGTACAGTGTAGCACAGTGTAGTGTAGCACAGTGTAGTGCAGTACAGCGTAGCACAGTACAGTGTAGTGCAGTACAGCACAGTGTAGTGCAGTAGTGTAGTGCAGTACAGTGTAGTGCAGGACAGCATAGTGTGGTACAGCGCAGCACAGTGTAGTGCAGGACAGCACAGTGTAGTGCAGGACAGTGTAGTGCAGGACAGCACATGTGGCACAGTGTAGTGCAGGACAGTGTAGTGCAGGACAGCAGTGTGGCACAGCACAACACTGGCAGCACAGCACAGCCTCCAGCGCTGTCACTCGCTCCACTCGGCACCACAAACATGTCCATATAAGGCTGACAGCCCTGTACCATTGCGGTGTCAGGGCGGCCTGGGCCCCCCCTCCCTCCCTCCCCCCGGAGCCCCGGGTGGCAGTGTGTGGGGGGTGGCTGTGTGGGGTGGGGGGGGCTGTGTGGGGTGGGGGGTGGCTGTGTGGGGGGGTGGAGGGGCTGTGTGGGGTGGGGGGGGGCTGTGTGGGGTGGGGGGGTGGCTGTGTGGGGTGGGGGGGGTGGCTGTGTGGGGGGGGGTGGCTGTGTGGGGGGGGTGGCTGGTGGGGGGGGGGTGGTGGTGTGGGGGGGGTGGCTGTGTGGGTGGGGGGGTGGCTGTGTGGGGTGGGGGGGTGGCTGTGTGGGGGGGGGTGGCTGTGTGGGGGGGGGGGTGGCTGTGTGGGGTGGGGGGGGTGGCTGTGTGGGTGGGGGGGTGGCTGTGTGGGGGGGTGGGGGGGCTGTGTGGGTGGGGGGGGTGGCTGTGTGGGGTGGGGGGGGTGGCTGTGTGGGGTGGGGGGGTGGCTGTGTGGGGTGGGGTGGCTGTGGGGGTGGGGGGGTGTGGCTGTGTGGGGTGGAGGGGCTGTGTGGGGGGGTGTCCAGCAGCAGGTTATGGGGGGAGCACATTGAGCCCTCCACCGCCCCCACACACACACTCCCCTCACCCACACCCCCTCACACACACTCCCCACACACACACACACCCCCCACACTTCCCTCCCCCACCCACACCCCCTCACACACACTCCCCCCACCCCTCACCCCTCACACACACTGCCCCCACACACACATACCCACACACTCCCCCCCCACACACATACACACACCCCCCCACACACACTCCCCCCTCACACACACTCCCCCCACCCCTCACCCCTCACACACACTGCCCCCACACACACATACACACACTCCCCCCCCACACACATACACACACTCCCCCCCACACACACTCCCCCCTCACACACACTCCCCCCACCCCCCACATACACACACTCCCCTCCCCCACACACACACTCCCCCACCCCCCACCATACACACACTCCCCCCCCCACACACACACCCTCCCCACACACATACTCCCCCCCACACACACTCCCCCAACCCCCCCACACACACTCCCCCAACCCCCACATACACATACTCCCCCACACACACATACTCCCCCCCACACACACTCCCCCAACCCCCCACACACACTCCCCCAACCCCCCACATACACATACTCCCCCACACACACATACTCCCCCCCACACACACTCCCCCAACCCCCCCACACACACTCCCCCACCCCCCACATACACACACTCCCTCCCCCCCCCACACACACTCCCCCACCCCCCCACACACACTCCCCCACCCCCCCACACACACTTCCCCACCACCCTCCCCTCCCCCCACACCCCTCCCCCCCCCACACACACACTCCCTCTCCCCACCCCCACACACACACTCCCCCACCCCCCACATACACACACTCCCCTCCCCCCCACACACTCCCCCACCCCCCACACACACTCCCCACCCCCCCACACACTCCCCACCCCACCCCCCCCCCACACTCCCCTCCCCCCCACACACACACTCCCCCCCCACACACACTCCCCTCCCCCCCACACACACACTCCCCTCCCACACACACACTCCCCCTCCCACACACACACTCCCCTCCCCACCCCCCACACACACACTCCCTCCCCCCACACACCACTCCCCTCCCCCACCCCCCACACACACACTCCCCTCCCCCACCCCCCACACACACACTCCCCCCCCCCACCACACTCCCTCCCCCCCCCACACACACACTCCCCTCTCCCCACCCCCACACACACACTCCCCACTCCCCCACACACACACTCCCCTCCCCCCCCCACACACACTCCCCTCCCCCACCCCCACACACACAGCCTAACCCCCCACACACCCCCTCCCCACCCCCACACACACACTCCCCTCCCCTCTCTGTCACCCCCACACACACACTCCCCTCCCCACCCCCGGGGTCAGCCCCACAGCCCTGTGAGCTGAGCTGAGCTGTGCTGAGCTCCGGGTGGGGGGCGGGTGGAGGGCTGTGGAAGGCTCTGACCCTCTGTGTGGGGCTCAGCCCTGGAACGAGCGTTTCGCTGAAAGGGGCGGCGGCGGAGGATGCGTTCAGTGGGGAGGGACCCGGGGGCGGGGGCCGGGGCCGGGGCCGCGGGGGGGGCGCCAGCAGCCCCCACTGCTCGTGCGGGGAGGCAGGAGGAGGCTGCGGAGGGAGTGCCCGGGCTCCTCGGGGGCTTCCTCTAGAGAGCAGCTTATGGCCAACCGCTCGCCACTGGCCACACAAACCGCACCATGGCCACTCACTCCAGGTACCCGCGGGGCGGCGGCGCTTTCATTTGCAACTTTTTATTAGCTATAATATTAGATATATATATATATGTGTGTGTTGTGTGTGTGTGTGTGTTGTGTGTGTGTGTTGTGTGTGTGTTGTGTTGTGCGCGTCTCATGTGCAAAGACCCGCAGTGACATACGGTGCAAAAAAAAGGTTTTGGCGATTCACTTTTTTTTGTGTGTTTTTCCAGATGTGTGTGTGTGTGTTGTGTGTGTGTGTGCGTGTGCGTGTGTGAGGGTTTTTTTTTCCCCCCTTTGGTGGGGGTTTTATTCGAAGGAAGAGGGAAGGGAAAAGGAAAAAGAAAGGGAAGGAAAAGGAAAAAGAAAGGGAAGGAAAAAGGGGGAAAAAAAAATAAAAGGTCGACAATAAAAGTGGTCCCGCTCCAGCCAGCTATGGCTCTCGGTTGTGTGTGTGTGTATATATATATATATTTTATATATATATATATATATATATTCTAGGTGAACCCTGTTAAATATATTTCAGGGTTTAACCCAGGCCGGTGCTGGCCAGACCCTCCCTCCCTCCCTCCCTCCCTCCCTGTGTGCGCTCCGCAGCTGAAAGTTCTGACACTGTCACTGGTTTGCAAACCGAGCGAAGTTGCCAAAGGGAGAGACACTCTATGGACCCGTGAATCCGCTGATTTGGTAGTAGGGAGAATATTAATAACAATAATAATAATCCTCGCATTTGATATAGCGCTCTTCACGTCGGGAGGACGTCCCAAAGCGCTTCACAGAACGCGCTGTAAAGTGAAGCGACTGCATACTTGTGGGCGAACGCGGCAGCCGATTGCGCACAGCAGTGTCCCACAAACAGTCGTATGGATTGAAAATGACCCGAATTTATTATTGTTGTTGTGTTGGAGGGATTATTATTATGCAGGTGTACTGCACATGTATATGGTTACACGAGCAAATAACCCTGCAGCGTGCAGTAACACTTTGTTGTAAGTGCATCTTGATCATTTTTGTTCGCTGCAGTTACATTTTCATGGCTCAGGTCTTATTGGTAAAATTAGGCCTGCACTTCAACTCTTTTATTTCCCAAAGATCACATCGACTCATGTTACTTTCTCGTTCGTGTCTTCTCTGGAGAAGAAACTTGCCCAGTGTCTTCTCTGGAGAAGACACTGGGCAAGTTAGGTGATGAGATGTCTAACTGAGCTTCTTTAAGATGTCTAACTGAGCTTCTTTAAGATGTCTAACTGAGCTTCTTTAAGTGTTTTTTTAAAAAAAAGAGATTGTGTGTTTCTTCTTGGCATTAACTTGATTTGGAGAATTCTCTTAATACAATATTCCTACAGGATTGGCTCAAAATTCATTCAACGAGAGTTAGTTCATTTCTACAATGCAGGAAAATATGATACATCAGGTAGAAAATATACAATCTGTTTTTCACTTAGCGGATCTAGTAAAATAAAACGATTACTATTGGAATGCTTGATTAAATATGAAGTAAGAACAGGGTTTACTCCCAGTGGGGTGTATGACTTGATAATACACTACTGTATTTTGACCTGTTGCATAACATCCTTTGGATTTACTGCATTGATCCTTTGCCCTGTGAATTTGTTTTGATATTGTTTGTTTGTTTTCTAATTTACTGTCTATAACAAACAGCCACTATTTATTTGTCAACTTAACCCAACATTACTAATTCTCTTTCCTCCACTTTTGACACCCATTGATGTACAACTTTCCGTATGTTGAGTCTAAAACTTTTTTAAAAAGAAATATTGTAACTTTTATATTCCACTTTTGTTTTCAACCTCTTCATTACGTTTTGAGTATTGTCACTGGTGTAGAGTTGAACATTTTCCCACTTTGGCAATTCAAAGCTCCCTTTCTGCAGAATACCCGCACACATACACCACATCATTGAGGAATTTTCTATTTCTGGCTAAAGCTATCAGTATGGTTTCTGATACTGCCCGTTTGTGAGAAATGATGGGACATTGTGTTGTGAGCTACTTTCCGATTATCTAAAATTGAGCCTCCTATTGACTAGCTGAGAAAGAAGACTCATGTTAGCTCAAGTTCAAGAACTGAAAGATAGTCTGGTAACCCACTGTGCTGCCCACTTCCCCCTCAAACCTGGGTTTGATTCATTGTTTGTTGATTCTGAGTAATTTTTATAGTTTGTTTTGAAAAGAAACAGTCAGTTTTGAACTTGTCACTCAGTGTGAAAGATGCCCTGGATACATAGACAATAACAACAATTTACAATGCAATGTCTTGTGAATATAAATACTGTACCAGCAGTTAAAGGATTAAAGCAACTGCCAGCAATTGACTTGTTGTTTATCCACTGTTGAACACCCACCCACATTATTCAGTTATTTCCAATAGGATTGTACTGGGCTGATGAGAGGTTTGCATTGCATTGAAATTATCGATTGTTCTATATTTCCTTCCCCTTGTAAGAGCATGAATGTGTCTCACAGTTAGGCACTCAAATTTTTGGGTTGGGAGCCAACAAACTTGCCCATGGAGGTAAGCTAAACTGGGAATGTTGATTATGGCTAACATTTGAAACCTACCGAATGCTGCAGATATTCGTTGTTTAACTTGCATCCATTTTAGGTGAGACTTAAAAAGTGGATCACCACATTGGGGGGGGAGAGAAGCAAACGTGCGATCTCTTTGTGCCCAACAACAGTTGGTCGTTTTGTACCTCAGCTGTGTGCATACCTCCACTGGTGCAGCCAGCTCTGACCCAATGGTGCTGCGTGCTATTGATATAGTGAAAATCAGGCCCAAGACTCTCTACGTGGAGTGAGGAAATGGAAGGCAAGCTCGTGCCCAAGGACCTCTCATCAGTCTCCTAACAATCAGTCAGATAATGAGATTGGAAGTGGCCTAAGTCCACGCTAAAAATTATATTGCATTGTGGTACCTAAAAGACAAATTCGATGTTGCTGCTTCCAGACATAACCTGGTGCTTGACACTGCTCTGACCTAAACTGCATTATACCTCAATCTCTTACTTATCCATATAACATACAGCAGTACAGAGAATTGTCAACTGGGAGAAAACAATTGCTAGGTTTACTGTTGATTTTTAAATCAAAGTTCATTACCTCACGATGGAAAGAATCTGAGAGTGCAATTTTGCAGGATGTGTTCATGCAAGTCGCAGGAAACTTAATAAAATCAATAATAAAATCTGAGGGCCATTCCCCCCTCTCCCCCCCCCCCCCGCCCACACACACACACACTCTCTCTCGTCAGTGTTTGCTTACCAAATGTTATTTTCAGATTATCTAAACTCATCAATCAGTTAAACTAAAGATGCCCCAATGTTGTTCTTTTTCTCTGCAAGTGGGGAGTCCTGTAGCTCAGTGGTTAGAGCACTCGCTTTGCAAGTGAGAGACCTGAGTTCATTTCCAGGCAAAGGGCGAAACCTTGGGCAAGTTTCCTTACTCCACACGCCTAATAATAATCCCTCCAAAACCAAAAACAATAATAAATTGGTCATTTTTCAATCTACGACTGTTTGTGGGACATTGCTGTGCGCAATTGGCTGCCGCGTTCGCCCACAAATATACAGTCAATTCACTTTACAGTGTGTTCTGTGAAGCGCTTTGGGACGTCTTCCCGACGTGAAAAGAGCTATATCAAATGCAAGGATTATTATTATTATTATTCTCTTACTCCTCCTGTAATGAAGACGGTGAATAATAATAATCCTTGCATTTGATATAGCGCTTTTCACGTCGGGAGGACGTCCCAAAGCGCTTCACAGAAACACACTGTAAAGTGAATTGACTGTATATTTGTGGACAAATTATACCTAAGTACAGTTCCCAGGGTGACCGCATCCTTGGTAACTTGTGCAAGTAGCCTTTCTTCCATGTTTCAGCCTGACCATGAGTGGGTAATGAATTATTTGACCATATAAGGCAACACAGACACATCTGATTCTATGGTTACCCAATACGTTCCTACATCTTCCCATGTCCAGCAGAAATCATTTGATAAATTTCAGTAGCAGGAATCGTCTTATTCAAGGAGCAGTGTAGCTAGATGTATATTGCAGTTGGACCCAGTTGCTAATCAAGCTAAGGTTGGTAAAGGCACAGTCCAAGACTAAAACTGGGACCTTTAACATAAAAGCTATTATTTCTGAGGTTGGTTTAACACCAGTGCTAACCTCGCTCTTAATTACTGCATTGCTCCACAATACAACAACAGTTGGCACTTATATAGTGCCTTTCATATAAGGAAAGTGTTCAAGTCACTTTACAAAGGCAGAGTGGGAGCTGAGTAGGCGCAGGAAGAGATTTGCAAAGGGGCAAAATGGCTGAAAACTCGCCTGCCGATGGTAGAACAGAATGGGAGGAGATATGAAGCAACACTGAGTTGGAGAAGGGGGAGTCGTCAGGTGAGGAGAGTTGCAAGATTCCAGAGATGCACTGGGTCAAGGCCCGTAGAGACATTTGAAGATAGGGAAGAGGAACTGCAAAGTTGAGCTTCTGGGAAAAGAGAGCCAGTGAAGCCGAGTGCAGGAGAGGATTCAGGCTGCAGTTTTTGATTGTGTGGAGCTTGTGGAGGGTAGAGCAGGAGAGGCTACCAAGCTGGGCCTTTAGTGTGGGCACGGATGAAGATTTCAGTTGCTCACAGAACTAATCCTTGCTGCTGAATCCATATAATGTTATTTGCTGAGGAAGGACTAGTTACATTGTTTTTTTCAAAGATAATTTAGGACACATAGGTATATATTTTGCCATTGTGCCGTGCCGTACATTTTTGTTATTGCTTGGGCTTGGTTTTGTGAATCCAGAAATTGCACCATCTCACAGTTATGCTGCAACCGGCTTCACCCATGCAGCAAAAGCATTCAGCTTCCGTATGCAATTTCACTAAGAATCATAGAATCATACAGCACATAAGGAGGCTTTTCAGCCCATCGTGTCTGTGCCGACTCTTTGAAAAGAGCTTCCAAATCAATCCCACTCCCCCGTTCTCTCCCCATAGCCCTGCAAGCTTGTCCTCCCACTTGTGCTAGTGCTGCACAGTTTACATTGACCTTTTAAGGCAGCTCAGTGTAAGCGGTCCCACCTCAGTAAATCAGTCCCATTCTGTGAATTTAGCAGAAAGGATCACAAGCACACCATTTTGTATTGATAATCAAGATAAGTAATTAGTACTGGAGTGAATTACTTTTTGGACCAAATTGCTGCAGATGTTGACTCATCGATGTACCAAATGCTTGTATAATGTGAGAACGAGAAATTGGAGTTTTGGGATCAAATTCAGCCCTTTGTTTTCCACTGTAAACTGAGTATGATTTGTCAGGCTTACTTCAGTCTCAGTTCACCTGCAGTATTTTGTTTATGATTTAACTTCTCCAGATTCAAGATGATCTAGTTTCCGGTGGGTCGATTATTCAATGATTTTTTTTAGGGTTTGTGCTGACAGTCTGTGAATACTAAATGCTGAATCATGTAAACTCTGGTATGATGTTAATGGTGTGTACTTGACTCTAGTCTATAAACTGTATTGTATTCGATAACACAACCACAGTGGTATTTGATTATTTAAATGCTTGTCATCAATTGCCAGCACATTTATATACGGCTAACATATTGATTTCCGAGAGTCTGGAAACACCAGTTCTACACAGTGCACTCAGCTTCTGGTTACTCAACTCCCCCTCCTCTGTCCCCTCAAAATCACTGTCATCATTCCTCTTCTTAAAAAGCCCACACTCGATCCCTCCAACCTCTGAAACTTCAGACCCATCCAAAGTTTTGGAAGCGTCGTTGGAAATCAATTTCGCTCGCATTTCTCCCTCCACTCTGTACTCGAACCTCTCCAGTCCGATTTTCACTCCAGGATAGCGTGAAGTGAGGCTGCAAAGGTTGAAACTATATATTTGGATTCCATAGACTGCTCAGTGATTCCTACATCATTGCCAGTTTATGATGAATCTAGTTAATGGTGGTGGGTTGCACAACAGTCTTTAACTATGGAGGAGCAAGTAGCAAATGTGGTTCTTGCATGGACACCAGGTATAGTGACCACTGTTATTTGGATCAGCTGGTATTACCTATGTTACTGGATTGCACTGCAAAAGGCTGTGCATGCAGGATCAATTCAAATTTTCAAGACTGAGATGGATAGATATTTGTGATGTCAGGGTATCAAGGGATACAGGGCAAAGAGGGGTAAATGGAGTTGAGGTACAGATCTAATAGAATGGTGGAACAGGCACGAAGGGCTGACTGGCCTACTCTTGTACCTGTGTCCCTATGCACCAAATTCTAGTTTCAATTCACAAAATGGTAATCGAAAACCTCCCTGAGTGCTTTTTCTGTTGCCTTCCACAATTGTAGCCCATTGATTCTCGTTATCTAGTCAAGCACAGTTGCGCCTTCTG
Organism: Callorhinchus milii; assembly: GCF_018977255.1. NCBI lineage: Eukaryota > Metazoa > Chordata > Chondrichthyes > Chimaeriformes > Callorhinchidae > Callorhinchus > Callorhinchus milii. The sequence goes on from NW_024704742.1 coordinate 37,399,969, forward strand.
AAGTACTAGAAGACTGGTGGTGTTTTTAGGGAGGAGGGAGATTGGTAATACAGTACTTTATTTGGACTAACATTAAATATTTTTATTATGTCTCCATTTTACATTGATGATGATAATTTTTACATTTGATATAACACTTTGCAATTCAGGAGGATGTCTCAAAGCACTTCATAGGATTCACTAGATCACTGTACGCCCTGCTTGTCAGACTTCCCAACTCCTCTCTCCACAGGCTGCAGATAATCCAGAACTCTGCAGCCCGTGTCCTCTCCCGTACCAAACTCTGCAACCCCATCTTCCCCACTCTTGCCCGACTCCATTGGCTGCCTGTCCTTCAGAGGATCCAGTTCAAGATCCTGGTAGTCACCTACAAAGCCCTCCATGGCCTCTCCCCAACCTACCTCTGCGACCTCCTAAGCCCCTACCAACCCGCCCGCTCGCTCCGCTCAGCCGGCTCCGGCCTGCTCCACATCCTCCGACCCGCCCGCCCCACCGTTGGCGGGAGAGCCTTCAGCCACTCTGCCCCCAACCTCTGGAATTCCATCCGCCAATCACTCTGTCTCGCCCCCTCAGCCTCCTTCAAGTCCTGCCTCAAAACCCTCCTCTTTGACCATGCCATCTTCGACCACCCCCTTCCCCTCCCCTTCCTTCTCGCTCCCTGACCCCAGCTTGGGTCTGAAATGCTGTACACTGTCCAGCTCCTTGGGATGTCCTTCTGACGTGAAAGGCGCTATACAAATGTAATCTTGTTGTTGTATTCACTGCGTATTTGATACGCGAACACTGCAACCAATTTGCAATGTCCCATAAACAGTCATGAAGTGAATAACCAATTTTTGTATGAGGGTTTGCTGGCCAGGAGACTGAGAAACACCCTTCTCTTTTCGAGGGTACCTCAGTTAAATGTTCATTGAAAGGACAGCACCTCTATCAATGCAGCACACCCCCAGCACTGAACTGAGTGTCAACCTAGACTGTGAATTCAAAATTCCAACCTGGGGCTTGAACACACACCTCTGACTCAGATGATAATTGCTATATTTAGGAACTTGCAGGCCTTGACCAGATGATCTTATCCAGCCATAAACGTTCCTGTGACAATTAACCTGAACTCCCTGTTACAGAATTGCCATGTTGACAGCCCTAACCCAGTGGTGTAGTGTAAATGAGATATAGGTGCTGCCTCCACAGGCATTTGGATCCAAGTGTTGCTTTTCTTATGTGGGTTCAACTTCAGAATTTGAGCTCTTTTGGCTGACACTCAGTGTAGTACTCAACAAGCAGTTCTACATTTCCAGAGATGCTATCTTTCAGGATGGAGTCCTGTAGCTCAGTGGTTAGAGCACTCGCCTCGCAAGCGAGAGGCCTGGGTTCCATTCCCAGCAAGGCAAAATGTGGGCATGTTTCCTTACTCCACACACCCGCCTCTGTTTACCTAGCAATAAGTAGTAACCTGGTTGTTATTCGATTGGTGGATTGCTTTCCTGTGGTAAAAATTCCTTTTTTTAAAAAAATAAAATTGCTCACTTCAATTCACGACTGTTTGTGGACAACCCTGTGTGCAATTGGCTGCTGCGTTTTGCCCACAAAATATACGGTCAGTTCACTTTACAGTATATTCCGTGAAGCGCTTTGAGACATCTCGAAGACATGATAAGGTGCTATACCAAATGCAAGTATTATTATATTCAGATGGGATGTTAAACCACGTTTTCATCTTCTTGGCTTCAGGTGAACATTGAAGATCCAATGACATTGTTTGTAAAGGGAAGCGAGTTTCTACAGGTCTGCGCCATACTAGTTGGCCATTCACTTCATAGTAGTTTGTGAGTCCTCACTGTGTGTAAAATGTCTGCTACATTTGCCTACCAAAAAAATCACTCCACTTGACAATAATTACTGCAAACTTCTTTGAAGTGTTTTGATGGGCTGTAAAACGCATTCCTTCTGCACTACTCATGTGCTTTGTATGCTGAAGACAGCTCTGAGAGATTGACACTGCTGAAATCCTTAACTCACTGAGCTGCGGATCAAAGCTGTCTGGTTGGTGGCCTAGTTCACACCACCATAAGGTTCCCAATGTCTCCATTTTTAAATATTTTTTCCCAGTGGATTGGAGAGAGAAAGATCCACCAAAATAGCTGCTCTTAAAATTGTTTCTTTGAATTCAGTAGTTAGAGTGCTCGCCTTGCATCAGGAGAACCTAGGTTAGATTCCCAGGTAGGGCAAAACGTTGGGCAAGTTTCCTTATTCCATATGCCTCTGTTCACCTAGCAGTAAGTAGGTTGTTATTGATTGGTGGATCCCTTTTCCAGAGGTAATAGTCCCTTTTTTTAAATTGTTTTTTAAAAATTGATCACTCAATCCATGACTGTTTGTGGGGCACTGCTGTGCGCAATTGGCTGCTGCATTTCGCCCACAAAATATACAGTCAATTTACTTTACAGTATATTCTGTGAAGCACTTTGAGACATCTCGAAGACGTGATAAAGCGCTATATCAAATGTAAGGACTGTTATTAAATGCAAGGATTATTATAGAACTAGCCAAATGTCAATGTTCCCAGGTCTGTTTAATTGCTATAGATTTATAGGATAAATTGCCCCCTTCCTGATCCTGGATCATTGGATGACCTATAATTAATGGGTGTTGCCACATCATCTTTGTGTAAAGTAGAAACCCTTGACTCCAGGCCCTGAGGGAGACTTTCTTTATTCACCCTTTCAGAATTTTTGGATTTCTCAACATAGAGGTTTTCAGTGTGTACGTGCTTGGTCTGTATTTCTGCTAAACAGTTGAGGCAGATTGCTGGCATCAGATCTAAGGATTTTCCAGTTAACACCATATTAATGTTCAAAGCGGTGTGTTATGATAGCAGCGGAGACCGTTTTTATTCTAGTTCCATGGCTTGTTCCAGTTGTCTAATAGGATGTGTTCAAATAAATAATTCCATGCTGTACTGAGTAAACCAATCTCAGACAGGAAACACAAGAAGCACCACATTTTTATCACACCTATGTGCTTTGCAGTAATTACTGTCAAGTGTAGTGACTGTTTTTGTAGGTGGACAGGGCAGTCATTTTTGCTCTAAAAGAAAATCTCACAAATAGCCATGACCTGAATGACCAATTAATCTGTGGGATTTGGTGGCCAGGAGTTGGGGCACTTCAATTGACCTCCAGTGCTCTTGGGTTACGGAGGGGGAAGGGAATCATTCAAGGCTCCTGCTCATGTTTGTTATCCAGAGAGCCCTGTTGTTTACTGCATGTGGACATCAGATGAGGACAAGAATACATTTGTTTGTAATCCCCTTGTTTTCCTCCACCCCCCCCTCCAGCCCACAGATAGAAGAAACGCTTTCAAGGTGGGGGAGAAGAGAAACAATTGGCGTAAAATAAAAAGACTGAATAAATTAGCTGATCCATGATGTAACAAGGGATTATCTGATGCTCTGTAGTAATTCTGGCTCTCTTGTGCCTGGCTTATACTAAAACCTTATCCTGAAATCTGTATACAAATCTCTGCGAGCGTGATTTGAGTGTAGTTGATCCATTTAATACTCCTGGCTCTAATGCTCATATCTTTGTTGTGCTGTGTCTGATAATCAAATGGCTTCTTTTTAAATCTAACCACCTTGTGCCAGCCAGCCTGAAAATACCAAGCAGTTACACTATTTTTTGGAGCTAAAGTATGAAGGTAGAAGTGGGACATTTGTCCTGCTGACCATGTTCCACCAATAACTCTATGGCAGTTCTCTTATATTTACTTTGGCTGTTGCACAAAGAAGAAAATTGATTTTTTTAAAAAATCATTTTTGCCTGAGATGTAGCACATGGACATACTAGAGAAAAAAAACAAGCACAGAACTGGCTGTGGGAAGCAATGGGCCACGGAGCTGAATGACGTTGGAGTTCATTGATGCTCATGTGGGATTTCGGAGTGAAATCTACGCACATGCTGACAAGCCAGTGTGCACACGCAGCTCCCAGGTTTCTCAAGTCACCGGATCATTTGACATTAAAATTCACAACCAAGTTCGAGTGTGCGTGCATCGGAAGAATTCCAAAAGAACAGATTTGTGGGCAAATTTCCCAATCTGTGGGCTAATTGGGATGCTAAACACAATGTAATTCATGACGCATTTATTTTTACGAATGTTGCAGAGCTGCTTCAATTTGTGATGACTGGTACTTTGTTATTTGTACTGCTCACTCTTGTAACTTCGTACAAGTGTACCTATGCCTGAGGCAGTTGACCATTACACAGTGCACATTGTTCTCTTTACTGGATTACATGATTTACATGGTCACATGCCACACACTTTTAAACTCTTCAAAAATGTTGATAATAACAACTTGAATTGATATAGCGCCCTTCATGCGGGCCAGTGTCTCAGAGCCCTTAACAGTGGCAGAGTCTGAAGTCTAGCCAGGGGGAGCGAGGAGTTGACTATGATTACCACACAGATGGAAAACAAGAAATCTATCTGACTTTAACCAATTATATAAAATAATTCAATTCTATTCACATAATCCATTACCATTATCGATTCAAAATATTTAGCAGGTACGTTGTCCGTCTTTAAATAGATTCCCAGGTGGCCAAATGGATAAAAGTACGCCATGGCAACACTTGGCTCCTATCCAGGTCTGTGAGTTAGCTGATCTTGGGTGCGGTGCTATAATTTGCATCTGAACTCCTGGGTTAGGGAGGGGTAATTCAGCTTGGATTCTTGTTGACTGTTCTTTTTATCATTAGAATCATAGAATTATACAGCACAGAAGGAGGCCATTCGGCCCATCGTGTCTGTGCCAACTCTTTGAAAAGAGCTATCCAAATCAATCCCACTCCCCCGCTCTCTCCCCATAACCCTGCAAACTTGTCCTCCCCAAATAATTATCTACTTCTCTCTTAAAAGTTGTTATCGAATCGGCTTCCACCAGCCTTTCAGGCAATGGATTCCAGATCTGAACAACTCGCTGTGTGAAAAAATTTCTCCTCACCTCCCCTCTGTTTCTTTTAACAACTATTTTAAATCGATGTCCTCAGGTTACCGACCCACCCGCCAGCGGAAATAGTTTCTCCTTGCTCACCCTGTTGAATTCTCTCATAATTTTGAAAACTTCTACCAAGTCTCCTCTTAACCTTCTCTGCTCCAAGGAGAATAATCCTAGCTTCTCTAGCTTCTTCTGATAACTGAAGCCCCTCATTCCTGGTACCATCCTGGTAAATCTCCTTTGCACCCTCTCCAATGCCTTGACATCCTTCCTAAAGTGTGGTGCCCAGAACTGAACACAGCTGAGGCCTAACCAGTGTTTTATAAAGGTTCATCATCCTAACTTTTGTATTTTATGCCCCTATTTATAAAGCCTAGTATACTGTATGTTTTTTTTAACAGCTTTATCTGCCTGTCCTGCCACCTTCAAAGATTTACTTATATCATCCCCCAGGTCTCTCTGTTCCTTTACCCCATTTAAGATTCTACCATCAGCTTATATTGCCTCTCCTCATTCTTCCTTCCAAAGTGCATCACTTCGCATTTCTCCACATTAAACTTCATCTGCCATGTGTCTGCCCATTTTACCGGTCTGTATATGTCCATTTGCAGTCTGCTATTATCCTCCTCACCATTTACTACTTTTCCCAGCTTAGTATCATCTGCAGACTTGGAAATTGTACTCCCTATATCCAAGTCATGGTAATTTATATAGATCAAAAACTGCAGTAGTCCCAATAATGCCCCTGCACACTTCCCTCCAGTCAGAAAAGCAACTGTCTCCCAGCCGGTTCTGTATCCATGCTGCCACTGTCCCTTTAATACCGTGGGCTTCTATTTTGCTTACAAGTCTCTTATGTAGCACTTTATCAAACGCCTTTTGAAAATCCATATACACTACATCGACTGCACTACCTTCATCCACCCTCTTTGTTACTTCATCAAAAAACTCTTATCAAGTTTGTTAGACACGATTTGCCTTTAACAAATCCATGTTGACTGTTAACATGTTAACCCATATTTTTCTAAGTGAAAAATTATTTTGACCCGGATTAGAGTCTCTAGAAGTTTCCCCACTACTGATGTTAGGCTGACTGGCCTGTAGTTCCCAAGTTTATCCTTTGGTCCCTTTTTGTACAGGGGAGTAATATTTGCAACCCTCCAGTCCTCTGGCACCACCCTGGTGTCCAAGGAGAATTGAAAGATTGTGGCCAGAGCCTCCATTATTTCCACCCTTACTTCCCTCAGTAACCTAGGTTGCATCCCGTCCGGACCAGGTGACTTGTCTAACTTGAGCACCATCAACCTTTTTAGTACTTGCTTTCAGTTTATTCTTATGTTATCCAACTTCTCTACTCTCGCCACCAATATGATCATACCTACGGGCATCTTGAAGCGTTTCATGCAAAATTATACTTAATGCTTTTCTCTAGATTTTTATAAAAGTATTTTTAAGTGTTTTACACAACAAAAACTCTGAAAAATATCTTTTGACTGTTTCATTGGGAAAATATCTTTGATCTTTGGTAAAACATCCGCAAATTCCTAGTGATTTCCCCCTCTCCTCCCACCCCCGCCCACCACAACATTTTTGAAGACGGCTTTGAGACATTGTGAAAGTTGCTGTTAAGTGCATGTTTCTGCTGTGCAGAGCACCCTGATTATAGTGTGGTTCTCTGAGTCCAGTATTTCAAAGACAAGGGGAAGCATGAAAAAATGGACATCTTCCAAGTCTTTGGGTTGCCATTGAATTCACATCCTGTATGCCGCTGAAGCCACTTCCAGTACAAATTAACATCAGTAGACATGCTTGCATGCATATGCAGAAAATGACGGTAGAGGCAACCTTACAAACCGTCCTGTAGCTCAGTGGTTAGAGCACTCGCTTTGCAAGCGAGAGACCTGAGTTTAATTCCCGGCAGGGCGAAACCTTGGGCAAGTTTCCTTACTCCACACGCCTAATAATAATCCCTCCAAAACCAAAAACAATAATAAAATTGGTCATTTTCAATCTACGACTGTTTGTGGGACATTGCTGTGCGCGATTGGCTGCCGCGTTCGCCCACAAATATACGGTCAATTCACTTTACAGTGTGTTCTGTGAAGCGCTTTGGGACGTCCTCCCGACATGAAAAGCACTATATCAAATGCAAGGATTATTATTAAACCAAAGATCAGGCAATTTTAGCACGGGAAGCTGGTTAGTCTGTGTTGTAAACCAGGTGCACCATGCTCCAGGTTAGCATTGGTCCAAGGGACACCAGAATTCTAACTGAGGCAGCAAGATAGTGGTGGAGGGAGGGGGTGACTACAACAGTGTACTTTCCACTGTACTTTCTTGAAAAGTCTCCTTCAAGTAGGCAAATCCCCACGTCTTTTCCAAAGTCCTGTTTATTCAGATGTTGGAAAGTTCATGAGACCCATGATGTGACGACATGGATGTGATGAAACCCCCTGTCCTCCAGGAGATTTCCCCCCACCACCAAACCTCACCACCACCGCCACTTAGAGTTGATCAACCCTCTGGTTTGCCGTGATATAATGAGAATTCTCAAAGTCTGTGGTGGTACAAGATCTTCTCAGTACACAGAGCAGATCTGTATTAAATGATTTTTTTTCTAAATTATGAAAATCAAAAGAATTGAAACAATGTTAATTCATAATTAACAGCTTCCAGGATTTGGAGTCTTTGCTATGTGCCTGATCACAGCCTGCTGCAAAGGGTGCAGAAATTCAAACCAAGATGGAATGCTCTTGTTAAAATTGTGAAGTTTTTTTTTGGTGACTTGTTAGTTCAAAACATTTTACTTTTAGGATTTACTTTGGGTTCCGTCTTGCTGAGCCCACATTAAAACACATACATTTTTATGAAACCAACGTTTGGTTCTGGTGCCTTTTTAAGAATGTGCTTTTATATAGGGCTAAATGTTAACTCCATCCACAAAGATAATTTGGCTAAGTATACAATTCAGATTCAGTTTAATGTTTTCTGGAGATAGCATTTTAAGCACCTATTGGTTATAACCGGCTTAGCAGCACCATAGACAAACTACACCAAAGATAGCAGCTATATCTGGTATGTAAATCAATAGGATCAGTAGCCAGTCTGTGAGACACAGAATGAGATATTGGCAGTCGGAGGTAGTAAAATTATAGCTAGTGGGTGGGGTGAGGGGAGGCTGCTGGCCAAATGAGGCAATCGTCGTGTCTTCAAACGTTTACCTAAAACAAAGGACTGGTTGATGAAAGGAACTCTTTTTTTAAAAAAAAGCTGCTTTGTAGAAGCAGAACTTTACATTTAAGAAGATTAATTGTGCAATTGCACATTTGTATTTGCCTATGGCAGAGCGGGAGAATTAGTGCAAACTTAATTTGAAGGGCTATAAAATGATGATTGATAAGCTGGTTCCAATTACCACAATGCTTGAATCTTTTTAAATGCAACTACTGTATAACCAAATGAAGCCTTGGCAGTGAGGACTATTGACTCCTTTGAGGTGTTGTTTTGGCTTTGTGATGAACTCCAAAGCTTATCAGTAGAGGAATGTTGGCCCAGATGAGCCGTGGTATTTTCTGTGCGACGAGGGTGAAAAACGTTGTTGTCCGCAAAGGGAAGAGCCCAGGATGTAGAATGGAGGAATATTCTTGAATTGTTACTTTATTAATCTTTAGGAATCTGCACAATCTATCGTGGATCCTGCTCTCAGAGAGAGTGGGTGAGGAAATATCATGATCTGATCATTTTTCTGATCGGAAAAGAATAAGCTCGATAGCCTATTCCTTTCCTCTTAAGTTTATTTCTGCAACTATCGCCTCTCCCTCACGCAGTCCAAAACTGCCTTTTGCTCCAAAACCATTTTGAAGCCATAAACGACCCCAAGGCATTTTCTCCAGCATCCATCACCTCCTCTGCAGCCCCTCCACCCCTCCATCCCAACTGCCTCACACCTCTCCCTCCACTCGGTTTGTTGTCAAGGTTACAAATGACATCCTCTGTCTCTGTGACTAAGGCTCCCTTTGCCTCCTCGTTCTCATCCTCAACCTCTCTGCTGCATTCGTCAGTCGACCATGCTATCTATCCTCCTCCACTGCCTATCCTCCCTCATCCACCTCAGTGGAACCACACTAGCCTAGCTCAAGTCCTAACCTAACAAATTGCCTTTACTTTGTTTCTTCAAATGGTTTCTCCTCCCACCCGCCAACTGTGGCATACCCCAGGGCTCCCTCCTTGGTCCCCTCCTCGTCCTCATCTACATGCTTCCTCTTGGCGATGTCATCCACAGACACGGGGTAAATTTCCATATAATAATAATAATAGAATTTTGAAGTCCTGTAGCTTATTGATTAGAGCACTCGCTTTGATTTCCGGCAGTGTGAAACGTTGGGCAAGTTTCTTAGACACTGATGTGCGTAATTGGCTGCCAACGTTTTGCCCACAATACATGTAGTCAATTCACTTTACAGTATTTTGTGAAGCGCTTTTAGACATCAAGAAGACGCGATGAGGTGCTGTAACAAAGGCAAGGGTTGCTATTATTTTATTATACAATAATAATAAACTTCTACATGTTTGCGGATGACACACAAATCTAATTCTCCTCCTCCAGCTGCAACTCCAGGTCCACCGATGTTATGTCGGCTTGCCTCGCAGATATTAAGGCCTGGATGATTGCAAACTTCTTGCGACTTAATTTTGACAAGACGGAAGCCTTACACCTTTCTCCCATTAATGTCTTCTGTCCTGTGGCTCTGACCTCCTCAACCTCCCCGGCCTATCTCTCAGACTCACTGAACTGGTGCGCAGCCTAGGTGTCAGGTTGGACCCAAAGCTGTCCTTCCTTTCCCACATCTGGTCCCTGACCAGGACCACCTTCCTTCACCTCTGTCACATTGCCCACCTCTGACCGTACCGTATTCCAGATGCAGCCAAAACATTCATCCATGCGTTTGCCACTTCTCGACTTGACTTTTCAAATGCCCTCTTTGTCGATCTCCCCAACTCCACCATGCACAAGATCCAACTAATCCCAAACTCTGCGGCCCACGTACTCCCATCATACCAGTTCTAACCAGGCTCCACTGGCTCCCTATTGCCAAACGGATCAGTTTCAAGATCCTCACAATCGTCTTCAAAACCATTCGAGCCCTGGCACCTCCCTATAAATGCAAGTTGCTGTTGTTCATGGTTGGCCAATAAAATAAATTTTCTTGATTGAATATTTCTTGATTTATAGCGCAATCAAGAAATATTCAAATCGAGAAAAAAAAACTGAAAGCACACTAGTGATCGAGCGAAGACTTACCCAGACCCGTGCGAATGTTCGGTGGCAGTGGGGTGGGGGGGCACTTCTTGACGGCACCACAAGCCACAGGCCACCACTGCTTTAATGCCTTTTCTCAGACAATGCTTTCTATTGTACTTGGGCTGGGTTTAATACTTTGAAATAGTCTACTGTATTCTCATCAGGGTGCAGTAGATGGGCTCTGTCTGAAGGAGTGGTAATGTGGTCTGGGGCAATTTGTGTAACAATGAGGCCTGATAGTATCTTAGTTTTGTGGGTCATTGAAAGCAGCTGGTGCTTGTGTCATCCCTGTGCTTCTACATGAAAGCATTTAATGTGAACTGATGAAATCTCCTGAGAGCAAACCACAAAAAGTATTTGAACCGGCACATAGTCCTGAATGAATGATTTTTTAAAATTCTTTCACTTTCATAAGGGAATGAGTGCTTTCTTCTACTAAGCCCATTCAGTCATTAAAAACTTCCATCATTGCTTCAAAAAATGCTGTTGACCTAGTTCTCTCAATTTATTACCTGTACCTGTCCATCATTTTTAAGGGCTACAGGGTGAGGTTGGGAATGCATTTAGGGCACTTTGACAATGTTATTGAACATATTCAATTCACTGGCGGTCGAATGTCATGATACACAAGCCACAAGTTCGCAACAGGAGGCACAGTGAAGCATCTCAAATAAGTCCGGGGTAAGTCTCCCTCCAGCACACCAGGGAACTGAACATCACACAAGGTCACCAAATTGATAATCTATATTATAATATAGTTACAATGAGTGATCTGGCACAGAAACAGGTCACTCTGCCCAACTCGTCCCTGCCGGTATTTATACTCCACACAAGCCCCTACTTCTAATATTCCTCTCTCATAAACCCCTCTATTCCTGCTCAGGGTGGTCCAACCTTTTGGCTGCTGAGGGCCTGATGCCCTATTTCAGAAACGTCCATAGGCTGCATAAGCAATATATTTCAGTTTCCTTTCCAGAAACATAACATAACAACATTTACGGGTTGTGGAGAGAGTGGGTGGGCCAGGTGAAATGGAGGGAGGGGGCGGGCAGATGAAATTGGGAGTGAGATAGGTCAGAGGTGGACAATAATCCGGAGATGAAGAAAAGCAGTCTTTGCCAGGTACCAGATGTAAGCCTTAAATAAGAGCTGAGGGTGGAACAAAATGCCGAAATTAGGCATTAAGATGGGGCAAGGACTTGGGAGGGATTGGAAGGTCAGCACAAGGATTTGCAGATCCTAATAATAATAATACTGTACTCCTCTGTTCTCATGTTGGAACAATGTATTGGGCAGTACTCTGCTCCCTTGGGTTATTGAGAGGATAGGAGTTGGGGATCCTGCTTCTGATTTTCTATTGAGGATTTTCTATCGCCTTCTGGAAGGTACTTGTGACAGGGAAGGCAGGACTTCTTGCCTTGGTTACCTCCCCTCTCTTTCCAACTCAGCATCACCCCACACTGCTGTTAAGTGCTCAGACGCGAACTGCATGAAGGCGCTATATAAATGCAAGTTTTTGGTGATGGTGATTGGTGTTGACGTTGAATAGGAACTGTATCCCAGCAAATGTCAGCGCCTCTCCCCTCTTGAATTGTGCGTGTTTATCAAATATATTTTAAACTCTTGTATAAAAAGTGCCCCTCTGCAATGCATCAGTTACAAAATTGCACCAATATGGACACAGAATAAAGCAATTTTTCAGTTGAGTCAGTCTCTCTGCCCTTTAAAAGATGTACACCACTTGGCAGATTTTTATTCACACCTTATTTGGAGTTGAAGCATTAGGTGTCAGGCACCTAGATCTGATTGAGTATTATTGCAGGTCCAGTAATCCTAGAAATATGTTTCCAGTAACGCAAGCAATTTTATACATTGAAGAAGTGCAGTACTGATATGTAACAGCTGTATTAGTCATCCATTTGTTGCATTTTCTCAGTGTTTGTATTACATTGATTGATGTCAGATGCAACATGTTTTGCAGCATTGTATGAATCAGACTGACTGCATTACTTGTCACTGAATCCACGATTACTATTGGGTGTATGTTTACTGCACATCAATCAAAAATAGTAGATTTTTTCACAGTCCTGCAGGACCTTTTACAAGCTGTGGAGAAGTCAGTTCTGCCTATGAAATCCTGCACCGTTCAGCTTTAAGGCTGTATGCAGGGGTTTTCTACTGAAGCGTTTCTATTAATAACTTCTTGGGATTTGCATGTATTTCAATATGAGCTTGTTTACCCTGAGTTAGCAGGATCTAAATTAGTACTGATACAGAGGTAACCCTGTCATGAAGCAGCCTAATTCAGACTACTGGAATTTCTTGACCATATAACAGAACTGTATAAAGCAATCTCGGCATTCAGTCTTGAATTGAAAAGTATTAATACTGGTATAAAACCTATTTTACTCTAGAATAAGTTTACTTTTTTGCTGCTCTCAGCAAAATAAGCCAGGTGATCTGTGTACTGCCAGAACCCTTTACCATTGCCCCATTCACCTACAAGTAAACTTTACAACAATTACTCCAAAGTGCTTTGAGATATGTCATCAACATAAGGTGGTTTATCAGTAATAGATTATTATTGTCCTGTAGTGAGTTACATTTTTCATTGGCAGCCACTGCCATCACTGACTGTTAAATACTTGCTGCAACCATTAAGTACTTGGATATGCTAATGCACACGTAACAAGGCTGCATTACACACTACATGTGATAACATCTTGTATGTTTCACAACTCCATCATTCCATTGCAATGTGTGCTTGTTCTATAGCAGAGGATCTGTGCTCCAGTCGAATAGTAAATGGATCAGCAGGACAGAGAATGGTGCACAACTCGCAGTTGGCTTCACAGGCCACTTTCAAACTAACTGTACCTTTAGTGTCACAAGATCAGCTAATTCAGCATAGATCAGGAAGTAAACTTATGACCTGCTGGTTTGTAAAGCTTAGTGCTGAAGTAAACAGCCGTGAAGCAAGTGAACAATTTTATCAGTAATAATTATTGGCCAGGTCTCTTTTTTTAAAAAAAATACATTTGGGAGACTTTATGGTGCTTCAACATTATGAAATAAACATTTCTTTTTTCATCAGCGAGCTATGTAATACTACAGTACTCAGTCCCAGTTATTGCTGTTTACCAGACATCAATTGGGTTAAATTTGGCTGAAATATGTTCCTTACATGTTGTATAATCTTTCCGGATCATTGTGAATGGAACTAGTGTAGCACACTGCCTTCATTCTGGTTTGTAGGCATCTAAATTCACTTTTAATGCTTGGAAGTTTGTGTTCTGGGTTTACACGGACCAGAGTGCTTCATGAGCGCTCTTTACATGAGATAACATTTCAGAGAGCTTCACAATACTGGGGTTGGACACCAAGTAAGGGGAGAGGGAGGCGAGTCTAAGAAATAGTTTTTAACACTAGAAGGGAGAGGGCGAGCAGACTGGTGGGATATGAACAGATCAGAGATGGAGAGGTGTAGGGCATGGAGGGATTAGTAAGGACCATGAAGTCTATCTGATCAGAGACGGGGGAGCCAATCGAGCTAGCGAGGATAGCAGTAATTTTGTGTGGGAGAGGATAGTTCTATTCAATTTTAATTCAGTCTTTCTGTTCTTCCTTCATGCAATTTACATGCTTTTGAAATTCAATTTTTGGTGTTGCCGAGCAACTTCCTGATTTATCTCATCATTTCTGACTTTTTCAACAAGTCTTGTTTGTCTTCAATGTGGAACCATGGGTTTTGTTTCTTTTCTAGTTTTTTATATATAAACCCGTATTGTCTTTCCTAAACATTGTCAGTATCCGCTGTTGTTACCAAACTACTTCTTGATGTTACTCAAAAAAATTGAACACTAGCTTTAGAATTGGCTTCAATTGGTTTATGTGGTGAAGGTGTGAACGAGAAATCAAAAACAAGCACAACATCATTGAGACAGAAACCACAAATGTGGGGAAATGTGCAGTAAACAGGAAACTTCTATTGTAATATGAGAGCACTGGGTCTGCCATTATTAGTGATAAGACTGAAATGTACTGATTCCACTGGCAATTTTGCCAACTAATAACAAATTGTAGCCCCATTTAAAACACATTTAATATATTATCTTGACGCCTTCTAGTATAAACAGATCCAAACTGAGCAAGTTTCCTTATATGAGCTCCACAGCATATGTTCTGAAATGTAACCTTGATGATGATGATGGTGAAGATCACTTAAAGGCGATTCGAAAATATTTTGGAGAAGAGAGTCATCATGGTTAATTTCCAAGAGAAATGAAAGAAGGCCTAGATATGAACCAAAGCTTCAACTGGTTGACATACAGGTTTCGAAAGCCGAAACAGAAGAACCCATAATATCAGCAAAAGACCAATCTATTACTACCCATTATTATGGAAATAAGATCTTAAAGATAAATATTGATCCGAAATGCCGAATATGCCATCCAGCACCAGAAACAGTAGATCACACATTGTTACCATGTCCAGCCCTCGTACAATCAGAGTATCGGAATCAACATAACAATGTAGCTAACTATATTCACTGGACATTTTGTAAACACTTTGATATTGATGTAAAGACCAACTGGTATGAACATCAATTAGCAAAAGTGCCATCGAAAAATAACATCACAATAATCTGGGACTCACAAGTACATACAGATAGAACAGTAATCTGTAACAGATCAGATATTATTATAAAGAAGCTAATACATTGTACATGTATTATTGATAATATTAATAATAATACTTGCATTTGGTAGAGCGCCTTATCATGATGTGTCTATCCCAAGTGATTACAAAATAAGAAATGAGGAACTAGAGAAGATCAGGAAATATATCGATCTACAAATTGTATGTGTCAGTGCAAAACAAACATAGTTCTTATAATCATTGGTGCAACTGGGACTGTTAATAAGACTATTCAGAAATGGGTTGACAAAATACTTGGTGAACAAACTACCAGCTTCCGCAAAGTACTGGAGATGCTGGAAATCTGAAAACAAAAACAGAAGTTACTGGGAACACTCAGGAGGTCAGGCAGCATCTTGGAGAAAGGAAAGTGAGTCAATGTTTCAGGTCTGCCGAAGAGTCATGGACCCAAAACTTTGACTCACTTTCCTTTATCCATAGATGCTGCCTGACCTGCTGAGTGTTTCCAGTGTCTTCCGTTTTTGTTTTCAAACTATCAACTTTGTGCCTTTTATGTCAGGAGGATCCCTCAAAGCACTTCACAGGATATACTACAAAATATAGTGTCCGCATATTTTTAAAGTCATACTCAGCAGCCAACCTGCGCATAGCAGTGTCCCAGAAACAGCCATGAAGTGAGTGGCCAATCTTAATTTGGGGGATTGTTGGCCAGGATACCAGGAGAAACTCCTGGGAAAGTAAGGCTTGGGCTTTTACCCCAAAAAAATTCCAAATCGGGAATGCCTTGATAAGGAGTTGTGTCACTCTCAGATGACACACTCTCAGATATTTGTTTTTCAATTGTTGTGCAAATTACCGAATTTTTTAAATCATATTTCGCCTTTGTGCTTATTTTGCCTCCAAATGTTTGCTCCTACAGCCACAGAAATCCCTGAGTCAAACCTTGCCCTCACAGTGGCTGGTCACGTGGGTAGCTGACAGGACAAATGTATTCAGATGGAAAATCTCTTCTGCAAATGTGCTGACTGGTCAGTAACAGCCTAGCAAGTTCCTGGCTGTGTACAGCCACTGACTTCAGTAGAAAGATTGTAACAATACGTTTTGATCTTGAGCTGAGATTTATCATTCTTGTTTCACCCTGCGCTTCCAAAAACAGATTAAAAAATGCAGGAATATGTTTGAATTGCTACGTTTGCTCTACAAATTGCATTATAGCTGCTCACTGTCACCCAGGGCAGCTGATATCAGTCTTGTGTTTGTGTTACTTTGAGGAATACACTGGAACTTAAAATTCAAGACCTGTACATTTTGTTTGCAAAATAGTCACTACACTTTACAATAAATTCTGTTACTCACTTTGAGATGTCCACCTGACTTAAAAGGTACTATATGAATTGCAAGGACTATTATGATGGGTGTAGGGGGGCAAAAGCTAGATGTGAAAAGCTTTGTTTTAAAGAAAAAGGGAAAGGAATTGTTAGCCGGTTCTCTTAGTTGAGAATTATACGTTCTTAAAATGCTGAAATAGTTACTAAGGCTCAGAGCTGTCTTAAAATATATTCTGTAAAGTGCACGATAATCTGCTAATTTGGCAAAAGAAAGAATAACTATCTTCAGACTTTAATCGCAGAGCAGATTAGTTTCAAAGCTTTTGAATCTGAAATCTGCGCCCTTATACCATTACTTTTACAATTTAATTCACTCACTCCTCAAGGAGAGATACAGATTCACAAGCAGGGTGTCTCTCTCTCTCTCATACCTAGTCTTCCCCCACCTATTGTTGGCAAATTTACTTGACGTATTACTTTCTGATATAGGATTTATTAACATTTGAACAGACAAATCAGTTACTCTGTATCCCTTATACAGATATACTAGGCAACAGACAGAATCAAAATCATATTATCCACTACTTCTCTTTCACGTTTAATGGTCACTTTCTAACTGGAGGTAAATTCCCTCACCCCTGTACACTATACATACATACAGTAGAATTGATATCGATTCCACTGGGAAGTGTGCTGACCCTCTACACAACTCCCAACTATTTCAAAGTTAGATCTTTCATGTGTTTCTAACTCCACCTTCCCTGGTCACAGAGATAGCAAAGCATCCTTCGCAGGATGCTTTGCACAGAGAGAGAAAGAGAGATGGACAACTTCTGGGCAGCCTTCCACAGCTTGCTTGTTTCTCAGCCTTGAGATAGGCAGGTGTCTAGGCAGGACCCGATTGCTCACTATCTCAGAGGAGTGAACATCTTCCCAGGAAAGTATGAAATGTAATCAGAAGCTAACCTCAACCTGTTCAGCAAAGCTACTTTTAACCCCCACTTCTTCTGGTTGCGGCTATCAATATACCAATGTATGTCGAGGTGATAGTCAGTATATTTCAACACCCTTCCACGTAGTCATTCATAATACCACAAAGTGAATCATTCAGTTTTATCTGGCGGATTGGCCAGGATTCTTTCCTCCTTTTGAATAGTATGAGGCGCCTGTCACATTCAACTAGTGATCTGCACAAGTGGCCATTAGACTCTTGACGATAAGTGTTGACAGGTTATTCAACTGTAAGCCTCACAGCCAAGCCAACCGAGCCAGACCTGCACACCCAACATTCACACACACACACACACACCACACATGCCAGTGCACCTCCAGCAGATGTCTTTGGATGGGGATTAGGAGCAGGAACCCTGGATGATTCTCTTTCTCGTACCCACAGTGAAGCACTCAGGTGGTAGCCCGCACGAAGGGCACTATATAAATACAAGCTGCTTTTGTTGAAGCAATTTGCAGCACCCCTGATGCTGCTGTGGCTGAAATCACCTAATTCAACACCGACTGGAATTCAAAACTGTGGCCTTCTGGTCTGTTTGGTCCAATTAGTGCTGCCCAGCCCTTCACCCACCTAAACTATTGGGGGAACTTCCTTATGGACTGCCTGCCTACATACCACATCATCATTCCTTCAAATCTTGTTCAGATAAAGTCAAAAATATTTAATGTACCAGGGAGACGAGCATATTTATGAGCAGTGCTGCTCACAACCAGCATTGGTGTTGTTGAGACTGGTATGAAACTCAGCTCTGGTAACCTTGAGTATCACAGAGCAGCGACTAGGAATGTAAACACAATGCTGATAACTCCAGACCATTCTCCTCCCTCGTCTTTTGACTTTATAAACTTTGCAAGAGTTTCTTCACAATAACTATACATCCAAATTAAAATTGTTACTTCCTCTCCTGCACTTTAAATCTAATTGCTCACAAAATACACAGTCAATCCACTTTACAATATATTCTGTGAAGCGCTTTGAGATGTCTCAACGACATGATAGGGCACTATAATCAAATGCAAGGATTATTATTATAATCTCCCTGTGCCTCTCTTATACTCTAAAATAAATTGTGCCCAATTGAGTTGGTCCTGATCTTAAAACAGCAAGACCTACTTTGCTCATTTTGCACTGTGAATATTGTAAAGTGAGTGCCAGGTTTGTAGAAATTTTTTTTTAATCTTTGTTTTGCTCTTCCCCCACGCCTCCAATTTATTTTCTGCTTGAAGGTATAAATGCTTATTCCAAATGTTCAGGAATATTGAAGGTTCACCATAAGGATGTTTAGTAGGATTGTCTGTCTGATTGTCTGCGCGTTGCTATGTGTTAATTGTAAGGGGGGGAGGAGTGGGGGTTGCAGGATGTGCATTTGTATAAAGGGATCTGTAACTTCAGACTAACAGCTGCAGATGTGAGATGGTGTCCTAAGAGATTGGCCAATCCACGTCAATTCACAATCTTTTGGAGGAAACCTTATGCTGTTCATAAGGCAAACAAAAACATCTGGATAAACACACATACAGTGTGTTTAGATTACAGCAGGAATTATGCTGCATATTCTGCACTCCTATTCAAATATGTATGTGAACAATGGGAACTGGCTCAGTTTCTGTTTTGCTTTTTTTTCTCTCTCTCTCTTCCCCCCCACCAACCCCGGCCTTGTGCCATCACTCCCTGTCTGACTTACAAGTGACGGGTGGGTACATGGCCACAGTACCAGGGAATAGGTGGCTGGGTGGGTGAAGCTGTACATCTACATGAATCAGCATCTTGAATGGAGAGAATGGGAGGGGGGAAAACTGATTGAAAGTTAATTTTGTTCAAATATTCAGACTTAATAATTTGTGATACATAATTTTTTTTTAAAATAATAAATAATCGTTGATTTGATATAGTGCCTTATCCTGTTTCGAGATCTCAAAGCACTTCAGTGGATTTACTGTAAAGTGTAGTGACTGTATTTTGTGGGTGAAACCCAGCAGCCAGTTGTGCACAGCAATGTCCTACAACCAGCCATGGAGTGAATGACCAATTTTATCTGGGGGATTGTTGGCCAGGCATCAGAAGAAACTCCCTTTCCTTTTCAAGTAGTGCCTTGGGATCTTTAACATCCACCTGAACTGGCAGACAGCACCTCAGTTTAACGTCTCACCCAAAGGATGGCAATGCAACACACCTCTAGCCCCGCACAGCATCAACCTCCAGCACTGCACTGAAGTGTTAGTTCTTAGACTATGCGAGTTCAAGTCCCAACATGGAACCCGCAACCTTCTGACTCAGAGCTGAGAGCCAGGTTGACACACAACGTGATGATTATGTATCCTCATTAAGGTGAGAAACGTCAGTTCTATGGAAGGTAATCACTTTGGGTGTCCTCCAGTTCAGGTGCAGTTACTACTCCCAATAATGCACGTAACAAGAACACATCCACACTTGTGGTCAGCCTAGCTTAGTTGGTAGCACACTCATCTCTGAGTCAGAAGATTGTGGGTTCAAGCCGCATGTTGTTATTTTGAGCCATCTTGGCTGACATACCAGTGTAGTGTTATTGGAGGTGTACTGTCTCTCATACTCTCGCATGGTTTTGAATCAGATTGGGGCATGAGTTTGGGCCCACTGGAAACTAGACTGAGACTGATTCTGAGACAGAGAAGGATTCGCTTCCTACCATTTTGGGTTGTTATGTAATCTGGGTCACGGAAGTTACATGTACCGATTAGTCTAATTGCAGCATAATTTGATTGAGCCATGATGTCTCAAAGATTTAATCCGTGATCTCAAATTTTCTGTGCAGCCCACTTTTGCAATGTTGATTTGTTCTCTTTCCACCTTTCCTGGACTCATCTGAGAATCTCATTATTTTAAGAAAAAACATGAAAATGCTGTAAATCACAGAGGATCTAAAACTAGGTTAATGAGTTCCGATGAAGAATCACATCCGTAACTTCCTTTACGATGTTGATTGACCTGCAGTGTATTTCCAAAATTTCTGTTTTTACAGATCAGTGTAGAATTACTATGTTTATTATTTTTGGAAGAAACAAACTCAAAAATGGGTGTTTTCTGGCAGCAGCATGTGGAACATTACACAGACACACAGACTACTCGACAGTCTGGATGGCAGCCTGGCAGTATGATATGACCTGCCTTTTTGAGTGCAAGTCAAATAGACTGTCCTTGGCGGACCTTCGAACACCTTGGGAGTATTTGCTTACCAATATGATGCAACTACAATTTTTGTAGTTCTCGATACTTTTATTCTGAAAATTTCAGTCTACTTTTCTCACAAGTGATTAGAAATGTGCAAATGCCATGGCAGATCATTGCTGTGCAAGTTAACCACTGAGAGCAGGTAGCAGAGGGTTAATTCTTCTTACCATATGCGGAAGTACAACTCTGGAAGATGATATTTTTTAAAATCCTATGCTCCAACCAATACATGGAGTCTTGGTTAGACCACTCGCTTTGTAAGCGAGAGAAGCTGGGTTTGACCTTGGACAAGTTTCCTTACTCCACATGCTTCTCTTTACCTAGCATTAAGTAGAAACCCGGTTGTTAATCTATTGGTAGTTCGACTTCTGGGGGTAATAATCCCTTCAAATAAATAAATAATAATTTGGTCACTCAAACCATGACTGTTTGTGGGACACTTCTGTGTGCAATTGGGTGCCCCGTTTCTCCCACAAAATATACGGTCAATTCACTTTGTAGTATATTCTGTGAAGAGCTTTGAGACGTCCTAACAACGTGATAAGGTGCTATATCAAATGCAAGGTTTATTATTATTAGTTAATGGACACCCCACTTTGATTTTCTAATCTCTCTTCACCTGGCTGAAACACACACACACAGACACACAACCAGTAGAGGGTGCTGAAGAGGGACGAGAAGCAGGAACCCTGGCTGATTTTATCCTTCCTAACCATTCAGTGCTGGTTGAGGCTAGTAAACTGAGCACGGACTGGAATCCAAACCAGAAAGCCCCGAAACCAGAAGCAGTAGCTCTATTCTCTACACTGTTGGGACTGTCTCTGCTTCGGTTTTCAGGCATCCTTTTTATTCATCTCAATTTCCACCTGTTTCCACATTTGATTTTCATGTTGTTACCTTTCAAGTGCTTCCAATTTGAATGACTCAATTCCTACGGGTAATTTATGCAAATTGTAAAACAAATTGCAAAATAGCGAATCCTGCACATTCCCAGATGTATCGGAGGCCTCCCTACCCTCTGGAAATCCACTCCAGTGCCAATCTACGGCCTGGAGATTCTTTTAGCTGCTGTCATGTTTTATGGAGATCAGAAATGAGATTGGCCTTTCAAAGTGTAACTTTGCCGGCCTGATTGTATTTCCTATCCTCAGACCATTCCTGCTATGTGGAGGGAAGGCCACACAGTTCAGCAATGCAATATCCCTTAAAAGCATGGAACAAAATTCCATTTTAGCTGGTTTTAACCAAGAGCATGCATTATTCTTGAGAATTCCTCCCGACGTGAAAGGCCCTATACAAATGTAATTTTGT
Source organism: Callorhinchus milii (assembly GCF_018977255.1). Classification (NCBI taxonomy): domain Eukaryota; kingdom Metazoa; phylum Chordata; class Chondrichthyes; order Chimaeriformes; family Callorhinchidae; genus Callorhinchus; species Callorhinchus milii. The sequence goes on from NW_024704742.1 coordinate 37,421,785, forward strand.
TGTGTTCCCCTCCTATACCTTGCAGGGTATAGTCAGTATTTCTCTCTTCTGTGTCTCCACACCTCATAAAGGGTGGCCAAAAAGTCATGATATCTTCCCTATTATCTAAAAAAAATCCTCATTTCTTTAAGACTCATTAGATATTATAATGGTATCACAACTTTTTTGGTCACCCTGTAGTTTGGTGCTAAATCCACTGCATCATGTCTTTTCTTTACGAGTTATATTGTCAGTTCCATGTTTGACTGTCAGAATGATTTGTAGCTGCTACCAATCTTTTTTAATATACAAATCTAGGAAAAACAATTCCACAGTCAGTAATTAGAAATTGATGTAATGCCGATATTCTAACTCAATCAGTCATTCAGGTCCTTGCGTTTATTGCTTTCAGTCTCTTGTCTGGGTTTTACATATGAACCTAAAGGTCTAGGATGAATGTGCTAAAATATTGATTGAGATACAATGTGTTGGTTGGCTGCTACAGTAGATGTGTCAACTCGAGTCACTGTAGGGATTACTGAATCCTTTTATATTTGCTGGCAGGTTTAGATAAGGGTAGTACTGCATGTACAATGAGCTGGTGAGTGAGAGGTGAAGCATCAGGTGTCAGACAGTGAAATGCAGTACAGTAGGGTCAATCAGTTCAGGAAAGAAATGTTTAGTGCTGTTCGGTCTAACTAATATCAACTGCTGATTTTTTTTGCACACTCCAGTGAATCCCTGCAACTCCTGATCACTGAATTACTCCTGTGGTTCTTCAATTTAAATCCGATATAATCTAGGCTTCCATAGTATCTTTCTCCTCGAAGAAAAAAAAGCCTTGTGTGATGCTGACAGTCTCTCTCTATCTTGCCTGATGATCTCTCTGCCTGTGTGTGCCTCTCTTTTATATATATATCTTTTGCTTGCTCTTTTCCTATCCCTTTCTCTGTGTGTCGTTGTTCCCTAAATCTAAATATGGCACAATGCGCACTCTCCTCGGCAATCATAATCCTTCACCAGTTCAAAATTAGTACTGTTTTCTACTTTTATCTCCTTTTCCAATACCTCAACACTAGATTTCCTTCAGTTTACGTTAGCTACCCTTATTTACGTCAGCTTTTCCCTACCCTTTTCAGACTTGGTTGTGTCTTGCACTGCGAGGCCTTGGTGCTTCACCTAGGCTCACCATGAAAAAAATACTGACTGTTTTATTTTCTGATAATGATCTGCATGTCGTGTCTGGCATGAATCCCACTGCAGCAAAAACAACTGAGTGCAAATGCAGCAGAGCAGTCGGTCTTCACTATGCGTTGTGGATCAGAATGGAAGCCCAGATGTGATTATACAATAGTAATTGCTGTTGAAAACTGCTTGGGATTTTGCTCATGCAATTTAACATCATGTAACTTTGCAATGGGATTACTGCCATATAGACAGCAAAATATTGCTTTTGATACTGATGCTTTCTTACTGTCCCAAGTGGCTGCATTTTATAGTCAGGCTTCTGTTGATGGCTCAGTGTGGATAAGTGTATGACATGCAATATCAAGCTATACAGACTAATGTAATCATAGTCTGTGTTCACCTCATTTTGGCAGCAATGGATCAGTACAATTGGCTTCAGAATCCTGAGGGGGGGGCGGGGTGGGGGGCGGCAGACAGAGAAAGAAAGAGAGATTTCCCAATCCTCATAGCGATCGAATGACATGTGTGCACTTGTGGGTCTTGTGAGTTCAGGTTTGAGTTTGGCTGTGGTGTCTACATGCTCAACCGCTCACTACTTGGGCTCCCATAAAAAGATTGATGACATTGGGAGCGTTGCCTGCCATAGTGTCCCAGCCTTTGGTGGGGGTGGGGATAAGGGGAAGGAATTCTTGTCACCAGATAACAGCTGGAAAACAGTCATTGACATGACACTTGCTCAGTGGGTAGCCTTTCTGGTATTTTGAACGACTCTTCTCTCATGTTCTCTTGCGCTCTCTCTCTCCTCCCCCCACATGTTTTCATAGCTGAAGTCAGTGTCATGAGCATGCAGGTTGTGTACTCTCAGCATTGACCTTCTGAATCCTGGAACTGTGCTTGACAGCAACAGAGGAACAGATGTCAGCAAGGTCAGTCCACAAAACTCCAGCTCCTGAAACTGTCCTCAGTGCAAGGAAAAAAAAACACATTTTTGCAAGGGTGACTTTTGATATCGGTGTATAAACATTCATAGGTAAAGGGGAAAATATTCCTCAATGATTGGAAGCAAGCAACATTGTGAGGAAAGGAGGATTCAATAAAATTGTAGACTTGTAACTAGATAATAATAATAATCATTGCATTTGATGTAGTGCCTTTTCCTGTCTTCGAGACGTCTCAAAGCACTTCACAGAATATATTGTAAAGTGAATTGACTGTATTTTTTGTGTGCGAAACATGCAGCCAATTGCGCACAGCAGTGTCCCACAAACCAATAAATGTCTTAACCATACCAACCTCTCTGCTCAGCGGACTCTGGCCTGCTCCATGTCCCCCGTTTCTGCCTCCACCCTTTGGAATTCCTTCCCGCAGTCCCTTCACCTCACCACCTCCCTTGCCTCCTTCAAGGCAGTCTCAACATCCTCCTCTTCGACTGCCCCTTCGGGCGCCATCCTACCCCCCCTGCCCTCCACCCCTCCTGATCCCAGCCCCTAGTTCAGACGCAAATCCTTGACTGTGCAGCCCCTTGAAACATCCTCCCTATGTGAAAGGTTCTATACAAATGTAATTTTTTGTTGTTGATGCAATGGGAGACACCAGAACATTATAAATGCAGCACGGCTGAGACTTGTACAGATGGGTAAGGTCCCAGGTTTGATTTCTCTGATCAGCGCTGAGTTATTTGACCTTCATTCCAGGTTACCACTAAGTCAACTGAATTTGGACCCAATTTGATCTTAGATTCTTGGGTTATGGAGGGAATTCAGCCAGGATTCCCACTCCTGGTCACTATAAGCAGTATGGTTTGTGCATGAATGTTGCATGAGGATAGCTCAAGCTCGGCTGTTATTGCCCTTGAACCCAAACCTTCCCCCACCCCCCACCTTCCCCCACACCAAGGTCAAACAGTCTGCCGACACTCGCTGTCAAGGCTGTAACTTGAATAATGGGAACTAGGGTGATAGTAAAAAGAGAAAGTAGCAGAAAATGGGAGGTTGACCGCACCAGGAAGCCGGGGGGGGAGGGGAGAGGAAGGGGGAATGGGGCAGAAAATATATTTTCAAAAATTAAACTCTTAGTTGCTTTGCTCAAATGCGAACTCACAAGGGCAGCTTTGCTCACTGATGTTAGCTGACGTGTTTGGATTGAAACGGGGTGCCCTTTCTCGTGATTGTAAGTACTTCCAGAAAATTGCTGCGTGCTTGTGAGCAGTCAGCATACGTCAAGAGTGCGCGCAGGCGGCTGCTCTTGTGTGGAAGTGATGGACGGCAGAACAGCCAGGTACTCGCAGCGGAGACTGTGGCTTCGTAAAAGAGCAGTCACCGAAACGCGAGCTACGCATGTGATAAACGAGGAGTCAGCTGTGTGTCTCTGTCTTAAATAGGACGGTGGTTGCCATGACAGCGTCAGTGGCATTTAGTGGTAATGCATGACTAACATTGTTTAACAGGCTAGTGAGGGTGAGAGTACTCCCGATAGCTGAGCACTTGGAATACATTGCGTGACTGTCTTCTCCTTCCTTTCTAAGCTGCAAGTTTGTGAAGACCTCAGATTAGCATTTGATATTAAGGATCCATTGTGGATGAATCTTTATTTGCCGGACCAGCGTTTAGCCAGCGTCCAGCATCTCCATTGGGAGCAGGACAGTTTTGACGATGGCGTTGTACATGCAATATCGGTATGTGGCACAAAACTAGCTGCACTTGTAAGTTAAACTCTGAGCAAATACGATGAGAATTTTCAGGGTTTCTTTCAAACTCTTTGTCTTGGCTTCCAGGCAGCTGCTTGAATTCAGCTAAAACAACTTCCAGAATCTTTAACCCTTTCTGTGCCGACCACTAACTCGTTTCTTTTTTAAAATGTGAATTTTTTTTCAGGATATTCTCCATTGTGTTTCTGTCTCCCTGCCTGGCTGCCTGTCCCTTCTGCTGGCTGCCTGACTGCCTGCCTGCCTGTCGCCTTTGCTAGCTGTATCTCTGACTGGCTGCCTGCCGCCTTTTCTCTCTTTCTTTCTGTCTGTCTGCCTGTCACTTTTGCTGGCTGTCTCTCGGTCTGGCTTCCTGCCCATTTTGCTCTCTTGTCTGTCTGGCTGCCTGTCCGTTTGGCTTCAGCCATGCCTTCATCCCTCTCCAGCCTTGATTACTTGAACACCATGGTCGCCAGACTCCCCATGTTTTTTCTTCAGCTGGTTTGTCTGACGCATGTGGAAACCCATCGTCATACTTAAGAGTATCCAATTCCATATATATATATATATATATATGCCACCTCCACATGGAAATTTCCCTGTGCTTGGAAATGAAACACGTGCTCTCGCCCTCTCGGGATGCATCGCTTATGTTATTCTGGATGGTATAGGGCGCAGGTTTTCGAGAGCCAAGGCTTGGGGATCGCTCAAATGTGCACTCAGGTATTACTGGAGTTTAGCTAAAACTGCAAAGCCTGCCATTGAGAACATTGTCTGGCAAATTTCACACTGCTTATATAATAATCCTTGTATTTAACATACCACCTTTCACATCAGGAGGACATCTCTCAAAGTGTTTCACTTTGACTGGTTTGACAAACTGCCTGGTCTGTCATCAGCGATGTCCTGGAGTACTGCGGACTTGCCTAGCTCAGGAACTGGACTACTGAGACTGCCACAGAGGATGGGCTCGACTCTGACATTCTATTGCCAAGTATGGTTATCCCCCTGTGGATCGAATTCAACATTCACATCCTTATCTTCAAATGCCTCCATAGGGTTACCATCTATGGGCCCCTGCTGCTCCCTCTGCTGTACATACCCGGCTGCTCCATCCCAACAACATAGGGTGAGCTTTCAGCCATTTCAGCCCTGGCTTTCTAGAAGTCTTTGCCAAAAGTCCCTCTGCCTTTCCTCCTCCCTCTCCGTCTTCAACCTTCTACTCCCCAACCACATTTCTTCATCTGTGCTTTCAGACACCTATCCCTTCCCCAATTCAGCTCCTTCCCACCCCCACACCCCCCCCACCACCCCCCAAACTCTGGCTCCCCAGTCAATCGTGGAAGCACTTTGAGACGTCCTTCCGATGTGAAATACTCTGTAGAAATGTAAATTGTTGGTTTCTGCCTTTTAGTTTCCCATTTGCTGACTGTCTGTCCCTTCCTCCCTTTGCATCTCTGTTGGTCTTGTTCTAGTTTTGCACTCGCCTTTGCTTTGCGCTTAAATCATCCTCCACTTTCACTTTTTTTCCACTTCCTTTGCCCCGTTTCGCTCTCCCGCACGCTCCTCATTTCGCTTTCACTGGCTCCCCATCCCCAGGAGATTGAACTCAAGATCCTTGTCTTCACATTTAAATCCTTCCACAATTTCACCGCATCCTACATTAGAGACCTCCAGCAATCCTCCTTCTACCACAAACTCCCTCTTGGAGCCCCTTCTCACTTAAGACTACTTTTTTGACAGTGCTTTGAGCTCCACCACCCCCACCCCCCCAGCTCGGGCTTCCAGTTGGCTCTGACACTTTTAGATGACCTCCCAATGTGAAAAGTGCTATATAAATGTAAAATTGTTGTTGTTCCTCACTTTCCTGCTCGCTCGCTCACTCTCTTATCCACATACTTGCTCTCTATCTCTCTTGCCATGTTTTTTTCTCTCTTGCCATTTCTCTTTCTCACAATTTTTTTCTGTCTCTTAGTGTATGTATGTGTGTCTCTCTCTTTCTCCCGTTCTTGTCTCTTTTTGCCATGGCTCTATCACTCTGTCCTCTCTCTTTCTCTCTGTCTATCCATGTCTATTATTATTAATGTTGCAAAAGCACATTAAAGTATTTCCTGCTAGTTGAGTGGGTTTATAAATATCTGAATGGGAGAATCGATTGCTGTGTAACACAGGACATTGCTGTGCAAATTGGCTGTCGCATTTGCCTACAAAATACAGCGTCATTACACTTTACAATAAATCTGTGAAGCGCTTTGAGATATCGTGTCAACATGAAAGGCACTATTATCAAATCTTTTTTTATTAATAATCCTTGAAAGATTAATCTAGATTTCCACTTTGGAAGTTTCTAAACTCTGGCAAAGAAGTTGAAATGTGCCTAGTTTTGCTGGTGTGCGCATGCTAACTTTCTAACCAAGTGATGGATGTTCTCACTGTGAACTAATGACTAATGATCTTTTGTATTTGAATATAAATAACTAATGCACTTTTATTAAGTAATTTTATTTAATCACTATTACCTTTGTGCAGTGATTAAATCTCTAAATTTGGCAAAGGGACAGAATGGCTCAGTACAAGCCAGGTCTTGATGCTCCAATTCTAGTTTGATTGTAAAACAAAATTAACCTTTACCCCTCCCCCCCACCATTGCTGCTTTTACCATCTTCTCCACACCCCCCCCCCGCCCCCCCCCCCCCACACGCACACACACACACACTTCTTTTGAAGATGGTCGTTAGTTCTGCATCACAGTCCCATGAACTAGAGTTGCCCTCCAATATACTTATGAGTAAAGCTGGGTAGTGAGTGTCAGACCATCTGTCTTATCTGTCGGTAGCAGGAGGGGGTGAAGAAGTGTCATCAAGACTGATTTGCACACATCAATGTCCCACAACCACCTACGTAGTGTGTGACCAATTTTATTTAGGGAATTGTCGGCCAGCACACCAGGAGAAACTACCTTCTCTTTTCGAATAGTACTATGGGATCTTTAATGTCCACTGGACAGGCAGATAGGACCTCAGTTTAACACCTCATCAGAAGTACGACATCTGTGATAAGCAGCACACCCTCAGCACAGTGTCAGTATGTGGGTTCCAAATGCCGTTGTGGGGCTTGAACCCACAATCTACTGATTCTGAGGCGAGAGTACTACCAACTGAGACACTTGTACTGCCAATCTAGTTATCTGATCACATTCCAGTACCTGTTCACATTCCGGTAGCCATTAGTGGAGTCCTGTAGCTCAGTGGTTAGAGCACTCGCTTTGCAAGCGAGAGACCTGAGTTCAATTCCAGGCAGAGGGCGAAACCTTGGGCAAGTTTCCTTACTCCACACAGAGCCTAATAATAATCCCTCCAAAACAAAAACAATAATAAATTGGTCATTTTCAATCTACGACTGTTTGTGGGACACTGCTCTGCGCAATTGACTGCCACGTTCGCCCACAAATATACAGTCAATTCACTTCACACTATAGTCTGTGAAGCGCTTTGGGATGTCTAGAAGACGTGAAAAGCACTATATCAAATGCAAGGATTATTATTATTATTAAGAGTGCTATGAAAGTGCCGAGTAATGACAGTAATGTTTTTACAGTTGTTCCAAATGAATTAAGATAATTTCACAGTAATTTTGGAGCAGACCCAGATGGGCCTGCAGTTATTGTGGCACATCACTGAGTGTCTCTGGGAGGCAGCGCAGAGATCACAAAGCCACTATGGCAGTATAGTACAATTTTGGGAAAGCTCAGAAGAGNTTTTTTTTACTTTCCTGGGATTCCAGTTCTACCTCAGTGCCTGGTAGCATCAGTGCACAGTTCTGCTGCAGAGATTTTGATGAATCCAACATGGACATGTCCATGTGAACCCTGCTGGGTCGTATTTGGAAACTGATCAGCCAGCCCAAAGTTAGATTTTAAGCTTTCACAAGGTCTCAAAGGCAAGTCTGTAGGAATGGGCCCCAGCCCCCAGTGTGTTTCCTCCCTGCAAGTTACAAACCCAAATGAGGACGGTAACTACTGTAAAGTACTTGTGCTTTGATGCGTTCCAGCCTTTGTTATTAATGCAATATCCTGGAGAATCCAGTACTGTAAGACATCTTCCATTTTGTTGATGAAGCAAATGTGCTTTGAGGTCAGCAAAGGAGATCCACGGTGGCACGTGTCCACTCCATATCCAGTTGTCAATTTAAGTGCAAAAGAGTGGACGTGCTTCACAGTGATCCCTTTACTGACTCAATCAGATGAGTCTTTCAAGTACTGTGTTTTCCCTCAGGAAACGAGATGCTGAATGAATAACCATGTGGAACACCATGGGGGTAAGTACTTTACAGAGTTGCATTCTCTTATCAGCTTTTGTTCTGTGGGAGTGATGACTCATTCAATCTTCATCTGCCGCTTGCAGGGTTGAAAATTGTCTATTCGTAAAGTCTTCCCTCCCTACACACCCCTTCCAGTGTGTAAAATATCTAGGAAATTCCTCCCTTTTGCTTCATAAACTCTTTCCTCAAACTATCTAGTTTTTTTTGACAAGCACAGAAGTAGAAAGCAATGAAATACAGATATTATTCAGCTTATACTCCTGAGTTGATGAATCAATTGCTGTGTAAATCTTGCCAAACTGCACACAAGATTCATCCTGTGAATGCAGAAATAACTGGATCTCGCTTTTCTCTTCATCTTCTCTGGAGTTATCACCTCATGGGATCTTGAGCCTGAAGTGGTTTTATTTCTTTCTGCATCACAAGGCTATTGGTTCCCATCACTTTTGTGTGTTTCTAATACTGTACCTATAATTCTTAACAGTGGATATTTTATAATTTGCGTTCTTCAAAAATAAATTATGTGTGTATACTTGGAAAGTTCCACACTTGTGTTCTGATGGCTGCTTGCATGTTTACTAGAATTAGCATTCCAGGCATGCAACTTTGTAGTGAATTGGAGCATGGAACAATAAATGGGTCTGAATGGGTTCTGTATGTGCAATATGTCAGCGGACCAGTTTCTCGTGTTGCACATCCTGCATGACTTCTGTGTTTTTTTTTAAAAAAACGTGTGAAGTGATTCACGTTCTCATTCAATTGCTTCTGTGTGTGATAACCTGAGGCAATCAGCTAACTACACCCAAGATCTGACCAGTTTCCAGCTCTGAGTTTGGAACACACCATTTTGGAGGGTGTATTCATAATCTCAACCAACTGTGGCTTCCTTCCTTTGCAGACTACTATATACAATACATAAAGCGACAGTATTTTCCCAACAATTATCTTTGTCATTTGGTGGGGAGGATACAGATTAAAATCCATTTTTCGGCTGCATTGTGATATCTGATTCTTAATGACTTGAATTTAACTTTTTTTTAAGCTTATACAATTCATTTACCCACAAAATATACAGTCAATTCACTTTACAGTATATTCTGCGAGGCGCTTTGTGACGTCTCAAAGATGTGATAAGGCGCTATATCAAATGCAAGGTTTACTATTATTACATTTATTACTTGCGCATGTAATCTTATCTAATCCACGCTGATGTAAAATTAGTTGCCCATTGACAGCTGGTAAGTACTTTTGCATTTTGGCAGACCTAAAGATAGATGCAGTACACATGTACAATTGCACGTTGTGCCTCCCCCCCCCCCATATATTGTGTTGCATGTGAATTTATTTTCTTCTCCTCTTTTCTCTCACCCCACCCCCCCACACACACAAAATTAAGGAGCAGTGCAATACTGATTGAGCTGCTGTGTTTTAATGTAGTTGAATGTGCGATGGGGAGAGGTTCGGGGGGGGGGGCAGCATGTTGTTGTGATGTCAGCACACAGGTTCACAGCAGTGAGGCCCACGCTGGTGCCTGATCCCAGTTGGAGAGTTGAAGAGAAAGAACACGGGCAGATTGTTTCCTGACAGGACGAGTGAAATTCTGGGCAAAGGCAGCAGTGCTCTGACGCACATCCTAGCAACTGAGGCTTGAGTAACATTGGCAGAGGCATTGCAAATAGGTCACCTGCCCGACTTGTTGGTTGGATGATGCAAATCGGGGTGGGAGGTGGGGAAGTGGCATTGTTAGTTTTAGTGATGGGGAATAAACATTTCCTCTTGTTAAGATATTTAAAAACATTTTTTATTTGTGATTTAACCCTGCTTACTTATTCTGTTATTTATCCTTGATTCCTTTTTATTTCATTTTTATTCCGACACCACTGCACTTAATTACATTTAACTTGGTCAATCCAAATAATGCACATTTAGGCGTATACAGTAGCAGTCAACCAAACACTGTAACTGTATCAGACCAGTCAGGAGCACGCTGCCTGAATGCATGTCATGTTTTGGTTAAAACCAAAATGTAAGTTTTGTTTTGAACCTCTTCCTTTCTCCCCTCTCAACCACACCTCCCCCCCCCTGAAAAACTGAACAGCTAATAAAAGGTTTACAGGAATAGTCACACCCTTGACTTTTATATTGCACTGTAAAAGTTAGTTACAATTGCGCATACCTTTTATTCCTCTCCCAAAGGTTTGTAGCTTTAAAAACATGTGTTGAAGCGTACATCACATTTTGCAGTATCTGGGCAAGCTGTCAAATGCTTAGCCGGAGTGTGTGCAACTGCCAGGAAGGTGCAAGACAAACTAGATGGACCTTGGCTTTTTTTCATTTACCATTTCTTATATTCTTATGCTTTCTTTTCCCCCACTACCACCCTTGTCTCTCACAGTCCCCATTTTATTAATGCAAGTGATTTGCTGCAAGTAACTCCCTTATGCCTTGGGGATGTCCTCCCAATGTGAAAGGCACTACACAAATGTAATTTTTTTGTTGTTTTTACAGACAGTGTGGTGTGTTACATTGGTAGGTAACCACCAATGACAGAACCAGTGTTTGTGCACTGTTTAACTGCTTTGGTGGCTCAGTTTTATTCGCAGGGCAAAATAGCACGGCTTAGGGTTGTTGCCTGCTTGGGTTTGGCTCAAGAAGCCTTTTTATTACTGTTCTGACCAGACCAGGCAGGCTGGAAAATTTCTGAACTTTTTTTAATGTCAGTTTTTCATTTAATTCTCTGGAATCCTGGTGCTTTTGGGCTCGGTGGTCTCTCAGTGTCAGTGTCGTCGTCTGGGGAACAGCATAGTTCCTGTCAACCTCTGCACAGCCTATGGCGACGCCGCCCTCCATCGATGCTGAACATTTCCAATTTGGGGCTTCGGACATCTTAAATCTTTCCTGACAGCTTCTTGAAGATTCCCGATTTTAAAAAAAAATGCTGTAGATCGTGCTTCTACCAAAATCATTCCTCTTGGCAAGAAGTGGCACAGTTGTGCTGGGGAGGAAAAAGAAAATACTTAACCTTCCAAGTCCAGATTTTATCGTGATTAGTTGTCTAGTTTCCTCTATTAGCTTACCAGCTATTAGAGAGTGCGATTTTACAAGAGGTTTCAGAGAAGCGTGCAAAATATTTAGATAGGGGATTTTGGCAGAGGGAAGGAGGCTCAAAATGAACAGTCAAGATCCCATTGGTATGATTTGATGCGAGAAGGGAGATAAGATTGGTCATTCACTGCACAGCTGTGTGTGAAACACTGCTGTGCGCAACTTGGCTGCCGTATTCACCCACAATCACTATGATTCACAGTAAATATACAGTCAATTCACTTTACAGTCTATTCTGTGAAGCGCTTTGAGACGTCTTGATGACATGATAAGGCACTATGTCAAATTTAAGGTTTATTATTAGTTTTCGTTGCGATGTTGTAAACTGTGTACGTTGTTCTTATGACATATTACAAACTGAGATAGAAGGGCGGGGGCGGGAGGGTGGAGTGGGGAAGAGAGAGGGAATTGCTTTTAAAGGGCATACGGAATGCTACCTCTTCCAATTTCTTTTTGTCTCCTTCCCCTCTCACCAATGCTGATGACAGCACAGCCAGCCTGGCTCATCGGCAGAACGTGGAAGGGAAGACCAGTTAAAGGGGGCAGGGAATCATCCTACGCTGCTCCTGTTACCCAGCAAACTAAAGCCCTAACTGGTAGGGTGGTCTGAGCTGGACAAGCAGCAAATAAACTTGTCAGACAGTGATATCAATGGCAAGCTATGCAGTTTTAGCTGGTTAGACTCCAGCAGTACCTCAGCACACACTCTGGGGTCCCCAAGCCTTGGCTCTTGCCAAACTGCGCCTAATACTTTCTGAAAATAGGTAAGCAGGATGCATCCCTCCAGGGAGAAAGTGTGCATACATACCATTTCAACAATCTATCTGGGATTTTATGTGTAGGTGGGCTGCAGAATTCTCAGCTTGTTTTGGATACTCTTAAGCATGGTGATGGGTTTCCGCATGTGTCAGACACCTACTTGACCAAAAAACAAATCACCATCAGAAACAATTCCCAGCAACAAGGGTCAGAAGCGTCCCAACCTCCAATCTCCATTGGGAAGCAAGCTCGAGAGTTTACTGCCGATTTTCTGTCTCTTTTGTATCTATGTTGCTTTCTTTCTTCCCTTTCTGAGCCCACACACACATAGTTTCAAGTCAAAATTATAAACTGCAGAAAGTAATTATTACTCAGAAATATATCTAGTTTGCGTCACGTCACCTCTGCTCCAGTCTGCCCCCTTTCTGCCTTTGTATTGGGGTACAGTTCTGCAAGACCTGATTCCCTTCAATTGAAATTTTTAAATACTTGCATAATTAGCAACGTATTTTTAAGAAGTCTTGCATGCTGGCTAAATTTAGTACTTGGTCTGTGTCAAAATTCACCAGGGAATTCAGCAGTGCAGGGGTTAATGGAAAGGCTAATTGCCCTGGTACGTGCAGGATTAAGTGAAGTAGCACAGGTTTTTGTGTCCACAATGGCTGGTGCACAAATTTGTTCTGACCTTAATTTGCTCTATTGCTCCAGTGAACACAAATGTAAACGTTAAAGTTTTTTTTTCAAATTTTTACATACAACCAAATGCGCACATTGGGTGTGGGGAAAGATTACAGAGCGCTGGGTATAAACTGGGATCAAGCAGTTTAGCATTCATTTGGCTCACGTGTCTGAATTGCATCAAAATCGCCCTTCAGTATCACTTAATTTATATAGAATTGAGAATATTGCACACATTCACTGTAACTGGAACAGATCCCAGTGGTGATATGGAAACAGTGCAGAGAGGAGCACATTTATGCAAACACAAGAAATTGTATTTATAAAGCATGGATGAAGGTCTTGCTGGCCTGAGGCGAGAGGCAATGTCGTGGAGGTGGGGAAGGCAGAATTGGGCGTTTATTTTTTCAAGAAAAAAGAAACGTCTGTTAGTCTACGCCATGGCCTTGTCTGTTTGTGATGCTATCATGAGGGTTAAAGAAATTATAGTGTTGCTGTATTCTGAAATCTGCAGCTGAGCAGCAGTGGTTCGGGGTCATGTGTATCTGATGTGTTTACTGGTATCCTGTTGCCAAACAGAAAGTTCAAAAGTAGGTACTGTAGCATTATACTGGAATTCTCTTAAGGCCAATGCTCTTTCACTTGTTTTATGCTGCCAGGTACAGTTCAACAGATGCTGTGCGACTGCACTGAATTTTATTATGCCCAGTAAGCTAGCAATGAGTTTAAGCTGTAGGTCAATCTGAGTTCTGCTGACATTTGCAAACCGCTGAGGTGTGACTCTTGCAATTCACAATGTCCTCAGAACATCTCTATGAATTGTAGCTTTGTTAACTTGCTGCTGTTTGTCTGTTAGCCAACTTATGTGTGTGGATGTTTCACGCGTCCTGTAAGTAATGTTAAAAAAAACTGTACTTCCAGGAACCCTACAAGTGCTGTATTTAGTTTATTTTACCTTACATCATACATCTGGAAAACACATTTATCTCACAGAAAAAAAATAGACATTTGGGAAAAATATATAGAAATTGAAGCTTTCTGAATGACATTACACACAGCTGCATTTTACTTGCCTGATAAAGACTTGCCCCTCTGTGAAGGACTGATTTGTTGTTGTGGCTTATAGATAGCTGTTTACTGATCCTGTAACTGCCTTTGTAAATTCATGACATGTTTTGTAACTTCTTTTCAGAAAGTTAATGTTTGTTTGTTTTAAATAAAGACATTTAATTTATTCTGCTCTTTGCACAGCTTATACAATGAGGACAGAAATTTGCTTCGAATTAGAGAACGGGAGAGGAGAAACCAAGAAATTCATCTCGACAAAGAACCCTTCCTTGAAAATACCCCTCTCTTTGGCGAGCCATACAAGGTAGGTTATAGAGTAGTTCACATTAATTTGACTTCATGTTTTTTGTCCTGTGTTACGCACATCTTTAACACTGCTTTGGACATTTAATTTATTCTGCATTTCCTATTTTGTGGTTCACAAGAGTTAAGAAGTACAGCAGTAAAAGGCTAGTTAGCTCTGTGCAGCTTCTTCTCCCAAGATCTGAGATTTAACTCTCGACAGGGAACAGTAACGTCTGAATGACATAACTCACTGAACTTAATATTACGGAATAAACTTAGCCTCAAAAGGAATGACCCGAGGTTGAATCAAAGGATAAAGCCAACAACAACAAAATCGCATTTGTATATCGACTTTCACGTCGGGAGGACGTCCCAAGGCGCTGGACAGTCAGTATTTTGGACCCGAGCTGGGGGTCGGGATCAGGGAGGGTAGAGGTCAGAGGGGGAAGGAGGGTGATTGAAGAGGTCTTCCACTTTTTTAAAAAAAAAATTAAATTTATTCTGCTCTTTGCACAGCTTATACAATGAGGCAAGGGAGGGGGCGAGGTGGAGAGACTTGCATTTAAGGGGAAGATAGATATAAACACGAGGGAGAAGGAAATAGAAGGATATGGATTTGGTGAAGACTCATGTGGCACGGACCATTTGGGTTGAATGGTCTGTTTCCATGCGGTACAATTTATGTAAATCTATGTAGTTTGTATGCTTCTCCCTGAAATATCAAATCAGTGTAAAAAAGCTTATGTAGCATTTAACAATACCAATTTATTAAATTCCACAATAAATAATTTTCTCCTCTGTTTCCTGAAGTAAATGCCAATGTCACATGCATATGCTTCTACAGAAAAGTATATTCATTTTCACAAGGGGATCCACATGTGGGTTACTGAGTCAATGTCTTGTTTTTCAATTTTCATGCAGACCGATAAAGGGGATGAACTTTCCAGTCGTATTCAGAATATGCTGGGCAACTACGATGAGATGAAGGATCTAATAAGTAATAAGTCGCATCAGAACCTCATTGGCATACCAAAAGGTGGAGTCAGTGTCATGTCTCAAGAAAAGAATCAGAGGTCATTTGGTCCAGAGAAAAACAATACTTTAATGCAAGCTTCTGTTCATAGCAACAATCCCTGCTCAATGGGACCTCCCACCTCGGTTCCAGCTGCAGGTAGCTGCTCTTCTCAAAATCAGAAAAAGACTGCATTGGTGGAACAGAACATCCAAAGCTCCAGCCATAACACTAAAAGCTCATTTCACAGCCGAAGCCAAGTTAAGGACAGCTGCCACAGTGGTCAGGAAAGTTACAGAAACCATCACGGGAGAAATGAACAGCAAACGGACACAGACAATCATGCCCAGGACCTGTCATCTCAACTGCAGCAATTTCAACCACTGTTGCCATTGTCTTCACCAATACTACCCTTGTCTCCCATACCATCATTATCCCCCATACATTCCAGTGAGTTTACCAATTCCAAGATCCCAACTAGCAATAATCATAACAAAGACTGCCCTCCAACAAAATCTCCTCAAGATCTGGATTTACACTCCTGTGATCCTGAGAGCTTGTCCTCTGGTCCGAATGTTCCTGTCCCCAGCCAACATTCATCTCAAACATTTCCATCGTGTTTACCATCAAAACCAAATATGATGCAGCAGAAGCCTACAGCATATGTAAGACCTATGGATGGGCAAGACCAAATCCCTAGTGAATCTCCAGAACTGAAACCTACTTCAGAGGATTACAACAGCGAATCGTACGGAAACATAGCTGAGATGAAAGCATGTGCCAGGGCAAAGCTGTCCAAGCTTAAAATTCCTTCTCAGCCAACTCAGGTTAGTGCATGTTGATAGTTTAGTTCCAATCTTTACTGATGCTTCTTCTGTGACTGTTGGTCAGGCATTTAGCTGCAATATTTATACTGAGACTCAAGTGGCTTCAGGATTCAAATGATGGTGAATTAGTCAGTGGATCCGTCTTTTTACAAAAGAAATGCTTTGATTTAATGATCTTGGATGGTATCCTTTCATTGGTGGAATTGGGGTCCAAGATTTTTGTTTGCTTTTGTAATTGGTGTTAAAATACATTATAATAATAATAATTCTTGCATTTGATATTGCACCTTATCACGTCTTCAAGACGTTTCAAAGAGCTTCACAGAATATACTGTAAAGTGTAGTGACTGTATATTTTGTGGGCATTACATAATTGGGACACAGTAGATGATACTTTACTCATCACTTAACATCTAATCTCTGACAGCAGTAAAAGATGCCTATTTTACAGTCTTTTGGATCTCAATAATATAGGCTTCCTGAGGCACTATTGGCAGCATCTGAATGAGCCACAACATGAAATGAACCCTCGAGGAAGCTTTGTCTTCTGCCATTGCCAAAATAATTAAGGGGTTGCAATGGCAAATGAGAGAAAATTTGAGTTCAGCTCTAACCCCATATATAAAGTATAACATGAAACTGATGTAATATACAACATTATTTAACAATGTGAATCAGTGCAAAATATATATAGGGAAAAAAATAGAACTTTAAAGCACAGAAGAAAACTATTTACCAATCGTGTCTGTGCCTTGGGACGTCCTCCCGACGTGAAAGGCACTCTATAAATGCAATCTTGTTGTTGTTGCTGTGCTGGCTCTTTTAACGAACAACCTTACAAGAAACAGAAGTGTGCACCACATTCTAGAAAAGGTCTGGTCAATGCTGTGTAGAAAATTCATTAGCACTTCCTGTGACTTGTGCTCTCAAGATCACAAGATCAAGATCCTATTTGTCATCTTTACTGCTGTCGCATCACTGTGCCGATACTTTCAGCAATATACCCACTAGTACGTCTAAATCCATCTTCTGCATGATGTCCTATTGCAGAAGATACAATTTAGGTTTTATTCCTGCTGTTAATTCTTTCTGAAATCATCATTCTGTATTTGTCCATATTAAATGGCAGCTCAATGTCTGTGACAGCTGAGAGTAAGTGATCAGAAGTGACTTGCCTATCATTTCTTGCTAATCAGTAAATTCTTTTTGGCACATGCAGTTTCTTGGCTGCTCATTCTGTGGCATTGTTCACAATTGCAAAGAATACTGACAGATCATATCTGGTTTAGCCACAATCCTTTGGAATTGTCTTTCAGCTCTGTGCTTCAATAATGTATCATTTTGTAGCTCAGTAGAGTTTATGGACATGAACTAATGTGTAATGGCATTGAGTCTTTATTGATGCACGTTTAGGACTGGGTTTAAGAAGTTCTTGCTGCATTTCCAATACAAAAAGCATGATAGAAAATAATGTTTTGAAATCTGCTAAAATGTATGAATCCAGAAATGTCACACTTATTAATGGTGCTACAGTGCTCATGTAAATATGGCTTTTGTTATTATAATCCTTCAAAAGTATGGTCTCCAATGACTGGTGGCAGTGCATTCACCAATACTGTCAATCTGCCAATAATTTGCTCTTGTAAAAATGGCCCAAAACTAGCTTATCCACTGAGTAGCTGAAACTTGCTGACTTGGAAGAGTACCAGAGTCATATTTATGTAGCAGTGTACAATACTAATGTTGGGGAGTGGAAAATCAGCGAAAGTTCCCGCCTCTCACTATCCACAGACCTTCCCAGGTGTGGACGTATGGCGTTCAGGGAGAATAGATTTCGGACTTTGCTATGACTTTCCCCCACAACCCAACCATGAATTGCTTATTAATAATAATAATAATTCCTGGATTTGATATAGCCCTTCACAGAATATAGTGTAAAGTGGATTGACTGTGTATTTTATGGGTGAAATGTATCAACTTAGACTATGTGATTCCAAGTCCCGACGTAGGGCTTGAACCCACAACCTTCTGACTCAAAGGTGAGAGTGTTACCACTGGACCAGGCTGACAAATCAGCTGGTTAATAATACTTGCTAACACTTGCTATCAAGCCTCACAGATGAAAAATGCCCACTTGGACCAAGTACCAGGACTTTGAACCAAGTACCAGGGTTGGCACTCCAATAAGACATTAAACCGAGGCTCCGTCTGCTGCTTGAAAAGAGAAGGTAATTTATCCTGCTGTCCTGGCCAACAATCCCCCAAATTAAAAAATGGTCATTCACTTCACAGCTGTCTGTGGGACCTGCTGTGCACAAATTGGCTGTTGTATTTGCCGACAAATACAGATTCACTGCACTTAACAGTAAAATCCTGTGAAGTGCATTGTGCCACCAGGATAAGTCACTTTATCAAGCGCAAAGATTATAGTAATTGTCTCTTGGACCAAGTACTAGAGGGTTAATTATACCTGTGAAACTATACCTCTGTAGAAGTATGGAGTCGAACTGTCAGAACACTTTCAGAAAAGAAGGGAATAAAATTAAACTGTATAAGCAAAAGAAAAACTTCCAAGCAGAGCTGTACTCCTCCTACACTATAACAAGCCTGATTCCGAGATGGGTTGGACTGAGCAGCCTGCAGCTATCCATGGGACTGCCACTGTGTAAATCTGAGAGCTGCGGAACTGGCTGGGTGGAGCACAAGTGCACATTTCTTACACACGTTAGCAGTTTTTAGTATAAAAAGCAGTTGAAAGCAGTTGAAAATGATAAATCGGCACAAGGGGCAGATGAACAGTTTGTCCTGGCTAGCAGTTCCTCAGATAAATTGTTACTCACTTCATGGCTGTTTGTGGAACATTGCTCTGTGCCAATTGGCTGCTTGCTGCGTTCATCCACAAACACATAGGTGCTACATGATACGATAAAAGCTTGTGAAGCGCTTTGAGACATCCTCCCGACATCTAAAGGAACTATGTGAAGTGCAAGCATTATTGCTTCTACTTAGACAAGTGAAGCACTGATCACTTTGAGGGAGTTGATCAACATTTCGAAAATTTAGGGAGACTGTAAACAAGCAAGTGTGCTTCCCGTGGAATGGAAATGGAGACCTGAGTAGCATCCACAGACCCTTTGACCTGTATTGGAAGCAAAGTGGAAGATTATTGTATGAAATAACCTAATAAATGTCAAGTGTAGACACATTCATGAACTCTAGTGACCTTGTATTTTCCAGAGGTACAATATAAGGGTATTGCTAAAGTCTTTTTTCACTCTCATTTAAAGAAAATATACTGTTGCTACACTTGGTTCATAGGCTACTTGAGCACCTAGAATTGGTGCTCAAGTACCTTGAGGTTGAGATGTCGAGGATATACTTTGTCCACAAAATATACAGACAAATCACTTTACAGTGTATTCTGTGAAGCGCTTTGAGATGTCGCCACAAAGCGATAAGACACTTTATCAAATGCAAGGATTATTATTACTTGGCGGGTGGAACTCCAAGCAGCAGTGACGACAACCGACAAAGCTGCAAATTGATCTGAATGTATTAGTCTCGCAGGTTGCAGCTTTTTTTTCCTGTCCAAAGGGCTTCACCAAATTTACAAGGAAATTCTGGGCGGGCCAGCAACGCCTGTAACTTAGTTCTATCCAGCAGCAACACTTCAATCATGAATACATACCCCATCATGCAGAATTGACCGAAGATTTAGTCTCTTTCCTTCCAATTGATTGAACAGTCTGCTCAGGAGATGGTCTTAATCTCGTCATCAGTCAACCGTGTTGGTTTGTTTAGCTTCCAGTGCAGTCCCTTCCCTTCACCATAATTATCTGTGAAGTACTTTGAGATGTTTTGATATGCTGAGGTGCTATAAAAGTGTACAAGTTCTCTCTTATAGCATGGCCTCCAGAGTGAGGGCATCTGCTAGAGTCAAAAAAATCAGATTCTCATTTTACAACCCACACCCCCCCCCAGCCCCATCCAAAATCATATCCCATTTTTATTACCTCTAGTTTTTAAAATTATTTTTAATATTGGTGCATTTTACAAAGAAGTGTTTGGTATAGCACACTTGAAGGTGATAACTGACTTTTGCAAAGTTTGAATTTCATATGGTTTTACAGTAGTAGTGACTGTACTTGTTGGCGCACAAGGGAGCCAAATTGTGCACAGCAGTGTCCATGCTCAGCCATGAAGTGAATGACTGAGGATACCTTGAAGATTGTTGGGCAAGATATCAGTGGGAAAAAACCCTTCTTTTTTGAGCAGAGCCATGCAATCTTTAACATCCACCTGAAAGGCAGATTGGATCTCGGTTTAAGGTCTCATCCAAAGGACAACATGTTGAAAAATACAGCGAATATATATTTCTTTACCCAGTTGGTAATTAACTACTGGAACAGGCTACTGGGAAGGGTGGTTGAGGCCCAGATTCTGCACTAATTAAAAAACAACTTGATGTTGTGATGGGAGGAAGCAGATTTGATATTCAGAAAGGAGATCAGATGTTTTTATTTGGTAAGCGAAGTTAGACCCCACTCCCACCCTCTAAGCCGAATTAAACCAAGTCATGTTCCTCAAACAAGAACTAGAGTTGTCAAGCAAACAACCTTTTTCCCACCACACAATCTAGGTCCTAGATCATGAAAGGATGACAAGGACCTGATTCCTTTCTTCATGACCACCTGAACAAATCATGGGGGTGTGATCACCTCTCTGGCCTGAGCCTAGTGACCAAGTGTGCAAATTGTGGTAAACCTGTCCCCCCCACCTCCCCTAAGATATCATCATGGAGTCCTGTAGCTCAGTGGTTAGAGCACTGGCTTTGCAAGCGAGAGACCTGGGTTCAATTCCAGGCAGAGGGCGAAACCTTGGGCAAGTTTCCTTACTCCACACAGAGCCTAATAATAATCCCGCCAAAAACCAAAAACAATAATAAATTGGTCATTTTCAATCTACGACTGTTTGTGGGACATTGCTGTGCGCAATTGGCTGCCGCGTTCGCCCACAAATATACGGTCAATTCACTTTACAGTATATTCTGTGAAGCGCTTTGGGACGTCCTCCCGACGTGAAAAGCGCTATATCAAATGCAAGGATTATTATTATTATAATAAAGGGGGGAGAATCAGAGAGGGGGACATACTACATTTGATCTTAGACCAAAAAACAAGAGTTGATATTCAGAGAGGAGATCAGATGGGCCAAAGGGACTTCTTCATCTGAACCTCTCCTGTGATATTGTATACTATGTGGCTTGTGAACATTTGTCCCTTGTAGTAAATATTCATGTAATAAAACTACTGGCTGGCAAAGGAAGCAATGAAACACTGGACATATGACTAAATTCTCACTTAAAAAACAGGGTAATGTTCTTACTGGTTCGGTTTATGGGTTATATTCCTGTAATTTTGATTTGATGATTGAGCTTTTAGAACAAGCAGTAACCTTGCAGGAACACAGTTGCATTGCAGTGACATTTATATGTCTAGAGAGATTCTTTGGTTTGGATACTCTTAAGCATGGTGATGGGTTTCCGCATCTGACCCAAAAAAATACTCTTACTTTGATTTTTCCAAAACAAATGTATCTGCTGAACTACACGTCTATTGCTGGAGAATATTTGTCAGTATCATTTCTGTTTTGTTGCTTCAGTGACAGAAAGGCTACGTACTTGAAGCAGTATTTCAGTATTTCATTTATGTATTTTTCAAGACACCTGGCTGGATAGCCTCTTATATCCTCTTATACATGGAAATTCCAGAGATATTTGTTTATATTTGGAATGGAATATGCACTCTCTCCGCATCCTGCTTAACCTAATTCCGGAAACTATTAGGTGCAGGTTGGCAAGAGCCAGAGTGTGTGTTGGAGTATTATTGGAGTCTAACCAGTTAAAATAGCATAGCTAAACTGCAATTATGTTTTAAAAAAAACGTACATCTACAATATTTACAGTTTCAGGTTAAATCCATACTTTAGCAGAGTTGCATTGCTCTTGCTTCCAGATCGTGAATCATTGATTGTTTTCCTAGAATTTGCATTATCTCTGCAAGACAAGTTAGGACAGGCCGCAATATATTCGTGTTCAGCCATCAGACACACCCCAGATGAAAGATACTTATTTGTAAGCAGTACTACATTTGGATGAACCACTGTAGATTACAGTATCCAATGCCTGATAAGCACGGAAGGCTATTTGAACTTTTCTAAAGTAAATGTTAACCATTCACCAATACAAAAACTTCTAGTGCAGGTCGTACAAAGGAAGTGCAGGCTTTACAATACCTGACTTAGTGCAATATGTTGCTGCTGAAGTAGCTTTCATATCGGGTTTGTATATAGAGAATTTCTCTTTTCCAGTACAAAATGTGCTGGTTCTGGTCCCATTGCACATATACTTCAGCAAAGTCAATAACTTTTAAAACTTGACTTATTGTATATTATAGCTGAAAACTTGTACAATTACTTTTTGTTCAAAAAAATGTAATCTCAACACAAAGAACAAAATTCAACATAAACATGGATGAGTTGCTTGGGACTAAATTTCCTTTCTTCTCAACCACCATCCACCCACCACACCCACACACGCACACACATACACTCACTGATTTGCTCACATGACAGAAATGTAGTCCAAAACCTGATGATGTGGAATTGTTCAATGTTGTATGTGTACCATAGGTTGTATTGTCTACTGTAGTATGAAAATCTTGCCGGTGACCTTGGGTGTACAGTTTTAACGAATAGCTTTTTTCTTTTTCCATTTTAAATTAAAACCTGGTAACAGAACAGACGGTACTCAACTTAGTTGTCCTTTTCCAAATTCTACATTGCAGTATTATAAACTGAATTTAGTTGGAGCTTTCACCTACTGTTTTGCAAAATACAATGCATCAGCCTGAATCAGTGGTAGCACTCTATCCTCTGAGACAGAAGGTTGTGAGTTCAAGCCCCACGTCAGGACATGGAATCACATTGTCTAAGCTGACACTCCACTCCAATGCAGTACTGGGGGTGTGTTGCATTATCAGAGGTGCCATCTTCAGATGAGACGTTAAACCAAGGTCTGATCTGTGTGTTTAGGTGGATGCATAATTAAGATCCAATGGCACTATACGAAAAGAGAAGGGAGTTTCTCCCGGTGTCCTGGCCAACTATACCTCAAATAAAATTGGTCATCGCTCCATGGCTGTTAGTGGGACACTTCTGTGCGCAACAGGCTGCTACGTTTCCGTACAGTCAATCTACTTTACAGTATATTCTGTGAAGCGCTTTGAAATAACATGATAAGGTGCTATATCAAATGTAAGGATGATTATTTTATTAAAGTACTAGGTTGTTCCTTCTTGAAGTCCTGTAGCTCAGTGGTTAAAGCACTCGCCTCGCAAGCGAATGACTTGGGTTCTGTTCGCAGCAGGGCAATATGTTGGGCAAGTTTCCTTATCCACACGCCTCTGTTTACCAAAGGAACCCAGTTGTTAGTCGATTGGCGGATCGCTTTTCCGGAGATAATAACCCCTCAAGAAAAATTTGGTCATTCAATCCACGTCACTCAGTGGGACACTGCTATGCTCAATTCACTGCTGCGTTTCACGAATTGAGCAATTGATACGATCAATTCATTTTACAGTATATTCTGTGAAGGATTTGAGAACGCTATATCAAATGCAAGGATTACTATTATTTTTTATTATCCATAATTGCATTTTGTGTTTTTAACCCTTTCAGTATTCACCTACAAATAATTACCTAGAAAATATAGTCCCTATATTTTTGCAGTAAATCCTGTGAAATGCTTTGAGTCTTCCAGGTAACAAGAATTATTATTGTTATTATTAGCTGTGTTTTGAAATAACCCCTTAGTCAGTAAATTTAATGTGACATACAGAATACAGTGATAGGCGCTGACTGAGGTAAACACACATCTCATGGGACACATTGATTGCTAAGCTGCTAGAGTCAGTAAGAGATGTTGTCTGGGGCGGGAAGGAGGACAAGGTTCAATCGTGAGGGTGGTAGGCAGTTTGGAATTTTCCAAATGATTTAATACAGGCATTCCAGAAATCTCTGCAGAGCCTTTCCACAGAAGATTATTTGTGAAGTGGCTAGATTTTTATGTTAGGCTGGAGGGAGTGTTTAAAGTGGATAGATTTTGTCTGTGGACTGGAGAGAGTGGGCTTGAGGGACCAAATGGTCTTTTTTTCTGACTTTGTGCTTTGTTATAGACCAGTATGGTATAAGAGTTGATGCCTGGTCTGTGTTTTAATTGGTCTCAGCAGGAGTAGGAATTGTCTTGTACAATTAATCTCAGTGTCCCCAAAGGAGAGAGGGAGAAGAGCCTGGAGCAGTGTCGGAAGCAAAGGATTAATATGTCAAAGTAAATTTGGAAAGGGGGCTGGAATAAATGAGTGCAAACCACCATTAATTGGAAGAAGTGATTTGAGTTTTATAAAGTTATTGAGTTTGAAACTCAGTTCGTATAAGGCAGAGAAGAATAATAGTGGATTGGTTTGCACAGTAATAATAATAATAATAATAATCCTTGCATTTGATATAGCGCTTTTCACGTCAGGAGGACGTCCCAAAGCGCTTCACAGAACACACTGTAAAGTGAATTGACTGTATATTTGTGGGCGAACGCGGCAGCCAATTGCGCACAGCAATGTCCCACAAACAGTCGTAGATTGAAAATGACCAATTTATTATTGTTTTTGGATTTGGAGGGATTATTATTAGGCGTGTGGAGTAAGGAAACTTGCCCAAGGTTTCGCCCTGTCTGGAATTGAACTCAGGTCTCTCGCTTGCAAAGCGAGTGCTCTAACCACTGAGCTACAGGACTCCACAGTGATGAAGCAAGAGGGCTTGAAGGCTTCCTTGATGTGTGATAGAATTGTGGCGGGATGTCCATGGTGAAGAGGAGTGTACGGGGCGGAAAACCTGAAATTGTTGAAGTAGTGCAGGGAATGAAAATGCCTCAGAAGGTGCTTCTGTTTGTACATAAAATAACATGTTCATCACCACCCAGCCTCCAGCTGTCCTCCAAACTCTACATCTTGGCTCTTACTCTCTTGGCCTTGCCTCAACTCCTCTATGTCTCCTCCTCAGGCTGCCAAGATGATCCACCCTTGCTTTGATCGTGTCCAGCCTTTATTATAGAAATATACGAGTAGGCCATTCAGCCCCTCGAACCTGTTCCACCATTCAATAAGATCCTGACTGATCTGTACCTCACTTTCAATTACCCACCCTTGCCTCATATTCCCTTGATACCTTTACCTAACAAATATCTGTCCACCTCAGTCTTGAAAATTTGAATGGATCCAGTATCCACAGCTATTTTGGGGAGAGAGTTCCAGATTTCCACTACTCTTTGGGTGAAAATCCCCTGCTTGCTGGAGTCCTCAGCTCTTTTCTACAAAGATACACACCATCCAGAACCCAGCTCATATAGACTCCCTCCTCAGGTTCCGCAAGCTCATCACCCCATCCTTGCTCTGCTCCACTGGCTCCCCATCGGCCAGCAGATCGAATTCAACATCATAGTCCTCGCTTTCAAATTCCTCCATGGCCTGTTCCAACCTACCTCTGTGTCCTTATGCAATCTTACTGCCTTCCGCTCAGCACACAGCAACCTGCTTCATGTCTCCTGCCATACTGCCTCCATAAATAGTGGGCAAGTTTTCAGCTATTTTGCCCCCACTCTCTTGAACACCATCCTGGACTCCCTCCACCTTGTCCTCCCTCCCCACCTCCAAAGCCTGTCTTTTAATCTTATTTGTGATTGCTCTGTTACTCACTTTGTCACCTTCTCCTCAAACCCCCATCCCAGGCTCCCAGTCAGCTGTGTGAAGCCCTTTGTGGGATGCTCCCACTGTGAAAAGGGGCCAAAATAGTTTTGATGAGTTGAATGGCTTCTGCCCTAATGCACTATTGAAGGTTGGACAAGGAGAGTGTGAATCAACAAAGTGGATCTGAGTTAATCGGGGCAGGAGCAAGATGGGTCTGCCAGGATGGTCCAGTTTATGGCCAGGATGGTCATTTCCACTATGGGAAATGATGAGATCGAACGCAGTGGAGAAAGATCACAAGGAAACTGGCTTGTAATTCAACTGTAGAGTTGTCAACAATAACAATAAATTACATTTGTATAGCACCTTTCACATCAGGATGACGTCCCAAAGGGCTGTAAATCAAGAGGAAGATGGGAAGAAGTCAGATACCATTTACTGTCTTTTTGCCACACCCATGATATGTTATTCTACATGAGGGACCCATATAAATGGAAGTTGTTGTTGATACTGAAAAGAAATGCACTAATAGCACATCAGTGAATCAGACAGTAGTTAGTGTTCAAAAGGGAACAGGATAAATACCAAAAAAGGAGTAAACTACAGGAGTATGAGGAAAGGGTAGGTAAATTAACCTGAAAGAATTGCTCTTTAAGGAACCAGGGCAGAAACGATGGGTTGAATGGCCTTTTTCGGTGCTGTGAATTTCTATAGTTCTAAATCTTCTCCAACATCTAACCTACTAAAACGGATTTATCTGCTAATAATCAATTTTAAACAATGTAACTGTCATCTTTATATTTATTCTTTTCTACAAATACTATTCTGTCTTCTAACAATTTTTTGTCATTTGTTTTCACCTGCAACATTTTTACTTGCCTTTCCTCTTCCATCTCCTGCATCCCACTATACATTTTATAGTTGGGAATACATCTATTTCTCTCTGTCATGTTTTTTCATGAATTGAAAATGACTTAAAGGGGCTGGTTTTGCAGTCGGTGAAAAGCAAAGGCGGGTAAATTGTTTGTATGCTCGAGAGCAGCTCCAAGCTAGTGTCTAGTGCTTCAGGCAACTTTTAAAAATAAAACTGTGTTGGAAAATCCATGCTGGAGGTGAATCGGAAGATAATGGCTAGTGTGAGATTTGTTGAAAAGACAATGTTGCCATTGTAATCAAAAGCCTAGTGGGTCACTGCTTTAAATTAATTTTAACGTGCTCTTTACAAACAATTGCAAATAAGGAATTAGTCGGAAACTAACGTAGAATTGGCACCTGAGGATGTGTGGGTGTGGTCAATAGATTAAGGCTATTTATCTTGGCGTCTTAAAGACGTGTGTGTCACAAGGCTCCCTGTGGAGGGGGGGAAGGAGGAGATGAAAGGGAGGGAGAGTGAAAGAACATTTTCCAGGTGTTGTGGTTCGCAATAAATGCACAGTTTAAAGGAACTGACGAACAAAATTCAGTTTTACTTGAGGGAAACTGTTTCAGCAACTTTTATCGTTTAAAAATTGCATCTTTTGACTGCTTGTGCAGAACAGCTGATACCTTGCCAAGAGAGCCAGATGTTGTCGATTTCAGTGGCTCAGACCTTTTTGGAGGTATACGAGCATTGCTAGGCAACCATTACTTGATATGGTATTTCAGGAGCGCAGCCAAGGGAGCTCTGTCTGGAAGCACATGTTGCTTCTCGTAGCCCTGCACTAGAAGAGATTAAAAGCCTTTCCTGCTGGAGTTAGCACTGTGACAGCGAGTACAAAGAACGTGACCTGCTGATGTTGATATGAACGGACAAGCAAGGCTCTGCAAAAAAAAAACGGGAAATCACGTTGCCAAGCTAGTGGATAAAGAGACATGTTTACTAGGGTAAGTTCTACTGTAGAAATGTAGCCCATGATTTTTACAGCACCCCCAGCCAGCCAGCAATAAAAGATCAATCTCTTAGTGACTAATGTGCTCACAGCATTTTGCAGTCGTCTGATTTTTGAAGTATTTTATAACTTTTGTTTTTGATGGTGGCTGTCACATTTAATGTTCCAGTCATCCATACTGTTTTTTTTAACAAAAAGACTGTACGCAACAGAAGGTTATTCGAAGTGCAGGTCCAAGATAACATCCTTGCTCTCTTTTCATGCAGTTCTCCAGGGTTTCCCAATACAGTACAAACAATGCATGGCTATTGAGTTGTGTAAACATTGGAGTTGGACTTACTTAAGCAGAATTCACTAGAGCAGATCCTTCTTAATCCTATTCACATACAAACGCACAGATTGTTTGTGGCAGTTTCCTTCCCTCCGCTCTTGAAGGTTTTGCAACATTTTGAGTTGTGCTGGTTCCCTGCTGGAAACTCCCATGTGCACATGCAATGATGGAAGGAGAAGGGAAGGGGAAATGACGACATCACACAGAATTTGCAATGATTTACTTGGGTCCTGGCACAGCCATGAAATTAACTTAGCGCTGCCCATTTGCCAGCACCACCACCTTTGGTGCATCTCTTCCAGAGACTTATGGGAACATGGCAGTTTGCACCCCACATAGAAAAAGGAATAGGCCATTCAGCCTCTTGAGGCTGTTCCGCCATTCTATAAAATCATGGCTGATCTGTACCTCAAGTCCAATTACCTGACTTTGCCCCATATCCCTTAGTACCCTGACCTAACAAATAGCTATCCAGCTCAGTCTTGAAAATGTGAATGGATCTAGCATCCACAGCCTTTTGAGGGAGAGAGTTTCAGTATACTTGCAGTGTGTGTGACTTTGTGTACCCCGTTTATTTAGTGCACAATTGCTCATGGGAGCTTGCAAATGCAAGACTCCAGTTGATGCCAACTGGAATGGCTGAAACTACCACAAGATAAGATGGTAATGTCTTCACTGACGTGATCAGCGTATGACTGTGTTGCCAGTGACCAAACAGGATAAGAACAGGCGGGGTTTTCCACACCTTAAGTATGCTCCATATCCACTTGGTGTTGCTACGATTTCTCATCTTTCCACTACTGCAGCTCAACCCCAACACTGATCCATGGGGCTATAATAATAATCCTTACATTTGATATACCAACTCTCACATCAGGAGGATGTCTCAAAGTGCTTCACAGGTTATTCTGTAAAGTGTATTGACTTTTGTAATATATTTTGTTGGTGAACACAGCAGCATTAATCACAATGTCATTGACCAATTTGATTTGGGGTGGGACACTGAGACCTTCTCTGGTCAAATGGTACCATGGGAGCCTTAATACGCACCTGAACAGGCTAATGTAAGGGTCAGTCTAAGCTATACGAGTTCAAAGTCCTGATGTGGGGCTTAAAACTACAACCTCTGACTCTGAGGGGGGAACGGTATCAATTGAGTCAAGCTGACACAACTAAATGCTCAAAAGCAGAGATTTGTATACGCCAGCACAATAAATTCACTTTTTCTTTTACAAAAAGCCTAGCAGAAGCTGCCAGACTTTTCTCATTAGGATAATCCTGTACATAGTCTCTGGACAATGACATTGGTTTTATTATCTTTTAAGAATGGGTTGTTAGCACATTCTAGAGCTCTTGCGACTGTGAACCCATTAATGAGCATGATGTACAATCAGAGGTTGCTGAACATTGTCCTGTACTTTGTGTTGCTAACGTCTGTTGAAAAGCACCTTTGAACACATGTAGCACTGCTGCTTTTAGCTGATGGTTTAGCTGCCAGCAGCAGTGTTGTAAAAGCAGTGTAGAATGATCATTTGTCAGTGGCACCCTTCACTGCTGCTACTTGTACTAGATTTGGTTTTAACCATCAATTGCATTGCTGCCGCCGGCCTGGTCAGTCAAGCATGTGTCATCAGTGATGCGCATGCAGCTTTGAATGTGGTGACTACATTGACCACATGGTAAACAATATCTACTGAGGTCCTTTGGATGAGATGCCAAACTGAGGTCTAGTCTTCCTGTTCAGGTGGATGTTAAGGATGCCATGATACTATTATTAAAAAAAAGGGAATTTCTCCTGAGCAACAATCCCCCTGATAAAATTGCTCATCCAATTCTTGGCTGTTTTGGGGACATTGCTCTATACAAATTGGCTACCGTATTCGTCTACAATATATACAGTCACTACACGTTACAGTAAATCCTGTGAGGAGCTTGACAAAGTGATGAAGTTATATCAAATGCAAGAATTATTATGTAAATGTAACTGATTGTTAAGCAGCCTAGGATTTGTCTAGCCAGCCCTGCCCTACTCATTAAGTTGTGGTCTATATTTCCAGACTGCCTAGACACCCATCAACAAGTCCCTTTGATTACCATTGAGCTGCCCTCTTTAGTGATGGGTGTCTCATTTGGAAGAACCAGTTCATCTGTTACATGTAGTAATAATAATAATCCTTGCATTTGATATAGCACTTTTCACATCTTTGAGACGTGTCAAAGCACTTCACAGTGCAGTGAATAAAGTGAATTGACTGCATATTTTGTTGGCAAAACACGTGCATGATTAATTGTAAGTCCTGTGCTGGCTATTTTAAGACATACAGTATGTGCATTATTTTGATTGTTTCAAGTGAATGTTGTGATATAGTTTGAACTTAGTTGTGTTTGCATTTTGAATGGTTAAATTAAGAAATAAAATATTACCTTTAAATAGAAATACAATACCATCGAGAACTGAAGGTGCTTTCTTTCAGATGAGATGTTAATTCCAGGCCCCAATTACTCGTTCAGGTGAATGTTAAAATTCTCATGGCACTTTTACAAAGAAGAGCAGAAAGTTCTCCCGTTATCCTGGCCAAAGTTCCTGTGTCATTCAAATTCATTAAAAATAATTAAATTGGTAATTTGTCTTATTACCGTTTGTAGTACTTTTGCTCGCATACGTTACCTGTCGTGTTTGCTCACATAACATCAGGCTTCAAAGTAATTCATTTTGTGAAGCCCGTTGAGCCTGTTCATTGTGATAAGGTAGTATTTCACATAGAAGTATTATAACCCCTCTACTGGGAGGTACAACCTGCTCTCTATTAGACAAGGCTGAACCACTTTATCCCGAGTCTCTGCTGCTTCTTTTAAACAGTGGAATGAAAGTCTTTGTACAAGTACCAATGGAGTGACGTTAGTTATGTGCAATTTCAGCAAAAAAACATGGGTCGTGGGATTTGGGAGTTATTATTGGCACTTCAATTTGTTTCCCGCCAGTAAAAACAGTTGAGTGCTATCAACAAAAACAACTACTACAGAGCAGATTCAGAAGGGGTAAAACTGCAAATTTCTTAAATTAGTATTTTATGACTATGGTATCCTCTCCACCGCTTTTCTCCCCCAGCCCTCATTTTCTCTCCCCTTAAAGATATTGATTCCAGCTGACATAAGAAAATCATTCTTACATTGGATATTGCATGTTACCAGATCATCCAAACGTTTCAAAGCGTTTCCCACGATTTATTATAATGTGCAGTGAATGTATCATTTATAGGCGAAGGTAGCAGCCAATTTGCGCACAGCAATGTCCCACAAACAGCCATGGAGTGAGTGACCACATTCATTTGGAGGATTGTTGTCAGGACACAGTGAGAAATTCATTTATCTTTTTGAGTAGTGTCATCCACCTGAATCCGCAGTTTCGCATCTCAACAACAAACAACAACTTGCATTTATGTGGTGTTCTTCATGCAGGCTCCAAACCGTGACACACCCCATATTTCCCATGTGGGAAATAGAGCCACAATGTTTTTTCTTTGCTTTTCAATGTGCTGTTTTGGGTCATGACATTGAGTTAGGATGCAACAAGGGGTGGAATAACCTTGCTTGGCTTTTAGCACAAACATTGTGGAAATGTCACCAAATGCTCACCGATGACTCAGTATATCTATTTTATATATAACAACATATATAACTGTCCAGAGTTAATTTAATTTTGACCTCTCTCTCACACACACATACACACTCTCTCATTCTTTCAAGGAGCTTTCAAATACTATATTTTAAGTACATAAAAGTACCAATAGAATAATTAAAGTGATTATCAGTTTATGAATTCAGCTGTAAAAGTGGTAACTCAAAAGTGGTCACAGCTTAGATGGTATGAGTAATAAAGAATACAGTGGAGAGTAGCTTCACTGAGATCGTCTGGGTTTGGATCTGAAGAACACAATTAAGGGCAGAGTAAACCGAGCAAACAAACTCTGATAACCCTATCTTGGACATTGGGTGCACAAAATGGGAAGGTGGTCCATATTAGCCCTAACATCCCTCAATTTTGAGTTCAAAATTGTGAGCCAAAAATAATTTTAAGATTCATATGCACTTCCCTGAAATATCTCTGACCAATCTGGATAATTTCAGATTTAAAGGGCAGTATCTAGTAAATGGCATAATAGACCATGGCTCTCAGTGCTACAATACCCTTGTTATGTTACATATTTGGAAATGGTATCTTATGTTGCACCCAAACCACATGATTAGTATTCCAAAGAGGTTTAGTTTCTAGGTCAGCTGGGTGTCTTGATACAAGTGGAAATCACTCCGAGATTAAATCTACATTTCCAGCTCTCAAAAATTCACACAAGGCCAGTTTCTGTTTGTTAGTTCTGGAGTGCATAATCCCTCCAGGGAGAAGGGTGAGGCAACATAGCCTTCTGTAGAACACATAAGAACATAAGAAATGCTAGACGAAAAAAAGAGCAACCTCCATCTAGTTTGCCTTCCACCTTCCTGGCGGTCGCATACACATATGTCCCCTTTGTACCCTATACCATAATGTTATTTCCTAAATGAAAACTATCTAATCTGTATTTGAAGGATTCAACGCTTCTTGCTTCAACCGTCTCCCTAGGGAGCCTGTTCCACAGGTTTACTATTCGCTCACTGAAGTAATGTTTCTGTAGATTTGTTCTGAATTTACCTCCCTTTAATCGCAGGCCGTGTCCTCTGGTTTTACTATTTTGAAACAGCCTATCATGATCTATATTGTCTAGCCCCTTTAGAATCTTAAAGACAGCAAACATTTTGCCTCTCAAGGAATAAGGAAGTCACATATGTCCTGGAAAATAAAAACCTAAATGGGGTAGAGGAGCAAAGGATCTAGGGGTACATAGACACAATTCACTAAAAGTAGCAACGCAGGTTAATAAGGCCATAAAAAAGCAAACCAGGAATTGGGGTTCATTTCTAGAGGGATAGAAATGAAAAGCAGGGAATTTATGATAAACTACTATAGAACGTTGGTTAGACCACACTTAGAATATTGTGTGCCGTTCTGGTCCCCACATTATACAAGGGATGTGGAGGCACTGGAGAGGGTGCACAGGAGATTCACAAGGCTATCCCAGAACTGAGATGTTATGCCTATCAGAAAAAGCTGAACGTACTTGGACTCTTTTCTCTTGAAAAGAGGAGGGTGAGGGGTGACCTGATAGAGGTCTTTAAAATGATGAAAGGTTTTGATAGGGTAGACATAGGGACGATGTTTCCACTTGTGGGGGAAAACAAAACCAGGGGCCATCAATATAAACTAGTCACAAATGATCAAATAGAGAAGTTGGAAGAAATTTCTTCACACAGAGAGTTGTGGGAATGTGGAACATGCTACCACAAGGAGTCATGGAGGTGAATAGCATAGATGTATTTAAGGGAAAGCTAGATAGCTACATGAGGGAGAAAGGAATAGAAGGTTATGCTTGAAGGCTTAGTTGAGGAAGAGCAGGAGGAGGCTCATGTGGAGCATAAACACCGGCCTAGACCAGTTGGGCCAAATGACCTGTTTCTGTGCTGTATATTCTAATGTAATGTATTCTCTTTTCCAGCGTGAATATGCCGAAATTACTTAGCAGCTCCTCATAGTTCAGTCCCTTCATTCCCTAAATCATTTTGGTTGTCCTCTTCTGTATCCTCTTGATTTCTCCCATATCCCTTTTGTACTGCAGCGATCAGAACTGTACACAGTACTTTTAAGTTCAGTCTCACCAATGATTTATACAGTGGCAGGATTACCCCATTATTTTGGCTTGCCATTGATCTTTTGATACATCCCAACATCTGGGTTGCTTTACTCACTGCCACAGAGCACTGTTGCGAGAACTTCAATTTATTGTCAATCAGGACCCCCAAGTCCTTTTCATTTTCGATACATATTATTTTCCTTCCGTTCAAATAATAGTCTCTTCCAGGATTTTTTGTGAAGTACTTTACATTTCTCCATATTGAATTTCATCTGCCACTGGTCTACTGAATTCCCAAGTATGTTCAAATCATACTTTTGCAGGTTAACATTAGGGATCCCAAAGTGGTCTCTCAGCAGTATTTTAATGAGATTTGACAGTGCGCAACTGACCAAACAGATTTTGCGCCTCCCAGGCTGTTTTTTTTTATTATTTAAAATTTGAACGAGGCTGGTTGCAGCATAGTTTTGAACCCAAGTATTATATTCTCAAATGAACAAACCCATATAATACTTCAGAAATTATCAGGCAGATTTTGTAAAACTATCACTGTTCATGGATTTTAAATGAGGTTCATTTTGGTCTTCAAAAAAGCATTAAGTGTAGATGGTTTACCACCACATTCAGCATTATCGCTTGTGATTTTATTAAAAACTTTTATTAAAAACTTGCAGTGAGTCAGTTGGGCAGTTAAATTTATTTCCCGAGTCTTTGTGGATGATTGCTGTCATTGGCCTGAGGTTTCAGCTGCACTTTATTTATTATTATGTTACTGGTTACCTCACCTTGCTGACAGTCACGCTCACAAAAATACACTTTACAGTAAATCCTGTGAAGTGCTTTGAGATTTCCTCCAAACATGAAAGGTGCTATATCAAATGCAAGGATTATTATTATTACTACTCTTACTTCAGCAGAATGCTTGTCACTAGAATCTATATGCCTGTTTTTTGCTCACCCTGTAGTGTTGCATACCTGAGAGAATCTTACTCCACACCAACCGTTCTGGAGTTTTATGGGATTTTCTGCCACATAAAAAAATAAATATTTCCAACAGTAAATACCGGGGTAATAATCCCTTTTTTTAAAAAAATGTGGTCACTCAATCCACGACACTTGTGGGACACTAATGTGAGCAATTGGCTGCCACAAAACACAGTCAATTCACTTTATAGTATATTTTGTGAAGCGCTTTGAGACATTTCGAAGACATGATAAGGCACTATAGCAAATGCAAGGATTATTATTTTTATTTTCACCAATGATCTGACTTTGTGCAGATCAAAAAATTATCAATGTTATTCACTAGCAAAATGGTCAAATACAATAACCTAAACATGAAAAGAAACCTGTAACTGTATGACATATCTTAGAATCTGTCAGATTGCTTGTATTGAACAGTTTCTCTTCCCCCTTAAAATAAAAGTTCCTCACTTTCGAAATTCCCAATTTTGGTTAACACACAATGTGTTCACCATTTCCTTCTCTGTCAACACTAATCCTGTTAAATAGCATCTTTTATTGGGCAGCCTGAAAGAATGGAAAATGTGCCCTCTACCTCAACTTTACTGCTTTTTCATTCTGGAGGGCAAGTGAAATCTTGACCTTTTTGTTTCTTTGAATTTGCTTGGTAATTTCCTACAGTGTCAGACCTCCACTGTTGAATTTGTAATTTTAGAGTGTCATCCCATGCTACGCATAGGCCTTTTTAAAAAAAACTCCCTTTTCCGAAGTAATGACTTCTGTTGAGGTACTGTTGTACAGGTACCAGGTACCATCAATCAAGTAACTACTTGTCATGCATGATTGTAGCCAGTTAGCTTTGACAGGCCATATAACCTGGGGACAGGGAAATTGTAGCTGAGCTCAGTGCTATTCTCCCACCAAATCCACACAAGGGTCACTTGCCAGCCAATTGGAGGTAGGGAGCCACTATTATACACAGTAAACTCCTGATAACTCAGCACTCCAAAGGTAAAGGGCTCAGTGACGCATTATTCTGAGTGGTGAGTTAGGCATATGCATAAATATTGACAGCATGATGATTTAAGTGGTAGTGACAAGTTCAGCCAGACTTGAGTTATCAGGAATTCACTGGATAGAAAAAATATGTATATGTGTGTGTATATTACCAACAAAGACATCAAGGGAGCATGTGTCGTATTTATCAATTGCTCATACCGATTTCTAAATTGAGATGAGGAGAGAAAGAAGATCTTTACATACATAAGTGTGTTTTTTAACGAACAAAATAGTCAGTTAAAGAAGGCAGGTTCTAAAGTATCCATAAACTCACACATCGTTTTCTTTTTCTAACATTTGGAATTGGATAAGATGCTGTTGTTTGTCAGATAAAATTGCCGGAAAATAGTTAACTGCTTAGTTCACAAAAGACTTTACAATATTGAAGCTAGGAGCTAAATATTAGTTATTTAGTTGTCCATTAACTTGATGGCACCCATTAACTGTCTAGGAAAATAAGGCATTTTAGAAACATCGGCATGTACAGGAATGTACCAAATGGCTGGTCTGAAAGTTGAAAAACAATTGTGCACTACTCCAACTTTCTTGGACCTCAACAAATTTCTTTGACACATCACTATCCAATTCCATCTTGAATTTGCGTTTACGATGTGTAATCAGGTTTTTGGTCAACTTTGAACTGGGATTCAACCTTTCAAGTCTCATACCCCTTTTACTGAAATTATTTTTTGGTCAGCAGATGTCTGACACGTGGAAATCTGGCATCTTGGTTCAGACTGTGCAAATCAGCCAGAGTTCCACATATGTAAGCCACCTACACATGGAAATGCCCCTGTGTCTGGAATGGAGCATGTACTCTTCCCAGAGGACACCCTTTGCTGATTCCATTCCAGAGAATATTAGGCGCAGATTGGCAAGATCCAAGGTTTGGGGACCCCAGAGTGTGTGTTGGGGTACTGCTGAAGTCTCCAACCAGCTAAAAATGCAGAGCCTGCCATTGATAGCACTGTCTGGCAACCTTCCCACTGCTTGTCCTGCTAGGACCACCCTACACTTCAGGGCTTTGGCTTGTAAGGTTGACAGGAGCTGACTGGGAGGATTCCCTGAACCCATTGATTGCTGTGCCCCTCCAAGTAAAAAAAAAAGTAACCCACTGCAACAGTCTACCCAAGAAAAATGTATTTAGTCTGTTTATTAATGTCAAAAAAAACTTAAAACTGAATACTTCCAATTTTCATTTCTTTCAGGAAACATTATCTAATGAAGCCAACTGTGTTGAAGAAATTCTCAAGGTAAGATCGACCTTATTACTGTTTTACACGCTGCCTAGTTTAATGTTACATGTTCCATTGTCTAACATTTTGCATTCTGCCTTAGATTTGTACTGCTCCATCACTGCTGCCATCGACGAAGGGTAACTTGACACTATACTGAGTCATATTGCTTTCAGCAGTATTTTATCAAACTAATTGCTCAATAGCTTTTCCCAAGTCTATTGTCGGTAAGGAATCTGCTTATAGTGGTGTTCTAATACTTCAATCTACTGTAATAGGCTCATGAACTAGAACTTCTGGAATAGTTATTTACTCTGATTCCAGCACTTCAATGAATAATTTGAAGTGCAGCACTCACATCTCAAACTCACTCATATTCTCTTTCTTGCTATCTCTTGCACATGCACACTTACTCTCTCACTCTCACACACACCCACACTGTTTTGGGACTTAAATTCCAAGGAATGTTTGTTTACTGACTGGAACAGAGGAAATATTAAAGTTCACTCAATCAGCAGGAGAAGCTAACTGTAATATTGTAGTGAACTGTACTTTGTTTTTGCCATTAATCTTGTCCTTTTTCACTCTTCACAGTTTTATATTTTATGTATGTAAGCACAATTTTTGTTGTGGCACTCAATTGTCAAAAACTTTATTGATATTGAGGCATATTAAGACTGGTGATTTCAGCTTTTCTCATATAACTCCTAAGTGATTGTACTGATAATAACATAATGAACTCTGTATTTGATATCACGCCTTATCACATCGAAAGATCTCAAGCATATTTGTAAGAGAATATGACAAGTGATTTGTACACAGCAGTAACCCATAAACAGCCATAAAGCAAATGACCATTTTTTTTATTTGGGAATTTGTAGGCCAGGATGCCAGGAATAACTCCTTTCACTTAGCAAACCGTGCTAATGGGTTCTTTAACAAATGGGACTTTGGTTTAATGTCTCGTCCAAAGCACAGCATCTCCCAACAATGCAGCTCTCCCCAGAACTGTGTTGGAGTGCTAGCCTAAACTATGAGCTCAAAGCTCCTGATATTGGGTTTGAACCTACAAACTTTCTGATTCAGAGACGAGAGTTCTACCAACTAAGCCAGGCCCACCTAAGGACCACTTGTTAAAAAGAAGCAATCTAGTGTTAAAAGAAAAAATAGCCATCTTCCAGGTCATTGGATCACCATCAATGTGACTGGCTGTTTGCTGCGCATGCACATAACCCAGATATCGGACACTTTTTTAAGCACAAGATGTTAAATTGGTTGACTCGGGGATGATTAGGTTGCCATTGATGTCATTTCTTGCCAAGTGGCTTGTACAGCCACCTATTACTCCTGGGTGTTGATCATTTTTGCTTCCCACATTTAAAAAAATGGTGGGTAACATCTGGATCCTACTCATGTGAAGGAAACAGGAAGAGACATTGGCAGTGACTCCATGACATGGAAGTTGGCTGGAACTGACCAGCATACAAGGAGTGAGTTGACCGGCTGCACAAGCGTGCAGTTAATATAGCACACAGTTGAACCACATTATAAGCCAATTTAGATTTAAGATGGAGGTAGATAAATATTTGTTCGGTCAGGGTATGAACGGCTGTGGGGTAAGGGCAGGTTACTGGACTTGAGGTACAGATCAGCCACGATCTATAAAATGGCGGAACAGGCTTGAGGGGGTGAATAGTCTACTCCTGTTTCTATGTCTATGTATCCTATTTATGTAATTTGTGGTATAGTGAAATGTATTATAATGGGGCTACAGTGTAGTTTTAATGCATTCGTCAGTACAGCACTAATTTGTACAGTGGTGCCAGTAGGGAATGTACAGTTATACAGGGAGAGAAACACGATGGCAATGGAGCTCCACGCTTGCCTGGTGTGTGCTTTCCCAGGTACTGGCAGAAGAGGTGACAGTCCTGTAGAAATTAGACAGTGGAATATGGAATGGCAATAGGCTGCAGCTCTATCCACAACAACAGCAGGGCTACATTAAATTTGATTACTAATGCTTTCTATGCTTACAGTTTACAAGTTACTGGGGAAAAAATATTGAAACAAAGGGAATTGGCCATACAATATCAGCACATTCCTATAGGATTTATAGGTCTACTTTCGGGAACTGTACCTATCACAGTTGTAATATAACAGAATGAGCAAGTTGGAGAAAATGGTTTTATGGTTTAGTTTTGTGGCTTGCATTGCCTCAGTCATACAGCAATGTCTCTTATTACCACAGAGTATACAGAAACACTGTACATAAAAGGCGTTTATAAATGTTATCCTCCCACATTGATTCAGATTTGACGAATAGGATGTTCAGCAGTTGTGGACTATTTCTCAAATTACTTAAAATGTGTCTTGACACATTTGATTGAAGTGACTGGAGATGAACTGACCGTAGATTAACTATTTTGAACTAAACTGAACCGAAGAGGAATTAGTGTTTTATGGTAAGAAATACTGTCAAAAGGAAATTATAGACTGGAATCCTCTCTGCTTAGTACTGTTTTCTGATCAACTCATAGGGACATTTTGTTTCAGGAAATGGCTAGTTATTGGTGAGTAAACATAAGAGTTAAGAGTTCGGAGGAGCCAAAGATTGCCATCTTTCTGTAGAAGCAGAAGTGAAACTTGCTGCTGCTTCAAGCCCTTTTTGTTTTGACTCTGCATTTGTTAACCATTTAAATACATCAACTTGGTAAGTCCAGTCTACACAGGCCTTCCAGGAAATACAGCGACTTGCACTCCGAGGCATCTGAGTTTTCTTATTTCAGATTTTCAAAAACTGATTAACCAATACAATGTGCCTGGAGAAGATATACTTACTCACATAGCTTGAATGGGCTTAGTCGCAGTCAGCATTGAATTAACCACAACTGTCACATTTGGAGGTAGAGCAAGGAACTAAACCATTTTTTATCCTTCTCAAAGAGTCTGTCTTCCTGAAGTTTGATATTGTCATGAGATGCAAGCTGTAATGAACATTGGGTAATGTTCCAATAGCCTTGCAAGACAAGTTATGCAACCCTGCTTGTAATTGCACTCCTGAGGAAACCTTGTTATGTCTGTGATTTCAAATGTGTCCCTGCCATTATGGAAGTATCATTCCTGTGTAATTTGCTTATATTGACACGCGTAAAGTATCACTACCCCTTTTTTGCGTGTCCGCTGGTTATATTGGCTTCTGGGATGCATATTACCCTTAACAAGAGGTATTTAGAAGCTTATGAAAGGCTTTTCATAGGTATTTGTCCTAAGGAATCTATTTTGTAGGAGAAATTTTATATTGTGGGATGTGAAGAGGCGTGTAAAATGAGGTTGGTGTTCAGGAATCACTTCTGTATATTTGCGGAAAGGTGTGAATGTGAATGGCTTTTCTGTAGTGTGTGTGTGGTGGGGGTGGGGGGGTGGGTGTGGGGGAGAATCAATCCCAGAGAATTTAATAACTAGAAGGTGTCAGGCTGGATCAGTTGGTAGCACTCTCTCGCCTCTGAGTCAAGACTCTGAGCTCATAGGGCAGGTTGGCATTCCAGTGCAGTACTGGGGGAAGCGCTGCATTGTCAGAGCTGCTGTACTTCAGATGAGATGTAGAATTGATGCAGATGAGATCCATTTGCTCGTTTAGGCAGACTTTAAAGATCCCATGGCACTATTTGAAAAGAGAAGGGAGTTTCTCCCGATGTCCTGACCTCAGCATTCCCCCCCACCCCCCTCCCAATCCCAAATTAAATTGGTCAAACACTCTATGACTAATTGTGGGACATTGCTGTGCTCAAATTGAATGCTGCATTCGCCTATAAATACAGTCACTACAATCTACAGTGCTTTCTCCATTCTCCACAAGCCACGCAGGAGGGTGAATGGAAGCCAGTGTCACCATGGCTCACTGGACTTTT
The DNA here is from genome assembly GCF_018977255.1 of Callorhinchus milii. NCBI lineage: Eukaryota > Metazoa > Chordata > Chondrichthyes > Chimaeriformes > Callorhinchidae > Callorhinchus > Callorhinchus milii. The sequence continues at coordinate 37,462,573 of NW_024704742.1, forward strand.
TGTCTGTCCATTTTTTTATTGAAGATTGGTTTTCCCCAAAACTTTCCTAGACAAAATACCCACTCCACTCACTATTAGTGCAGTCCTGTAACTTAGTGGTTGGAGCACTGTTCTTGGAGCACAAGCGAGAGACCTGGGTTAGATTCCTGGCAGGGCGAAACATTGGGCAAGTTTCCTCACTCAACACACCTCTGCTAACCTAGCAGTAAGTAAGAACTTGGTTGTTAGTCGATTGGCGGATCACTTTTCTGGGGGTAATAATTTCCTTCAAAAAAATAACAATAAATTGGTCACTTCAATCCATAACTGTTTGTGGGACACTGCTGTGTGCAGTTTACTGCCTCGTTTCACCCACAAAAAAATGATACAGTCAATTCACTTTCCAGTACATTCTGTGAAGCAACTTGAGATGTCTGGAAGACGTGATAAGGCGCTATACAAATGCAAGGATTATTATTATTAAATGCTGCTTAGGATTGCAACAGTATCATCATTTGGGTTAAAGTTCATGAAATAGCCTTTGCACCCTAAACATTTTAGTGTATGTGTCATATGCATTACCTGTGTGTAATATACATTACATTATGCATTCAACAGCAACTTGCATTTTTATAACACCCTTCATGCAAGGTATTGTCTTGGAGTGTTTAAAATCTGTATTATCTGTGTATAATATACAATTTATATACATATAGTATATATGTTTAATATATATATAACTTGTATAGTATACACAGATAATGCAAGTTTATATATATGTGTGTATATTATATATATTATCTATAAATCTGTGTGTAAAATACATTATATATTACTATGTAGTATGTTTAACCCTTTTCAATTTTCAGCAACTATCCAAACACTGATAACATAAAATGTTCACCAGAACAAAGGCCTAAAAGGCAACATTTTTCCAATCTCACTTTGTGTTGTAGCCTCTTAGGTTGGAACATTGTGCTGTTCTTGGGATTCCCTTCAGCTTTGAAGATGCCAATCAGGGCAGGGTTGGGTGGCAGGGGGGAGATGAGGGGTGAAAATCTCACCATTGATCTCTCACTTATTTTGAATGTTTTGACAGGAAACAACCCATTCTTGGCCTCTTCCTCTGACTGGAATTGACTTATTTTGAATGTTTTGACAGGAAATGACCCATTCTTGGCCTCCTCCTCTGACTGCCATACACACGCCGAGTACAGCCGAACCCTCCAAATTCCCTTTCCCGACCAAGGTAAATAAGAGTTCTATACCCTAGATAATGCACAACTAACTAACCAGGACTGTGCAGTTATTTTGAAACCAGTTTCTATGTTTTACTTGGAGTGAGGGTGGGTGGTTCACCAATTAATTTAAACTATTTTTTCAAGAAATTCAAGCTCAATGACTTCAAACGTTAAAATTTATCTTCTTTTGTAACTTGCAGGATATCCAGCAGGTCCCTTCTGGCTTTGTCGGGCACAGTAAGTAACAGCTGAAATCTGACAATCTTCATTTATGTAGCCTACCATTGGTCTGACTGGATAGGGTGGGCGACCTGAGAGCAAAGGGAAGCCATCAACCTTTGTTTGACTAAGATGGGTGTACCGCCCACTGTAAAGCACTATAAAACGTTATCCTACTAAAGGGTTTTTTGACAGCCTGGAGGTGCTGTCATCACTGTGCTGCAAACCCACCTAGCTCAGGAACTCGACAACCAAGCCCCCCATAGAGGGTGAGCTCGAGTCTGACATTCTGTTGCCAAACATGTCACCTTGGAGCCAGTTCTCCCCACCCCCCCCCTCCACCCCCCAGGAGGATAGACATCTGACAAGTGCGGTTTTGAGCCCTCACTAGGTGGATGATAGGTACCTGGTGAGCAACATAGCTCAGCATGAAATGCGTGAGACGATTGCCACCAGCTTCCTGTCCGCAGCTCAGACACGCGTCCCTTCCCATTGAGCGATGGTTCCACCAGTTGGAGGTGCAGGGCTTAAACAGCAGTTGCTTACCTCTTTGCAAGCCAATCAGGGTGGATTCCTGGCACTGGATGTATGAACACGTATTCACAAACTGAGAAACTCAGACTCCCAGTTAACACTTTCCAGCAGCTGCTCCCAAGCTATATAAATGCAAGTTGGTATTGAAATTAGAATTGTTTGGGATTCTGATCAATCTACAGATAGTCTAATTGTCTAATAAGTTTGAAATAACACCTCTCTTTTACACTGAGCATTGTAAACATTGTGCTTGTTTATAATAAACAGTGAAGAAATTTTAACTATACTAATTTGTTCATTTTTAATTTATTCCTTTGCAGAGAAATGTGAGACTCTTCCTAAAACATCAAGTTCTCAAGCTGCAAACACGTGAGTATTATTCTAAATAAAATTCCACCGCAGACATTATTTTTAACCATTGAAATTAGGTTCTGCTGCAATTACTTTTCTTCCAATGAGGCCAAGTGAGGAATAGGAATATAGGAAAGCAGGAAGAGACCATTTAAACAACATCTTAATTGAGGGATCCAGAATTTCACCTGGGGTTGGAGTGGGGAGCTCTGACCTGCACCATTTAATTCAAAAGCGAAATGTTAAAACAGTGTTCTTAAAACAAATGGGAAATATGTTAAAACCCAAGAGTGAGATGTTAAAATAAGAACTATTTCAAGTCTAAAAATATTAAAAAGTATATTAACATATTCACAAAGTATTTACTGAATATGTTCACAACAGGTTCAGAATAAGGAGAAATATAGCGTACGTGGTGTTTTCTATAAGTTTAATAAATTTATTTACAACGTGATTAACATCTATATTCATACATATTTTGCCCATAAAATACAGTCATTATTATTGTTATTATTTCACATACATTTGAATGCCTCACTCTCTGTAATGATGCCTGTGGCCCCATTTCTGGCATCATTAAAAGCAGCAGCAATTTGTGTTTTAATGGAGTTAACGGGATTATCATTAGAATGAGAATGTGGGATGGGATGGTCCAATGGGAGTATGTACTCACTGCAGTCGGAAAGAGTTGTGTTTTCCAGGGAATGATTTTCTTACAGCCTTAGATAGAACACCCCTGCTTGGGGGGAGGGGGAGTGGTGTCGCTCTTTCGGGCCCCACCTCCCTCCCCGATCTGCCCCTAATCTTAATTCTGTGATGGGGAGGACAGTAGGGTAGGTGTTCTGGAAGATTGGATGGGCCAAAGGGCCTTCTTTTCTCCAAACCAATCTTGTATTGATCATTCATCACATTCAAGCTGTTCTATCAATGTATTAGACTTTGGCAGATTTGTAATCCAAATACTTATAACCTAAGTATCTGCCCATCTTTCTTTAAAGATCCTTATGCACTGTTATAAACTGCCTGGTTAGGTGACAAGCTTATCTAATACTTTGGCGACTAATCTTGAGCCATCGATGCCAATTATAAATACCTAAAATGCTGTCTCATCATTAACTAATTCAGCACAGAATTTGAACCTGCAACCATGTGCCTCTTTAACATAGTAGTAATAATAATAATCATCCTTGCATTTTATATAGTGCCTTATCACATAATCATGAGTGTCAAAGCGCTTAACAGGATATACTGTAAATTTCTGGTATGACTGTATATTTTCACAGGAAACGGGGCAGCCAAGTTGCGCATAGCAATGTCCTATAAACAGCCATGGAGTGAATGACCAACTTTTTATTTGGGGGAATTGTTGGCCAGGACACTGGGATAAATTCCCTTCTCTTTTTGACGATTGCCATGGGATCTTTAACATCCACGTAGACAGGCCAACAGGACTTTAGTTTAACATTTCATCAGAAGGACAGCACTTCAGACATTGTAGCAGACCCACAACACTGCATTAGAGTGCCAACTTAGACTATATGGGTTCCAGGTCCTGACATGGAACTTGAACCCACAACCTTCTAACCCAGAGGCAAGATGCTACCAATTGAGCCAGGCTGACACAATCTACTACTATAATAACACAGTAAATTTATGACTAGGCCACCAGGGGAATATGGGATATTGGGATTCTTTGCATCATTTCATGTCAAGACGACATCTCAAATGTCTTTGCATGATTTACTGTAAAGTGTAATAACTATTTTGTAGTTGAACGCAGCAGCCAATTTGCGCACAGCAGTGTCCCAAACAGTCATAAAAGTGAATGATAATTGTGTATCTGGAATAGTNAAAAAAAAGGATGTTAGAATCGTCCATCCTCTGCAATGGTTTCAGGAATCCAAAGTATTCCAGGACAGTAAAGGTGACAGTCCAGCCAGTCTGGCTCAACAACAGGACTTGGAAGAGCAAACACACAGTCACTGGGTGAAGTGAGTTTTCCCAGTTAAGTCCTGCTAAACCTGAAAACTAAAGCATAATTAGTAAGGTGGACATGACTGGACAAGCAATGCTTGACAGCCAGTGCTTTCTATGGCAAACTATGTGGTGTTAGCTGATTAAACTCCAGCAGTAACCCATCGCACACTCTGGGGTCCCCAAGCCTTGGTTCTTGCCAACCTGCACTTAATACTCTCCGGAAATTAGTAAGCAGGATACGTCCTCCAGTGAGAGAGTGCACATTCCATTCCATAGACAGGCAAATTTCCACGTATTCCAGAATCCTGACTGTATTCAGGAATTTGTGTCGAGAAAATTGACCAACTTGAATAAGCCTAATGGTTAACACACTGTAGAGATTGGTTTATGTTGCAAGTTGTGGTGGCAAAGGTCAGAAACATTGTTCATGTACAGGAAGTGACACTGCAGGGATATTTATTGCTGGGCAGCTGCAATGTAAATAAGGTGATAACGCTCCCCCAGAGGTACTCCATATCACGCTCAAAGGGGTGTTTCCTGTTTGCTTCAAGAGGAAGCAAAGTAAACACCACCTTCAGCCAATATAATCTGGCCTGGGGAAGTCGAGGGGTATGCTTCTCGTTCCACAACACACAAAGCCAGTAGCCAAAAACTGAATGCACAGTTTGTGACTTTGGCAATGGTTGTTTACACACCCACAGTTGTGGTGTTATTACCAGTTCTTGCTGTGGGTTCTGGAAAGCAGTGTAAACAGGGTGAATCCACAGCACTATCCAATACCATGGAGCAGCTCCTGTTTGAAACATGAATGTGACATATGTACATGTAAATCACTGCAGTAAATTTCAAACTAAACGGATTTATCAAACCTAGACTGGTACTGAATTAAAATGATCAGTTTGCCTTCTCCCCTTAGGGCTTGTGCTGTCAGCAACAGCATTTCAATGTAGGTGATGTGGTGTTGTTATTTTAAGAACTATTGAGACATGTGTTGAGCTGGGTCTTTACCCCTCCACTGGATCTCCCTTCCCACCTGTGGCAGGTACGATGCCTGCAAAGTTGCTCCCAGCATTGGATTGGGTTAACTGTTCAGCATCATGCATTGTTGCTGTATTTTGTCCTGTTTGCAATGCTGGGGGCCCCTGAGACCTGAGCCGTTGCCCCTCACCACACACTGTGAACCTGCACAAAGCCTCCTCAGAGACCTGGGAAGCTCCACAGCCAGAAACAAGTTCATGGCTCGGAGCAGCTGCAGGTTCAAACCCACGCCTGCGCAGTTGTTTGTGTTTCCTGGGCTTTGGATTACATCCTGTGGTATAAGCGTGTCCGGATCCTGGCACCAGCAACCTCGGCTCTGAATTATCCTACAAGCTAAATGCAGCGATCATGGACCACGTAGAGTCAACCATCTGGCTGGGCGAAACAAAGTGGCTTGTGATGGTGTATTCCCTCAAGATCACCTGATCCTCCTCACCTATGTTCCTTTGTTAGTCAGTCAGTGCAGGTGTTTTGTGGTTTGCCAGCAATAAGGGCATTAAAAGGATGAGCGATGATTTCTCCCCCCTTTTCCCCAGCACTTTATCAATACAGGTAATCAATTAGGCTGGTTTCACAATCGCTAACTTTACAATTGCCAATTTTTCCCTCCATTTATCATAGAAGATCGTTGCATAATTAATGAATCTTGTTTTGTCAAAATCTTTCATTAGGGAATGGTGTTAGCTGTTTTTTAGGAGAAGCTGGGAAATGATTAGAGTCGTGTCTGTGACATTGGTAATTGCACTACAAGGAGGTCTATTTTTGTCCATGTATGTTGTTAGCTCACAGCTGGTTTGGCTGGTTTTGTATAGTTTTTAAATCCTCTTACTATCTTTATTACAAAGCTCTGAAATTGTAATCCTGAAATGTGACATTATTTAATGTATACTGCAGAGAATTAGAAAAGGAGCTCCTTTGCTTGTCTTCTATATGTAAAGTGCTTTCAATATACAATAGTTACAGGTTACTGTATTTTGTGTTCATGAGAAATAGTGAACTCTTTGGCTCGCTTTGATTTTTCCATTAAGTTGTTGGGACCCACACTGATAGGAAGAGTCGTACACCCAGCTTCAGGCTTGCCCTAAAAATTGGTCAACTTTCAGGTCGTCAGGTCACCACTGACCTCACTTCCTGTAAGTTGTGTGCATCGCGAACAGCAGTTCCTGCCCAGGAAGTGGCTTGAGCAACCACCTGATGACCTGAACAACAACAACTTGGATTTATATAGCGCCCTCCACGCCGGACAGCGTCTCAGAGCGCTTTACAGTAATGGATCCCGGGGCCGTGCCAGGGGGAGGAAGGTGACCAAAGGCACAGTCAAAAAGAAAGGTCTTCAGCAGAGACCTGAAAATGGGAAGGGAGGGAGCGAGACGAAGGGAGTGAGGAACAACATGGAAGTAGGGCTTATTTTGTGCGCGTGCCTCACAGATATTGGACCCAGCCTATGAGCTTTTTCTGTACCTTCATTTTTTTAGTTGTACACATCATTTTAAGAAAACAATTTGACAATCTTTTGACCAAAGTTGTTCAATGGCCGACTTGATACTTATTGTATATATCTTTAATATTCAGGACACTTGAGGATGACCTGCAGCTCAGCAGTAGTGACGACAGTGATGGAGACCAGGTAGGCCTTTTATCTCTACAGAATATAGATCTATGGAGCTTTTTAGCTAGAATAAATATGGTGGGTGAGCTGCTTTAAGAAGTATGCACAATATAATGACTGAGTGATCTGATCCTTTTTCTCTTCTCCCTACTCTCTGCTTAAATAGGTCCTGGAAAAAACAGAACCCATGTCTGATTCTAAGAGGTAATTAATTTCCTGCTCATAAATATCTGTGCCTCATAATTTGGAATTATTTGTGTGTGGATGATTTTTCTAATGTAACAGCCTCTAGGACAGTGAGGGGAAGACACAGCTTTTGTGGGGTGCCTGCTAATTGGTGTTGATATTCATCTCCATCAGAATATGTCTGAAACCAATGTTTAAATTGGAGGGTTTTGTCCCATTGTAGCATCATTATTCTGCATTGCATTTCCTAATAGAAAGATCCATTAAATACAAGTATCTGAATTAGTGCCCTTTAGACTTGTAACCTGTAGAGTGTTTAAGACATTGGTACATTGTTTAAACCATCTGGGGCAGGCAGTAAATCAATAGGAGAGGTCACCACATTGTTTACCTCAACTTCTCTCCTGTAGGCATTTTTTACTCCTTTCTACTAGACTGCTGGAAGCCTCGCCCATACAGCTATTATTCCTGTGACATCAAGCTGATCCTTGTCTTCAACAAACAAGAAGGCATGCTCCCCTCCAATCCCTGGGTAGCAAATAGCTGGATTTTCTAACTCCATAACCTGAGCCAGTGAGGCAATTTGTAGCTTTCCGTGGGGTTGCCCATGATTAAAAGTGGAGTCAATACTCTTCACCGATTGAAACTGGGATTTTTCTCGATCTGTATGGCTCGGCTTCACGTTCAAGAAAATTGTTGAGCCATGGGATGAGATGGTCTATAGTTGATCAATAGTTTTATCTTCTATTTGTTGAAGACCAACAAAAAAGTGTTGGGCAGAATTTGTTTCCCCTAAATAATAATAATAGACCTTGCATTTGATATAGTGCCTTATCATGTCTTTGAGACGTTTCAAAGCGCTTCACAGAATATACTGTAAAGTGAATAGACTGTATATTTTGTGGGTGAAACATAAGTACCAAGCAAAACTGCAACATTTCACTAAAATAAGTCACTAGTATTTTGTGTGATCCCATAGATCGGCAGTGTAAAGCTGACACTGTGATGCTGTGAAAGCCTTAAACTCAGTAAATGTTCTTGCAACAGAAACGAGCATTTGTCCGGTCAAGTCTGTTCTAGTGTTTTCTCGCATGAGCCAGCTGTTCTAATCCCACTCTCCTGCCCTTTAATATTTCTCTTCTATAAGCACCCATCTAACCCCTCTTTACAATAATTGATGGACATGGCCTCAACAGTATTCTGTTTGTTTATTGCTGCAAATTCCACATTCCAACCATGCCCATATTTTGTGACCTCTTCTTCCAAGCAGTTGTCACACACAGATGCAACATTTTTTGACCTGGATGAGATGTGCGAGATGTCACAGTTCACATAGTGTTAAAGTAGTGTTGAACTTGGCAAATGGAAAGCGAATGGCCTGGCTTTGTTCTCTCCTCTCTAATAGGAAAGTGTAAGATCTCGGTGGTGCATCTGGTAGTTCCAAATCTTAAAAAGGACTATATAAATAAAATAATTTAAATAATCTTATACCATTTTATCTCTTATACTCCTTCCTTGAATTCTTCACCAAATAGCTGTCTCGCTTAAATTTGCTGTCACCAAATAGCTCTCCCCCTTGAATCTGCCTTCACTGATAATCCCTAAATAATCAATTTCATTTATTCATTAACCTCTGCGTAAAATTCAACCCTTTTCTCGCTCTCTGCTTCATGGGCATTAGCCTGCTCCATGTACCATGCCCTGCTCACTCCACCATTGGATGTTGGGTCTTCAACCTTTGTGTCCATACCCTCTGGAACTCCCATCATAGAGCCCCTCTGCCACACCCTCTCGCTTGCCTCCTTCAAGGCCTATCTCAAGACCTTCCTCTTTGACCATGTTTTTGGTCATCCTCCCTTGCCCTTCACGTATCTTGACTCCAGCCCCCACCTCAGGTGCAAAGCCTTCACTGGGCTTTGCACCTGAGGTGGGGGCTGGAAAGACACTGTTCAGCACCTTGGGATGTCCCCCCGATTTGAAAGACACTATATAAATGCAATGCAATTTTTGTTGTTGTTCCCTTCTGAGCTTGAGCTCATGTTCCCTTGTTCTAAAAAAAATCTTTTAATGTTGTGTTACTGAAACATACATTCAAAGAAGGTCCCAGCCTTGACCCTTGGTCTCTGCTGAGTTGGCTGGTCTCACCCAGGCAGTAGGATGGCTTTGCAATGGACTTCAGTGTCTCCAGGTTAAGGAGGAGGAGAAATCAGCCTCATATCTATCTAGTGATCATTAATTTGAAAAGTGTCCATTGTTCAGTGTTAGATTAGAGCCGGATCAGGCTGGGTTGTGAATTCACTTCTTTCTACACATACAACCACCCACACAACTGCAGTGCCTACATTTTAGACTTGCAGACATGGTGAGGTGTGTGTATATAGATCTGCTATCATCTGTGGGACCCTATTGTCCTCGCTCACTGCCTTCAGGAGCAAAGAGAAGCAAAAGCCAGCTGGTGCAGAATAATAATAATAATAATAATCCTTGCATTTGATATAGCGCTTTTCACGTCGGGAGGACGTCATGACATGGATGCTGAAGAAAAAATGGCATTTTGTTTGCTATTTTTTTCTTTCCCTTTCCTGCATTGCTCTTCTGGTTGTACTCATTCTTGCTGGTTATTTTTCCACAGTCACTGACAATCTTCCAGTGCTTTGTCAAGTCATCAACCATCATTTAGCATATGCAAGTCTACACACTGGATAACCTATCAGGCAGGATTTTCAACTGGGCATTCCTGTTAACCCTAACTTCCACACGCTTATTTTCCATTAGGAAGAGTCACTGGAATATGCCCACAAAATATACAGTCAATTCACTTTACCGTATATTCTGCAAAGCGCATTGAGACGTCCCCACGCACACACACACACCTTTGCCCATCCCCATTTGCAAGACTACTTTTAACACCTATCTCTGTGTAGACCAGGTTTTGACCCTGCAGTGTTCTGGTCTGCAGGGCTCCAGACCATCCTTTTACCTATTGAGCCATAGGGGGGAGCCCGAGGCTACATCTTCTAACCGCTGATTTTTTTTTTGTGTGTCGCAGTGCTTCCTCTCTCTCCCAGAATAACTGCGTGCTGTCGAAACATTCCAGCGTAGGCTTAAACAACTTGAGTGAATCAGATAGTTCTTCGGGCTCAGATTCCGAGAGTGAAAGCAGCTCCAGTGAAGGTGAAGGGAACGAAACGTCACGGACCACTTCCCCTGAGGTAAGGGGTGCACTGCAAAAGAGCGCTTGACCTCTGAGTGTGCAATAGTGTCTATCTGTAAACAATCACCCTGAGACATTAAACACTGCAAAAACTTTTTTTAACAACTTTGTGCACTTCTGCAGTTATAATATCAGATATTAAGAATCCAAGTGTTCCTACTTCCCTTTTGTTCGCTATGGGCAGATAGATTCAGGCAAGAAAAGGTAGCACCTTCATCTACAGAATGTGTGGTTTCATTTGACATTGAGTTTTGAGAATCTTACCTTCTGAGGTTGGGGGAAAGGCAGGTGAGGGTCATGTTCAAAAAAACTTTCTAATTTGAAATTGCGCAATACTTTAAAATCCAGCTGAAAGATGAACTTTAAAGAATTACATCTAAATTGAGTGATTTCAAAACGTACCCTATATTTTTAACATAATGTAGATTAATTTTCACATGTGTAATAATAAAAAAAACAATTTTAGAATTGATTTCATCAAGAAATCATTAGGAGTTTTGCCACCACAGCTTCACTTTCAGCACTACTTTGTTTCCAGTTGGTGAAATGAATCCTAAAGTGCATCTGATGCCCTCAACCATTTAAAACGCAAGTTATTTATAGAGGCAAACTATAAATAAATGGATGCCTGCTCCTATAGATAAGGCATTAATCCTCAAATTTCTTTCCCTTTGTTTATCTTGCTTTTTCTCGTTTTTTGTGTATGGGTATGCAATTTTGTTGAACACCTTTCCTTCTATTCCATTTTCTTCAGAGGTGATTCCCGACTGTTGATTTCAAATTTGCAGATCTTGCCCATTTTGAGCTTAAATGAAACTTAAAATGAGATGTGGTTTCCCTCTCTCTCTCAATCTCTCTCTCTCTCTCGCCCTCTTTCTATTGAAATCTAAAATCTACTGAAGATAGGCAAATGCCTCTTGGTTCTGTTTCACTATGACCAGTAGATAACGCACAGCAGATAATGCAACAAAACTTCCTGATAAACTGGGCAGAACACACTGCAAGTGCATGATATTTATTGTGAAATAGACACTGCGAGAAGTACTTCCTTGAGCTTCATTTGAATTGAGGGTTGCTGTGAAAATTGATCATCTCCATAGAGATGGAATAGTGAATTATATAAATATCGTGGAGTCCTGTAGCATATTGGTTAGAGCATTCGCGTCGCAAGCGAGAGGACCTGGGTTTGACTCCCCGGCAGGGTGAAAATTTGAGCAAGTTTCCTTACTCCACATGCCTCTGTTTACCTAACAGTAAGTAGGAACCGGTGTTAGTCGATTGGCAGATCATTTTTCTGGGGGTAATATTCCATGACTATTGTGCAAAATTGGCTACTGGGTTTCACCAAAAGGATATACAGTAAATTCACTTTATAGTATATTCTGTGAAGTGCTTTGAGACGTTTCGAAGACATGGTAAGACGCTATATCAAATGCAAGGATTATTATTATATATTATAATTTTAAAATGATACTAGAAAATTTAAGACGTTGAAGGTTTCAGTCTGTATGGATATTATGCATCAAATGTCATAGCTGCTTTTGCTTCATTTCTTGCAGCCTGATCCTCCACCAGCAAACAAGTGGCAACTTGATAACTGGCTGAACAAGGTGAACCAGCCAACTGCACCTTCAGAGAACCACAGTGAATTGTTGGATAGCCACAGTTCCCAGGACAGCCAGAGATCTGAGACTAAGGAGAATTGTGAGTACATTGGTTCCAGCAGAGAGCCAAGGACTATACAGGAGGCTTCTCGTGACACAAGTAACTGGCACACATCAACCCCCAGTAACAGTGGGGTTCAACGACAGACTGTGGCTAAAAAGCAGCCCAAGAAGCCTGGTAAGACAGTTGCATTTGACGAAAATGGAGGAGACCTGAGAGCTGAGGCTGCACCTTGCACGTACGGTGGTAAAGACCAGTCTTCCACAGAACAGCACAAAGTAAAACTAAAAGAGGGGCAGAAGTCCAGTGGAAAAAAGGAGTCAAAGTCTTTGGCCAGGATTTCGTCTGAAAGGATAAAGCACAAATGTCCAATTCAGACTGCTCCTAAATCCAGGGAATATGTCGATACGGATTCCTCTTGCACAGGCCTAGGTACAGATAAAGAAGAGCCACATCCATGTTCCAATCTGGCTCCTGCTGCCCCCGTCCCTCTGAGACAGGAACCCAGTGAAAATGGGACAAGCGTCAGTAAACCTGCCAGGGAGGTAAACAGGACTAACCTCCATAAATCTGCTGGTGTGGCTGGGAAGGTCACTGCACCTGCCAGTGAGGTCAAGGAACTAAATGGAATTTATCTCCACAAACCAGCCAGCAAAGTCAAAGAAGTCACACGGATCAACGTTAGTAAACCAGCCATTGAAGCGAAGGAGGCAATTCCGACTAACCTTAATAAACTTGCCACTGACGTCAAGATAGGAAACCGAACGAGCAGCAGTAAAGCTACCGCCAGTGAGGTTGGGAAGGGAAACCGATCTAGGTCAAATAAATCTGTTTGTGAGGTGAAGGACAACCTTCTGGGTGGGCCGATTTTTCCTACTGTGGGAGATGGGAAATTGCTGTCCCCAATAAGAGACCATGAGGTTCCCTGGCCTTTGGTGGTCAAAATTGACTTGAGTTTACTTTCGAGGATCCCATCATTGCCTGGTAAAGCGAGCCATCAGTCCAAGAACAGCACTATGGAATGTACTGCACAGAAGAGTCGGGAAGGAGTGAAGGGAAGCACAGAGAAGTCATCCAGCAAGGCCAAGAGAAAGCACAAGGTGAGTTCGATATGAGACCTGCAGACCTTTCATTCCCTCTGCTGCGCTCTGTGAGGCTATCCTGCATGTAGGCTGCTATATAAATCACTAATTTGAAAAGTGTCCATTGTTCGGTGTTAGATTATAAAGGAGATTATCCCAGTGTCCTGGTCAACAGTCCACCTTTTAAATTGGACATTTACCTCATGGCCTGCTTTGGGACCACGATATGTGCAAAATGAATGCTACATTGCCTGCACAAACCAGTACCAACAAATTTTACAGGCTTCACTGTGAGGCTTTCTGATGTGTTAAGGTGTTATAAAATGCAAGTTTATCACTTACACAGTATACTTGTGGAAACTCTAAATAGACTTATTTGTTACCCTTCCATGAGGGGATTTTGCTAAGAATCCTGGCAAAGGGCTAATTCTTTATTTACCCACTGAATTTTAGCTGGCGATTTATTATCCTTGTTTTATGATTTATGGTCATTATAGTGTACATTTCAGGTTTTATTCGGTTGGGCTCCTCCAGTGACAAAATGTGTACAGCCATCTTCTGGCACTCCATTAGGACATACAGATTAGAAGGTTGTCAATTTGAATTTTACTAATTTAATTAATCTCAGCATATAGGGCACTACAATGGCAGCAGTGGCCCTGGGTTAAGGAGGTTGTCAGCCTCCAAAGACCTCTTACATATGCATGTGTGTGGCCTCAGGTGAGGTCAAGATCAGGCTTGGCTTGGTTGTTGTTCCTCTCTTCCCCCCCCCCCCCCCCCCCCCCCACACACACATTATTAACAGGACTTGCATATCATTAATAAACAACTAAAAAAACTTTACATTTGGCAAAGCACCTTTCATATCGGGAGGATGTCCCAAAGCGCTTAACAGGATTTACTGTGCAATGTAGGTGGACGGGTCATCCAAAAAATGTCCCACAAACAGCTATGCAACGAATGACCAATTTTATTTGGGGGATTATTTGGAGTCTTGTAGCTCAGTGGTTAGAGCGCTCGCCTCACAAGCAAGAGACCTGGGTTTGATTCCTGGCAGGGCAAAACCTTGGGCAAGTTTCCTTACTCCACACGCCTGATAATAATCCCTCAAAAAAATAATAAATTGTTCACTTCAAACCAAGATTGTTTGTGAGACACTGCTGTGCGCAATTGGCTCCTGTGTTTCTCCCACAAATATACAGTCAATTCACTTTACAGTATATTCTGTGAAGTGCTTTGAGACATCTAGAAGATATGAAAAGCACTATATCAAATGCAAGAATTATTATTATTATAGGACACCAGTACCTGTGGTTTTAAATGGAGAAAGTCCAGAAAAATCTGTTAATACATAATGTAATTTTTTTATATATATATATAATGAAAAGTAGCCATTTGGCCCATCATGTTGTCCTGTTCGTGGCTTCCCCAACACTCTAATCCCATTACCCTACTGTTTCCTCAACTTAAATATTATTTTTCCACAAGTATTCATGAAATCCAATGCAGTGCTAGGGATGTGCTGCATTGTTAAGTGAAACATTAAACTAAGGTCCCTTACTCCATACGCCTCTGTTTACTTATGGCAGTAAGTAGGAACTCAGTTGTTAGTTGATTGGCAAATACCTTTTTTGGGGGAAATAATTCCTTCAAAAAATAATAATAATTATAATAATTTGGTCACTCAATCCACAATTGTTTGTGGGCAATTGCCTGCCGGGCGCAATTGGCTGCCGTGTTCCGCCCACAAAATATAGTCAATTCACCTTACAGAATATTCTTTGAGACGTCTCGAAGACGTGATAAGGCGCTATATTCAAATGCAATGTAAGGATTATTATTCAAACTGGCGCCCTTCTGGTCTGTATGTCCTAATGAAGTGCCAAATGATGGCTGTATCTATTAGGTCACTGGAGTAGTAAAACCCGAAATATACACCACAGTGGCCATAAATCAGAACAAGATCAAAGATCCCATGGCACTATTCAAAAAGAGAAGTTTATCCCGGTACTTGGCCAACCATCCCCCTACTAAAATTGATCACTTACTCCATGGCTGTTAGGGACATTGACGTATGCAAACTGACTGCCACATTCACCCACAAAATGCACACAGTCACACCACTTTACAGTAATTGCTTTTGAAATGCTCTTGAACAATGCTTCACTGTACATGATACAGTTGATTGGCCAGCAGTTACAGCTTCAAATGTTTTAAATGGAGAAAGTCCAGGAAAATTTCTTACTTTTAATATGCATTGTAAATTATATATTATATCTAATATATCATATATATAATATATATTTGGTGTATATATATATATATAATAGCTATAATGAAAGGTAGCCGTTTGGCTCATCGTGTCTGTGCTGGTCCTGGCTTCCCATCGCTCAAATCCCATTTTCTGCTCTTTCCTCGTCCACTTCAGCATTGTTTTTCCACAAGTATTTATGAAATTCATTTTTAAATGCTGTTATGACCATTGTGGTAAGACATTCCGTATTTTTAAGAACATAGGAATGTTCATGACTGAAAAAGATCATTCGGTTCATCTGGCCAATCCTACAGTCAAACAATTTTTTTTAATCCTACGTTTCTGCGTTCAATTATTCAATTATTCCTTTACCAAATAGCTATGCAATTCCCTCCTGAATTTCCTGACATGATTTAATTCCACCGCCTCCCTGGTCAATCTAGTCCAGATATTCACCACAACCTTGTAAACTATTTAAATCTTGAACTCTGTTCACCTTCCCGCTGAGCTAGAGTTTGTATCCTCTTGTTCTCGATCGTTTTGATCATGTTAAACATGTTACATACAGTATCAGGGTTCATCTGTGCCTTGTGGGTGGGTGCATGTATGTGTGTAAAAAAAATTCTGCTCCTCCCCTTTAAGACCTGAAGGTTTCTTCACTGCTCAGCTGTTTGCTGCCATTCATACACTTCGGCAGTGTCGCTGCTTTGATTGACTGACCAGAGTGAGGCAGAGAGTTAGTGGGGACAGAAGGGGGAATAGAAAGGAAGTGAACAAGAAATTGAAGCATGAAGGTGTCAGTTTTCTCTTCTCAGCGGCATTCCATTATTACTATGTGTTTCAATATCCAGCAGTCCTGGAGAGAAGTAACCAAACTTGCCAAGCCCTGAGACATCAGGCTTGGGATTCCGTTTGGCATTGATTTGCGAGCTTGACCATTTAAGCTACCGTGCCGCTTCAGGTTTAAAGTGTTTTTTTTTCAGGTCTCGTAGTATTTGTACTGTTCTTCAGGGGGAAAATTCTACCAGAAACGTTGCTCGGCCTTCTGCATATTGTTGACTTTGCTGTTGTGTCAATGCTTTATTAATTTTGTATTTTTCAAAAACATTTTGTTTAGATCGACGGGGAAGAGTGCAGCGAGGGCAAAAAGCAACGACTGGACAAAGAAAACAAGTTGTGCTCTTCAGGCTCCAAGGAACCCAGTAACAAGCGGTGTGTATCTGGTGTCCTGATCTCCCGAATTAGCCAGAGAGATTTAATGCAGCACAGTTGCGCGGCGCTGATCGGACACCTGTTAAAGTTGCTCTTTATGATTTATTGCTTGTTGCTAAGAGTTGCCCTTCATGTGTTCATGCTTGAACTGTTTAACAGGTTAGCAAGTCCATAACAAGCAGTTCAGTGGAAGGAAATGTCAGCACTGTGGATGTCAATGGACTTAGATTAAGCTTTTTAAATCCAGCATGATGTTTAAAAAAAATTTAAATGCAGAGTTGGTTGGTAGGATATGGAACATGTTAATCTGAGTCAGTTACCATATCTAAAAGGAAATTACATAGCTACTTGAAGAAGGAAGGTGTAGAAGGTTTGCAGGGAATAGAGAAGCGATAAGAGTAAGTCACTCCAGGGTAGAATTGGCACAGGCACAATGGGCCAAATCAATACCTGTGCTGACATGGATGTTATCCTCTTTCATACTAGATTTCTGATGCATACTAGATCCAACCTGTTACACTGGAAGGTTTTCTGTTGGCCAACCCAGGCTACAAATTAGGCTAATTCGATGCTTTAGGTGGCCTTTTCTGCAAGGATTGGTTGGTGCAAGTGGAAATGCTCTTTTACAAAGCTGTCAGCAAGGTGGCTGCTAATTTTATGGAACAAAACTAATTGAATTGACAAAGTAAGAGGGTTAAAGAATATGAAACCTGCCAGTAGATTGTGCCAGTTAGCCAAATCCACCTTACAAATGGATGATAATCAAGCCTTACTGTTGACCCTTTCTTGCAGAGTTTCGAACTCTTCCTCTGAGAAGGAAAAGAAACCATTTCTACCCCCACCTCCATCTCCTGTGCAAAAACCAGCAAAGGTTGCCCACAAGCGGCACAACAGTGGAAGTAGCACGTCCAGCCAGGTTTCTGCATCGAGTGCCAGTGACACCAAGATTAACAACAGCAAAAGTAACTCCTTGTCCAGATCATCTTCTTCCAAGCACAAAAGAATGGAGGATAAGCGCTCTGGACACTTGAAAACCAAGGTAAGAATACTTTGCTTCACATAAATGCAAATTCTCACGTGGGGTTTAAGATATACTTGGATGTATGAAGTTCAAAATATTTTTTTGGAATCCTCTTATTGAAATGATGCTTTTTTAAAAAAACAGTATTATTTTCAACATTAAAATGTAAATATATTTACCAATTTCCGTAGTTGTTACCATTTAATTGAAAGGGAAACGACAGCACATTAAGTACAAATTAAAATACTGCTGTATTGCAGCTGAATAGCAATCAGGTACAGAAACAATGGCTGAATTTCTCCCTCCCTTGTTTCTCTTCACTCGCCCCCCCACCGAACCTAAGCTTAGTGCTGTTTTAGTGCTACATAAATGCAAGTTGATGATGAACAAAACTTACTACTGTACTAAGTAGGATTTTTTGTCAGCCTGATGTCTGACACATATGGAAACCCATCAACATCCAAGAGTATCCAAGCTAGAATGAGTTCCACACTTGCATGCCACCTACATGGAATTTTCCCTGCAACGGAACGGACACCCTCTCCCTGAAGGAACATAGCGTGCTTACCTAATTCCAGAGCGTATTATGCGCAGGTTGATGAGAGCCAAGCCTTGGGACCGCAAAGTGAACGTTGGGAGTTCAACCTGCTAAAACCTAAATCATCCATCTAGGCCACCTGCCTGTTAGGGCTTCGGCTTGCATGGATAACCAGGAGCAGAGTGGGAAACATCTGTGTCCGCGTGACTGGTCTGGTACTGAGCCATCCATAGCAGGAAAGTCTGGGTTCGATCCCTGATGTGTGATCAGTTAATTCCTAGTCAGGACAGAGGTAAGCCCTACAATTCGTCTCTGTGTCTTAGAGAAGGAAGATCCAGTCAAATGTTCTATTTCTAAGTGATATCCACTTGCTATCCAGTGATATCTGATGGAAAGTGAAGTCCTGTATTGTATTGGTCAGAGCACTCACCTTGCATGTGAGAGGACCCTGGTTCGTTTTCCAAGCAGAGCAAAATCTTAGGCAAATTTCCTAACTCCACACACCTCTGTTTACCTAGCAATAAGTAGGAACCCGGTTGTTAGTTGATTGACAGATCACTTTTCCGGGGGTAATAATCAGTCCAAATAAAAATAATTTTAAAAATAATAACTTAGTCACTCAATCCACAGCTGTTTGTGGGACATTGCTGTGTTTCACCCACAAAATATATAGTCAATTCACTTTGCAGTATATTTTGTGAAGCGTTTTGAGAAATTTCAACAACGTGATAAGTCGCTATATCAAATGCAAGGATTATTATTATTTTTATAAAGTGGATGTCTTGTGAAGATGAGATTACTCTCTACTGTGATACTCGGGTGTCTTTTTGGCTCAGTTGGTAGCACCTTTGCCTCTGGATTGGAAGGTTCAAGTGCCATGTCAGGCTTGAGTTTCATAGTCTAGAATGGATTACAGGGTAGGTCCTGCTTTGTCATACGCTTCAGACAAAACATTAAACTAAGATGCCGTCTGCCTGTTCTGGAATCATCTCCAGTGCCCTACCCCCACCTCCCACGATAAATGGGCTCATTTTTTTAATGGCTATTTGTGGGACATATTGCTTGCAATTTTGATGCTGCAATCATGCAGTTGCTACACTAGACACTTGAGAAGCGCTTTGATGGTACGTTGAGACATGATCGATTCTGTATCCAATGCAAGTATTATTACAGAATTAAAATGAATGTTTGTGAAACGTTCTTATTGACAGGTATCTTCCCAGTGTAAAGCAAGCAATGCCCTTCCAGAACAAGCACTGCCGAATGGAAACTCTAAACCAGCAAGACCCATACTCAAGTTTGATGACAAGTAATTATTTTTACCTGTTTTGCTGTATAGCACTAAAATGCGGTATGTAACCTCTTCTGGCTACAACTTCATACTGACCTCTAACCCTTTTGTTCAGGCAATATCCAGTAGAGCACCACTTGCGGGAAGCCAAAAAAATAAAGCACAAAGCTGATGTCATGGTAAGTTACTGCTGGTGGCCCCATTATCAAAACTGTGGCTGAACACTGTATGAGCTTCAGCTCATTGTGTTTTTAATCCAATCGAAGAAGTTGCCAGTGATTTTAAACAATATTTGATTTAAGAGAAGTTGGGCCGAGAAAAGGCCAATAAGCTTGCCTCTTCCACAGGCCATGTGCGTCTGCCTTTTTTGTTGCAATCTCCTGAGGAATAAAGTTCTGCAGTTTCTCTCTGCCTCCACTGTTCAACTCTGGTTGTTTGCTTCCACAAAATATGTTTTCTTGGTCTCAGCAACATAGGACCATTCTTGTTCTGTGAACTCCACTATTTTCTCTGTCCATTTTATCTCAGTAACTTGATTAACGTGATTATCTCTGCCAGTGCTCTGTTAAGCACTCTGGGGCTCTACCATGTGTGAGGGGTTTATGCAAGTTGTTGTTGTTGTCCATCTTATCTCAGTAACTTAGCAAACCACATGATTATCTCTACCCACTGTAACTCTGTGTCTTTGTCTTACCCAGTTCTTTATATATAAAAGTTAATTAATTCATAGATTAACCGTTTTTGCTAGGGACCTGGTTTCATGCACCCATTACTTTAGCTCATTAAAATCAGTCCCTTATTTGAGAAGTAAAATGAAGACTTGGAAAGTAGGCTGGTCTTCAGGTTCATAGAGAGAATATGTCATGTGTACTGTATTCTGTGTTCCAATCCTGTGGTTAAAAACCTGAGTAGCCAGTAATGTAATTTAAATAAAATCTGAAATGTTGAGGTGAGCTCATGAAATTGGCTTTCTTATGCTGTAATTATAGTGCACTATTGAAGGCAAATCATCACTATTTTCACAGAGCAGTGTTCAGGCAATATCTAGTAGAGCACCACTGTGTTGAGTCGCAGTGAATTGCATTGCTCGCTCGTTCCCTAGCCCATCTTGAAAAGGTGGTTTCAGCAACAATTTGACTTGCACCATCACAATAACAACAACATTCATATAGTGCTTTTCACATAAAAGAAATGTTTCGAAATTAAGTGAATGTTGTTGGCAGGTAATTTCTCTATCTCATAAACCATGAGATAAGTGGGCAGTTAGCCTGAATTTTTTGCAGTGAATGAGGAAGGAATAAAAGCCAAGATAACAACATAAATCATTTCATTACACCATGATGCAAATCAATATTGGCTTCTCTCCTAGTGATCCCTTGCATGCTCTTGGGACGTTCCATTGGATAATTATTATGTTACCAATAAGCTGGTAGTACAGATTCAGAACTTGAAAATTGCTTGAAACAAATCTATTCAATGTTTTTCTGGCAAGCTTTCCCACTGCTTGTCCAGCGAGGACCACCTATCATTAAGGGCTTTGGCTTGCAGGAGCTGAGTGTGAAGAATCCCCACTGACTGGTCTGTATCTCCCAGTCCTATTGATGAGCCAGGCTGGCTAGTCTGTCATCAGTTATGTCCTTAAATACTCCACATTGCTGACATTGCCTGGAACTTCCATTAGGATAAATGCAGCTTCATCTCTAATTGCAGTTGAATATAAAATTGGGTGAATTTTATTTTCATTTTAAAGTGGGAAGAAGGAAATGTAAGCCAGCTATTCTCCATCAACTGAATGTGTAAATATTGAAGAAATCCTTTATCTGAATTGTAATTTTTGCAAAATGGTCAATGTTTAAAATTTCACTCAGAGCATTGCAATTAAAGATAATTCCATAGTTTGGCTTATCCTTCCTGTTCTATTTGATGGTGTGGATCACTAAATATTGGGAAATTGGATTGAAAATTGCTGAGACATTTGCCTGTGTGGAGCCATGTAACAAATACGATTTGGGTGTCAGTCTGGCCTAGTTTGTTGCACGCTCACCTCTGAGTCAAAATGTTGTGGTCCCACTTCAGGACTGTGAGCTTTGCTGATACTCGAAGACAATGCTGGTAAAGTGCGGTTTGCTAGAGGCGACTTTGTGAGATATTCATTCGAGGTCCATCTGGAAGCTCGAGATCCCAAGGCAACAACAACAACAACCACAAAATTACATTTGTATAGTGCCTTTCACGTCGGGAGGACGTTGCAAGGTGCTGGACAGTCAGTGTTTTGGATCCAAGCTGAGGGTCAGGATTCGGGAGAGTGGAGGGCGGGGAGGCAGGGAGGGTGATCAAATGCATGGTCGAAGAGGAGGGTCTTGAGACAGGTCTTGAAGGAGCCAAGGGAGGGGGTGAGGCGGAGGAACTGCGGGATGGAGTTCCAGAGAGTGGGAGTAGAGTGGCTGAAGGCCCGGTCGCCAATGGTGGAGCGGGCGAGGCGGGGGACGTGAGGCAGGCCGGAGGCACCACTGAAAAAGAGAAAGGACTTTTTTCCTGGTGTCCTAACCAACAAGCTCCCAATATTTTTTAAAAACAAGATTTCTGTATGAATTCAAGACTGTTTGTGGGAAAATGGCTGTCGCTACACTGTACAGAAACTCTGAAGCTCTTTGAGATGTTTTCGATTGTGATAAGGCGTTAGATCAAATGCAAAGTCTATTATTGTGCACCATTTGATACTTTACTGGACTGGCTTCCCAATGTGTGCAACTTATTTGCTTTTTTTGCTGATATTTGTGGACTTGAGCAGAGGAATGACCTGTATAATTTAATCTCTCTTCCTTTAAACACTTCTGAGAGGAAATAAAGCTTTCTAGAAAATCAGATTATTCTTTTATACTGGTTGTTGGTGAGAGGGGAGGAGCAAAAACAATATGAAAACTCTTTGTACATTTGTTCTGCTTATGTGGTATTTTGTTGCCCAAATATGAATTGTGCAATTTAATACTAATGTTATTAAATACTAATAATATAATAATCCTTGCATTTGATATAGCGCCTTATCACCATTTTGAGACATCTCAAATCACTTCACAGAATATACTGTAAAGTGAATTGACTGTATATTTTGTGGGAGAAATTGTGCCAATTGTGCCACAAAGAGTCGTTGATTGAGTGTCCAAATTATTATTTTTGTTTAAGGAATAATTACCCCCGGAAAAGCGATCCGCCAATCGACTTAACAACCAGGTTCCTACTTACCTCTAGGTAAACAGAGGCCTGCAGAGTAAGGAAACTTGCCCAATGTTTCACCCTACCGGGAATCGAACCCAGGTCTCTCGCTTGAGAGGCGAGTGCTCTAACCACAAGACTCTATATGTAGTGCATTTACATTATAATAATTAATAATAATCCTTACATTTGATATTAACGTTATCAAATACTGGTAATTAGAGTTAATGATACATTAACAATATTTTATATGCAAATTGACTGCAAGCTTTAAAACAAAACTGTTTAAAAAAATTAAATAAATGTATTTTATTTCTCGATTTAGGCGGACAAGATTGGGAAAGCTTTCAACTACTTAGATGCTGCACTGTCATTTATTGAGAGTGGGATTGCTATGGAACATGAGGCACAACCACCGAAGTCTGCTTACACCATGTTTTCGGAAACGGTGGACTTGATCAAGTAAGTTCTCTGAACCGTCCTACTCCAGTGCAGCGACCAAATAGCCTTCTGTAATTAACAACATATTTTGAAATGTGTTAACAAGATTTATCATTTTCTTGTAAATTTTTAATCGCAAGTTGAAGTATTGGTGTTTTGTTTAAATTGTTTAACATATACAGTCAATTCACTTTACAATATATTTTGTGAAGCGCTTTGAGAGGTCTAGAAGACTTAATGATTTTTTAATTTGCACCTTCTTTACAGATACACAATGAAACTGAAAAAATTCACAGACTCTTCAGCAACTACTATAGAGAAAATATTTGTAGTATTGTGGTAAGTAGTAAGTTGCAGTCCGTAATTGCAGTGACTTATCTTGGCCAACGCGCTTCTCTACATGTCAGCCTTGCTCCCTGCTAGCACTCTTACCTCTGGATCAGTAGGTTGTGAGTTCAAGTCCCCCATTCTAGGCCGACTCCAATGCACTGCTGGTTGAGTGCTGCCTTGTTGGAGATGCTATCCTAAGGATGAGACATTAACCAAGGTCCCTTCTGCCTGTTCAGATATTAAAGATCCCACATCACTATTCAAAAAGAGAATGGAGTTTCTCTCGGTGTTCTGGCCAACAATCCCCAGATAAAAAATGGTTATTGCCTTCATTGCCTGTTTGTAGGACATTGGTGTGTGCAAATAGCTTGCCGCATTGGCCTACAAATACAGTTATTGCACTTTACAGCAAATCCTATGAAATGCTTTGAGCCATCCTCCCAACATGAACAGGGTGAGACAACATGGAAGGATTACTATTATTATTGCCTTTAAATATTACTGATTTTAAAAGTTGAATTACAATAAACTCCATTAACTCGCCACTTCAAAGGGAAAAGACTCTGTGATGAGTTATCCAGTGTGGCGAGTTAGGCCTATGTATAAATACATAAATAAGTGAGGCCAGGATATTGACTGCATGTTGACTTAACACAGGAACAGCAGTAGGCCATTCAGCCCCTTGAACCTGTTCCGCCATTCTATGAATTCATGGCTGATCTGTACCTCAACTCCAGTTAACCGCCTTTGCCCCATATTCCTTGATATTCTTATTTAAGACTTAATGCAGACTTAAGTGGTATAACAAGATAAAACAGGGTTGAGTTATCAGGAGTTTACTGTTTATTCATTGTTATCTATCCTTTTTATTATTTAAAACACAAAACATGTTTTGTACACCAATTGTGTATTGAGAATAGCAACATAACTGGTTTCCTTTTGTAACTTTTTTAACAGTATCCGCTGCCAGTCGCTGCTCTACATGGCAATGTTCCGATTTAAGAAAGACACGGCTGTGAAATACTCCCGGACCTTAACCGAACATTTCAAAGTAAGTGCAAGGACTAAACCAATGGATCCATTGATTAATTCGTGCAGCTCTTTCTTTAACATTCGGATCCCTTTCAGCAACTGCCTCTTGGTGCGTTAGAAGTGTTTTTAAATTTTAAAGTGAGCATCTTTGCCAGTGGGTGAATGCACTATGCGAGTTCGATATTTGGAGCAGATTCAATGCTGTGTATTGAGTTAACAGACCTTGGCTCAGGAACTGGTTTGGAGGATTATAACTGGCCTCCAATGTGATGATAAATCCCTATGGGGAATAGCCTGCTTGGTATTATCAGGGTTTCAACTCAAAGAACGGCCTTTTGGACAAGGTTCTGGAATATAGGGCTTCAGTGTTCTCTTCGGACTTCAATGTTTACAAAACAATAAATCAAATGTGTGTATTTTGTCCCAGGGTTCTTCCAGAACAGCTCAAGCTCCGTCTCCTTGTGTTGCCAGGTAATTAGACCATGCAGATGTAATGCTAAATCGATTATTTCATTCCTTTTTAAAAACATTTGATTTGGATTTCGTACAACATCATTGCACAAAGTCCATTTTTATTACATTTACTTATTTATTTTGGTTAGCCAGGTGTCTGACACATGTGGAAACCCATCGCCATGCTTAAGAGTATCCAAACCAAGCTGAGATTTTCATGCATTCCACCTACACGTGGAAATCCCAGAGATAGTGCGCATTCCATTCCAAAAATCTATCTCCCTGGAGGGATGCATCCTGCTTACCTAATATTGACTGATATATTCTGGTAATTAATTGGTTTACAACAATCAAATCAATATCACTAATGCTTCAGTCTGGGTGTCCTCGTGCATCCTTTATACGGACTGCACTGCCTTTACTATTCATCAACTAATGAATCAGAAAGTAAGCATGTGAAAGCCCGTGAAGTATATAAGCTATGTATTTGGACGAGACATCCAACCAAGTTAAGATGGATGTTAAAGATCCCGTGGCACAATTCAAAGAGAAAAGGGAGTACTTCCCAGTGTCTAGACACAATCCATCTCCAAATAAAATTGATCATTTACTACATTTCAAAGTCCTACAAACAGTCCTTTGCTGTGCGCAAATTGACTGCATCATTCGCCCATAAAATACACAGTAACTGCACTTTACTGTAAAATACTGTGAAGCACATAGACGTTTTGCCTCACAAAGCGCTCTATCAAATACAAGAGTAATTACCTAAGAAGCATGAGAGTGATTTGATGACTGATATATTGGATGGGAATGTGAGGAATGCATCTGATTATTATAAACTACTTGACCTTTGCGCTTGCAATTTCTGACGCTGGGGGTTATTCACCAAACAAATTTGTGATTTCCAATTTTAGTTTACGATTTTGAGATTTTTTAAAAAAAATTGAATCTCAAAATTGGATTAAAAAGGCTGGAAAAAAGAAGCCAGCAATTTTGCCTTCAAAAGATCCCAAAGCAAAACAATAAAGAAAACTCTGGCTTTTTTCAGACTTTGGCAACTTATGAGAATGGAATGGCGGGAGGATGGACTTTTGAGTCTCAAAATTGTGAATTACAAAACAACAATTTGGAATCAGCACAACAAATCTGGATTGTGAATATTATAGTTCAATTCCCATTCAATTCTGAATAGATTGGCTAAATTGTAGTCATTGCAATGATCCTCCTATGTGACCAGAAATTCATAAATCCCTTGGAAGTTTTTGTGGTCAGCTGGGTGTCTGACACATGTGGGAATCCATCACCATGCTTAAGAGTATCCAAGCCAAGCTGAAAATTCCATGCATCTCACCTCCATATGGAAATCCCAGAGAAAGATTGTTGGAATGGAATGCGCACTCTTAAAAGCCAAGCTGTTTAATTTCTAGGGTGTTCTGTGCATTGGGTGTGTGTTGAGGGCTAATTACTTGTCTTTCTGTCAGAAGCACTGGCACGCCTTCTCCGCTCTCTCAGACGCCATCCCCTGCCAGTTCTGCAGGCTCCCAGCCAGGATCAAATGTCAGTAGTGGTGCAAGCACATCATCTGTTGCCATTCCACAAACGATCCATCAGCTGGCTTCCACCTACGTCAACATCACCTCCCTCTTCCTTTGCGGCCATGACCTGTGGGAACAAGCAGATGCACTAGCAAAAAAACACAGGGGTAAGGAAAAAAATACAGGCACAACAACAGGGGAGGGTGACTTCCTCATCAATTGTAAAATCAACCTGTCACCTCTTTATAAAAGGTTATTAGAAGATAAAGTAGTGACCTCATGAAATGGTGGTGTGTTCGGGGGGGGGGGGATGTTTTTGAAAAACTAAAGTAACAATGTATGAAAAGTATGTAGTGCGAAAAAGGCTTCTTTTAAGTATATCTGGTGTTTAGCTAAACCACGCAGAGCAGAAAGATCTGTGCTGCATGAGGTGATCTTAGCCTTAGGTGACAGTAACAGGGTGCCACATTTGGTCGGTCTCATTGCACTGGGCTAAGTTATACTTTTTGCACCCCCCCCACCCCCCCTCGAGGTTCGTGTGTCAGGACAGAATTAGGTTTGGGATTGGTCCCTTACCAATGAAATCATAGTATCTTTTGAGGCTCTCATGTAAATAATAGTACTTGAATTGGAGGGTAACCAGCGACAATGGGACTATGTCCTCGATATGAAAAAGATTTATTGTCTTCAGGAGAGGGGAGAAATTTAGTGGGGTGGGAGGTGGAACTACCAATTAAAGTGATCTTACCTATGTCTGATGAATAGTTAGTTCATTTATTGTTTTTGCAGTATGTTGTAACTAGTTTAATTTTCTGTGTGTGAAGTGTGAAGCTCTAGTAGGAATATAAACTGTCAGCAGCCAGAGAACCTGTGGCGGATCACAGCAGCCCACAGAAAATGTTTTTTCTGGAACATCAAAAGCTCTGTTTTTTATATTAGTGGCAGATGCTGCATTTGTATATAGAGTTTCAACAAATTCAACGCGTTTTCAAAAAATAAATGTTTTTAAGTAAACTGTGCCCACATGTCAGAGGGCTAGAAAAGACTAATAGGTTTGAATTTATTTCATTGAGGTAGGAAAAAGTGCTACTCTTGACAGGGTTGGCGTTACTGGCACCCAGGCTGCAGAAGCTTTGGTCCTCTCAGGAGTCAGTGTGGTGACTTTCTCTCTCCCCCCCCCCCCACACACAGTTACATCATAGGAACTTTTTCCTACAGTAAGACAAACACCAGTAGTGCCACCGGCTCCAGGAGGAATGCTTTTTGGACACAAGTTATTTAATGTATTTTTAAAGCCCTTTCTCCTTCATGTAATCTACTGGGGCAATGTTTCCAGTGTGACTCATTTGCTTAGTTAATGATCAGATTAATGCAGTGCAATGGGAAGTGCTCTGACAAAACCCATTTTATCTCTTTCAGAATTTTTTCTGCAGCTGGATGCAGCAGTAGGCCCTTTAGTCATGACCAGCAGCATGGCTGAACTTGTGCACTGCACCAGACAAGGTTTACACTGGCTGCGGATGGATGCAAAGTTGCTATAACAAGTGCTGGAATGGGGTTCTTACACCAGCCTGTTTTGTCCTTCAGCGAGCAGCACAAGATTGCAGACTACACTGTGCGTGTTTCTTTTGTGGGGAGTGGGGAAGGTCAATTTGCAGGATTCCCTGTGTGGAGTAGATCGGCACTGAATTATGGCAAAAAAACCAGACTGAAGCTTCAAGGATTCAATTTACACTTCGTGAGCAAAAGTGCAATTTGGTCCCCCTCTTTCCCTCTCTCCCTCTCTTGTCACCCTCTCCCCACCCACCCTCCAAAACTCAGAGCTAGCAATGCACATCTCTTTGTTGAAGTGTCCTTGAATGTCAAAAGGGCTGAAGAAGCCTTCTGTGAGTCTGTATTAAGGCCAGGAAAGCAGCAGTAAGCTGTTGCCTTCTCTTATCTCACTAGCAGTGATGTAAGTATTGTGCATTAACTGCATTAATGTAGAAGAACACTTAACAGCTAAAGAATGTTGTATTCTGTCACCTGGACATGTTACAGTGACTTCCTGGACAGCTGACAGTCGAAGTGAATTTAAATGCGTCGCCATTTGTTGTTACACTAGGAGCTGTGAAAGACTATTTTTTGTGTGTGTTTAATTTTCATTTGTTACATCCATATTTACTGCCATTTCTTTACTATTTATTCAAAACAATTTTTCTCTCTGGACCTAGGTACTCCTACCAATGTGTTTGACAGAATGAAGCACAGGTTTGGCTGTGTGCGGTAGGAGGGGTTGACAAGTTATGTGCTCTGTTTAACAATTGCTTGCTCTCTACATAATTCAGATTTAAAATAACGTGCAGCTCCTCCTTCACAGAATGATCTATTAAATGTTCAGCGTGCCTTAGATATTCTACTATGTAAATCAGCAGTTGTTTCTAGCTGTAGATAAAATGCTGCTCTATGGAATTGGACTGAGGAAACTTTATGAAAAGTGTGTTGAATTGCGGTCCAGTTTACAGGACACGAGTGCAGTTTGTTTCCCACGTGGTTGTCCTTGTGTGTAATGAGGATTTTACACAGGTCACTTTTTCAGAAGTGTTTTGTTCCCTGTAGAACAGACTTGTCCTGAGCAAAGGCAAGCAAAGGGTTTGAGTATGAAATTATTCTTTTCAGAGGCATTTTCTATGTGCAGGGGTGCGGGGAGGGTGTTTATATTTAAAAAAATCATGGAGCCTTAGAAGACATCTAAATATCTGCCCCCAGCATTAGTTTTCTTTTTTTTTAATCTCTATTGCTACAAATTTGAGAGAAAATCTTCTTGATTGCTGTAGGTTATCAGCATTGCCGGAAAAAATCCTTCTCGGATATGTGGGAATTTTCGGCAAAACACTGCAAACCTGTTGGCAATGCACGAGCGTGGAAAATATCAAGCTGGGCTGTTTTTCTTTTTGCTCATCCCTAGTCTCGACAATGCTGACTGGATTGGCTCCCGTGTGCTCATAAAGCCCCACTGGCTTGCAGCAACTCCTGCTTCTAATTAATGTTACTGGAATTAATTTTATTTGAAATTGTACTTGCACATGTATTTTTGCTGGTTGGAATTGCTGCAGAAATGCTCGAGAGTTTATGTATTATATACACAGTAAAACCAAGTGAAATCGCAAACCCAGCACTGGCTGATCATTGAGATGAATGGGGAAGAAGGTTCCTTGTAGATGACTGCCCAGCAAGCTGTCCTGTGGCCATATTCTGCAGATGGCTCAGAAATTCATTGTTGCCAGTGCTATCACAAGGGCAACAGATGGAATCACAATGCACTTTGACTAATAAATTATTTTTCTCCTCTTTGTCCATTTCTCCTCCTCTCCACCCTCTTCTATACTGTTGTACAGTTTCAATTAATAGTTTCCAGGGAGAGATGGGAAGGTATCTCAAATAATACAAAGAGAAACTTAACTCACCTATTTTCCTCACCTGCTCCTCCCCACTCCCCCAACAAAACAAAATTATTGCTATTAGCACTTAAAACTTTTATCCAAGTAGATTTCCAAGCTATAAATAATGTGTGCAAATATTTTGTGCAATGCAAATCTACACGCACGTTTACCATCCCCCAGGCATGAAAGCAGAATAATATATTTGCATTTCTCAATATAAATTGTGTATTGCTTGTTGTGGGCGTCCACGTTGGATCTCAGTTTTAATTGGAGTTTGCAACTGTTAAAATACTGCCAACTGCTCGGAAGAAGGAAGGAAATGATTGCAATAAAATGCGGTGCCTTTTTTGTGTTCCTGCCCAGCCTGGTGTGTTCAGAGAGCCTTCTGCAAGACTATAATTGTCGAAAGGGTAGTAACTTTGTGTGGCGAAAGTGCTTAGCTGAGACTTGAGACCTTCACCACATACCTAATGGTAGGGGTGAGAGCCACCATTTTTGGCGATCCTTATTGCAATGACTTGTTGTATTATGTACTGTCACTGTATTATCTTTTGGAGTTTAATAACTCTGAAGCTCAACAGCCAAGACAAATCAAACACTGAATATTGTAGAATGCTTCCTTATCAAGCACACATTTAGATTATTGATCAGTTGGTAGATCCACTCAGTGTCTGAAGTAAACTGAAGCAAGTGTGTAGTTTGAAGTATTTTCTCGAAGGACACAGAAAATCTTGTGGGATTAGCCTTGGTGCTGCATGCATTGCTTTGCAGGTCTTTGAGTAAAATAGCCGAGCTACATTATTTAAACACGGTTTATTCCCCATATCATAAGATAGATAGCCATCTAACTACAAAAATGAAAATCATGTCTGAGCTTTTTAAGAATATTATTTTTGTTGGCAAGAACTATGTGATAATTGCCTATCTAACCCAGGCATGTTGAGTACAGTTTCATTTTCCAATGATGATTATTTGCACCTTTGACACATGAATCATGGTCAGCAAAGTAAATGAAACGATGTGTTTCTTTATACACAGTATATCTATCGGGATGGGTGGGTGGGGGGGGGCGGGGAGAGAGAGGAAGTGGGTTGTTGCCACATCAGTGGTGCTTTTAGCTCTGAAACTTATGTCAAAAGAATTCCCGACACCATTCAAATCCCAGACAAGCATTCAGATCCTTTCAGTTTATTATTCCATCATTTCTTCCTCCCCTTTCTCCCCTTACGACAGTTAGATTCATGCAGGAGTACATGTCATTAGCACTGGCACCCTCCAGTAGCTCACCCAAAGCTGTCATGGTTCAGCCACAAGCCTGGGCACCAGGCGCTGGTGAGCTACTGGAGTACAAAGGAGGAGGAAGGAAATCACAGCCAGTATTGATTCTTTCTTCACCCAAGTGCCTACGTGTGCATTTCCAACAAGGGTCACTAGATCTGTGAGAGTTTGTGTATTACGTTTTTCATTTAATTTCCCCTCTAGCCTTTGGTCCTAAGCACAATTGTAGCTTTTCTCTCTTCTCTTTACTCTTCCACCCGCCCATTTCCTGCACCACCCCCCTCCCTCCCCTCCATCTGCACAAAAGAGAGATCAAACCTGAGATCTTCCAGCACTATGTGGCTTAATGCCACACACCACATGGTGCATTTATCCACTGAACTATTGGGCAGGATTCTGATCACACCAAAAACATATTCGATGCTAGATTCTTGTTGAGTGCACTGGGTTTTGTAAAAACATTAGCTGATGACAGAATTATGGAGCTGTCTGATCTAATTGTACTTCAATAGAAAAACTTGTGACATTTAGTTCCGTTGAATGTCCCTGGCTAGTGAACTCCAATGTGATGCTTTTGTTGTGGACTTTAGTTCTTTCACAAATCTTTCTATTTGAAAGAGTCATTGTGCAAATGCTGGTAGGACTGTAACAATGGTGTTGTTTGCACCCACAGTGATCGTATTTGATTTAAGGCTGTTTTATCCACTCCAAGGTCCTGAATCATACATTGGTTGATATAACGCTGGCAAATTCGTATAGCCTTTGCACTCCAATAATTTCCAAGATAAATTGAACGCAATAAATCTGGTATAAAGTTTGTCTTTTATCTTGCATTTTTTTCAGAGCCATTTGTGCTCCTCCTCCACTCTGTGATGTGCACAGTTCTGCTGCCGACAGGGCAGGTTGTCCTTTGGTGCTCCTGTCACTGGAAAATTCAGCCCAGATTGGCTGCCCCTCAGATTCTTCCATTTCCTCCCCCCCCCCCCCCACACCCACCACACACACTTGTCTACCCTCAATCCCACAGAGATCAGAAACTCTTCTTGCAGGAAACTGTAAGATTTTGAAGTTTCAAATAAAAATGAATCTGAAATGTTTGCTCTTCGTACATTGCACAGTTTGGCCTTTGCCCTGTGGCCCAACAACTGCCAGATTCTGAATGTTCTGAAATGCTTGAGATTCAGGTGGAATTTCACCCTAACCATGTTAGGTAGTTACATACTTTGCATATTTCACTCCAGGCACTAAACGTTGAACCTTTTGATCCATATTACAGTACAAATTATCAGACTGGGAACAACACTGTGCAAGCAAAAAGTTGGTTTTACATGTATACAAAACTTTTTCTGTCGCTAGTTTTTGTATTTGGAACTTTACTGCTTTCTGCCTTAAACCAATTTTGAGCTCCACCCTTCACTCCCCCCGATAATAATTGCTTACAACCAATAAACAGTAAGTGTGCCCAGGTTTCTTATGGGAGGTCTGCCTTCTTCTACTCTCTCACACCTGCCACATCTCCATATTTACCTTGCATTC
Organism: Callorhinchus milii; assembly: GCF_018977255.1. Classification (NCBI taxonomy): domain Eukaryota; kingdom Metazoa; phylum Chordata; class Chondrichthyes; order Chimaeriformes; family Callorhinchidae; genus Callorhinchus; species Callorhinchus milii. The sequence goes on from NW_024704742.1 coordinate 37,495,227, forward strand.
ATTGCATTATTTAAGAAAAGTAAATTTCTATGAAAGAAATCTATTATGAAGTACACAGAGAAACCTATAGAAAACAAAAAGTCTCATTTACCAAAAGGAATGGTGGGTCCAAACTGGGTTGATTTGAATTAATGCAAAATGCCGGGTTAGTTTGAGGTAAATTGTATCCAAAACAATGAGGGATATTTGTGAGTGTATTTATTGTTCCATTATTGACCAAGACATTTAAGTTTTATTTATTATGCGTGGAATGCCAGCCAATCTAGGACCTTTATATTCATTGACTTTTCCTCTTGCCCCATTCCATATTCTCAAAGCCTAACCTCCAGAGGTCAATGCCAAATTTCCATTAAAAAAACCTAAACAATCACACAAGTGCTGGTTGGTACTGTTGTCAAATACACTAATGTCTTCACACTACAGGGCACCTTCAGTAAACCTTAACTCTTGTTTATTGCACTTTTTTCTATTTAAGAATACAGTATTTGCAGTGCTCAGAGAGGAGTGGGCTGCTGTTCTGCCCGTTAACTGAAAGGATAAATGTGTACAGTATAACAATGTCATTTTTCCCGACCAAGGTATTTGTTACTAGACTAACTCAATGTATTTTTGAACCATTTTAACAATTTTTTCTTTTACATTTGAAATATGATTGATCTTTGTGTCAGCAAAGTTTTTTTGCATAAAAAGGCTTGGATGCCTTGGTTGTATTGAAGACTTAATGCATATGATTTTTTTGTTTCAATTTCTGGTTGAATCAAGTAGAAAACGTTTGTTCTTCCACCTATGTTTTTATGTTTAAGATGCTCAGTGAATTTATGAATTACTTTTTCTGATGTGTGACTAAATATCAAGGGTTAATGATTGCCTTTCCTCAGTAGATCTCAAAATGCATTTCTTCATAAATTATTGGCAAACCAAAGTACTTTCATAGAACCACCATAATAATCAGAAGCTTGGCCTTCAGAGTGATTCAATGCATTATATAAAAACAACTGAGAAATTCAATTGGTCTCTTGGCTAAACTAACTCTGGCAAAACACCATTAGTGGCACATCTGATCAATTTTGCCCATTCTAATATTCTGAACCTAATGGGTTATTTTAAATTGTGCATTAAAATGTTATCAAAGGTATCCACTACGAGAGCATACATTTTAGAATCCACAGAGTTTCCTTGTTAATGATAGTTGAAGAAGGTTCTGGATCAGGTTGTGCTTAAAAACTGTAGACGATTGAGTTTTCCCGAGCTACATTGACTCAAAAGTAAATGTATTATTGGAACACTGGGAGTACCTGCTTCTTGTGATTAATTTGCAAGCAGACCCAGGCAATTAATTTTTTTTAAAAAAAATGCAAACTGAAGGTATTCTAAAATGGCAAAATAGCTTGCTCTGTGACGTTGCTTAAGTTTCAAGAACTGAATCATGCAAACAATCTGTATTTAGCCAGTTTCAGTAAGAAACTTACACTCTTGGGCTTCAGTAAATAATTAGTGGTCTCATACCGTGGAACAATTTGCTGCAGATCTGTGGTGAATTTAATTTGTTTTCTTTGTGTAAAACCTCAACCTGATTACTTCCAAAAGAAGCTCTTTTAATAATGATCTACAACATCATAGTGATAGGTGACAAAATTGTTTAATTACAGATTCTTCCCCTTTGACAGAAATAAATGTTTTTCTGTAAAACAATAAAGGTTTTCAAAAAAAAGATTTGTCTTCATTTTGTTCCAACTGTTGTACTTTTATTTGGTTAAAAGGAGCAGGAATCCAGAAAAAGCCTGAGATGGGCACAATAATTTAAAAGGAATTTAATTTAATTTTATTTGTTAGCACCCTTGCCTATGAGTCAGAAAGTTGTGGGTTAAGCAACCATGTTGGGACTTTGAAGTCACTAACTCCAGTTTGCTTTGGATGAGATATCAAAAACTGAGGACCCATCTGTCTGTTCAGGTGGACATTAAAGAGAGGTTAATGGCACTGTTCAAAAAGACATTAGAGTTTCTCCCAGTGTTCTGACCAACAATGCAACCAGGATGGAGATGGCATGGATGTTTTGCTGTGCTTTTATAGTTCTAGGTACCCTTGATTAGAATTCCAGAATTATGTTGGGAAACCATTGAGCCTAAACTGATGTTAGCTCCTCTACTGGCTTTAACTCACTTCCCAATTTCTTGGAATATAGTTTTTGCCTTTTTTTCTTGGAAATTCCCATGTCTGAATTGAAATGCAAATTCTCTCGCGACATGAAAGTTTCTATACAAATGTAATTTGTTGTTGTTGGCCACACTGGAGTACTGCATCTAGTTTTCGCCACCTCACTTCAGGAAAAGTATTAAAGCCTTAGAGGGGGTACAGAGGAGGTTTACGAGAATGATTCTGGGATGAAGGGCTCGGTTATGAGGAGAAATTGGAGAAGCTGTTTTCATTGGAACAGAGAAGTTTGATAGGTGTACAAAATTATGAGGAGTTTCAACAGGGTGAATAGGAAGGTTATTTCCATTCATAGTGAAATTAGTGACTAGGGGATATGATTATAAAATAGCCACAGGAACAAGAAAAGGAGAACTTGGAAGGAATTTGTTCAGGAATTGGAATGTGGAATGCCCTGTTGAGTAAGTTGGTGGAGGTGGAGTCAACAACAACAACAACAACTTGCATTTATATAGCGCCCATCACGCTAGGTAGTATCCCAGAGCAATTAACAGTGGCAGAGTCTGACCCCAAGCCAGGGGGAGAGAAAGGGGGGAGGTGACCATAAGCACGATCAAAAAGGAAGGTTTTTAAGTGAGATTTGAAAGTGGGGAGGGAGGGGGCAAGGCAGAGGGATTGGGGGAGAAAGCTCCAGAGCTTTGGAGCATGGTGGCTGAAAGCACAGTCATTGATGGTGGCAAGGAGGGGGCAAGGGATGAACAGTCCATTGTGGCTTTCAAGAGGGAAGCAGACAGGCAGGCTTATGAAAGAGAGTGTCTTGAATGGGTATGGGGCTCAGGAATCATTACTGAGACCACCACAGAGGATTGACTTGATTCTGACATTCCAAACCAGCATGTCAACTTGGAGCCAGATCAACACCAAGGGAACCCTGCTTCCTACTCATTCCCCTTTCGTGGAGGACAGAGGATTTGTCGAGGGCTTGTGTCGGCCTATATCTCACGCCTCCCATACAGGACTTCAGACAGCAAACAAACCATTGGTTTCATATCCTCTGTGATAGTTTCACTCTTAGAAAATCACAGCTAAGTCTGATGCTTGGCCCTTGCTCAATTGATGTCTTCTGGAGCTTAAATTGTTGCTTTGGTAATGCAATGCTGTGAGTCTTAATGAGAAACACAAAATCCTTTCTTAACAGTGCAACACTGGAATGTTATATAGATCCATTAAACCAGGATAAACAGAACATTAAACAGAATAGTGTGGTTATGGGCTGTGCAATAAAACTGGTGTTAGAAGTACTGGCCCAGTTTATTCACCATATAATAATCCTTGCATTTGGTATGATGTAATATCAAACATCATAAAGCACTTGACAATTGATTGCACATTTGTAGGCAAAGTTAGCAGTCCATTGCTAACTTTTTTTGCTGTGTTCAAAATTGCTGCCAGTTTGCTACAGGACCAGCCATAACACTTAACAGTAAGGCATTTTGAGATGTCAATACGATAGAACACTTAAATTTACATTAACAGTAAATAAGATCAAGACTAACAGAAAAACCTGATGACATTAACTTTTGAGAAATTAGCTCATAGAAACATGGTAATAATGGAATATTGGCTTTTAATTAACTACACTAATTGGAACACAAAAAAAGTCTTTGTATCTCTTTATAATTTGTAACTAATCTCTGGGAAATGTTAAGGTTTTAATGCACGCTGTGCACTCGGTTGTTTGATGTCTTTGTAACTTAATCTCTACAGTGGACACCCTTCTTCATTTCAGCAGAGTTTGAACTGAATCATCAATATTCAACACTTCTTGAACATAAATCTCTCATATGAGTATCAAGTCATTGATGTGTAGGTGCAGTTCTGGAGTCAGTCTGGCTGAGTCCTTTTCACCTACTTCCACCAATAATTACACACTGTACAATTGACTCACTGCACTTGGTTGTCAACCATTGCTCATTGGATGTGAATTATCTATTTTTAATGAAGAAATTGGGCTTTTTGCATTTGCAAGCAACTTGGTTCAATATGAATGAAAAATAAGATAACAAATTCAGCAGCATAAAGACGCCTCTGTCGAGTGACAGAACTAACACACCAGGTCATAAAAGGGTTTTAAACACGGTCAATGAGGAAGCAGGATTGGGAGAGGGAAATAGGGGGAGATATTGCGTATTGTGGAACACTGTGTGCAATTGGCTGCCATGTTTTGCCCACAAAATATACAGTCAATTAATTTTACAGTATATTTTGTGAAGCGCTTTGAGACATCTCGAAGGCGTGATAAGACACTGTATCAAATGCAAGAACTATTATTATTATTGAAGGTTCTGACTTGGGCTGGGTCAGTGTTGCACAGAAACCAGTCACCCACTGGTATCAATTTGTGATCTTACTCAGAACAGGAAGATGCTAACTGTGAGCTTTGGCCTGTGAGCTAAGCAGTGAGGGGACAATAGAGGCCCACAGTGAGCTTATCCAACCCTGGGCTAGAGAGGTAAAAATAATTCTTGATAACTTTCTGGTACCAGGAAAGAATGGTTGAATTCAGGAGAAAAGCCACGATGGGAGAAAAGAGTGAAAACTAGTGCGAAGGGAAAAGGTATTCACTTGGGTGAGCTAGCAGAGGGTGATTGTCATCCTGGAACCATATTGCCATTAATAGGTTAGTGACTTCAAGAAAGGATTGAACTGGAAACTCCATGATAGCATTAGTCTGGCTCTGTTGATCACACCTCAGGGTCAGATATTTGTGGGTTCAAGCCTCACATTGGATCTTTGAGCTCACAGTATAAGCAGATACACCAATGCAGCGCTGGGGAAGCGCTGCATTGTGTGAAGTACTGTCCTTTGGATGATATTTTAAACCAAGTTTGAGAAATCTTGTTCCTTCTGGAGATGGCATAACAGTTTACCCAGAGCTGCAATTCATGACCCACCAAGAAACAAAATAAGCTCACTCTACATGTTACAATCATTTGGCGCAGTTGATATAATCTCGCCTTTTGAGTCAGAAAGTAGTGAATTAGAGCCCCAAATCAGAACTTGAGCTCCTGCTTTGCACTGACACTCCAGTGCAGTCCTAGAAGAGCATTGCGTTGTTGGTGGTGCTAATGATGCTATGACACTGTACAAAAAGTGAAGGAATTTGCTCTCAGTGTCCTGGCTCACAATCGGCCAGATTTTCTATGAGAGACAATGTGAGGAGAGAGTTGGAAAAGGCAATTAAAATAGACGATTTATAAATTCAGGTAGCATTGTCAAAGACATGATGGCCCTCTTTCTATGTTGAAAATTTCTATAAATTAGTCACTCACCTCATGACTGTTTGTAGAACACTGCTATACAAAAAAAGTCACTACATTTGATATTATTTACTGTGAAGTACATATATCTCGATTTTTTGACTTGATAAAAGTAAAAAATGCAAGTTTCTTCTTTCAACGTCTAATATGTAAACTTTCAATTCAAATATTCTGACATTGTTGTTTGCAGCTATGAAACATCTGTGTAGTGATGTTCTTTAACAGGGTAGTGGAAATTCAGCTTTAAAAGAAAAGTGCTGACTCAATAAACCCTTGTTTGATGTGTAGGTTTGTTAGTGGTGATCCCAAGAAATGAAATAATTGCCCTAAAAGTAATTTACATCTTGAACACATTACAGCATTGTATAATAGGGAAGATATTCATGCAGGAAGCTCCCTTTACAGAACCAGGTACTGATGTGTTGTAAAGTAGCATGAGGAGGTTGAAATGGAATATGCGCTTGGAAAGATCTAATCTGGACCCATTTCAACATTATCTGGCCATGCACAACACTTCTGACCTGATTTATATTTTGTAGCCCAAAGCTGTTATGTGCCCTCATTTCCTCATAATATCTTACAATTTGATCCCTAGACAATTACTGAACCATCCAGCCCTGTGGGTTAACCTCAGCCATGGTTGGCTGTTCTAATCTGGCTTTGGAGGTATTATGTAAGGACATTCTTCATGTCTTTCTTCATATCCGCAGACATCGGGTCAACTTCTCCACATATGTGGATGACACCCAACTATCTCTCTGCCTCCACCCTCGATTCTAGGACAACTGCTGTCCTGACAGAATGTCTGCCAGACATCAAGTCCTGGATGTGAGCTAACGTTCTATAGCTGAACGTCAACAAGACCGAGGCTCTCCTGATTGGCTCCTGTTAGTGCCTCCACACCTCAGGCACTGAGAGCATCACCATCCAAGGATGCACACTTCACCTCACTGAGCCAGTCTGGAATCTTGGCATCTTGTTTGACCCTCAACTATCCTTTCTATCCTACATCTGCACCATGACCTGCTCTGCCTTCCCCCACCTCCACAACATTGTCCGACTCCGCCACTGTCTCCCACCACAGGCTCCTGAGACCCTCATACATGCATTCATAACATCCAGGCTCAATTATGGAAACTCCCTGCTTGTCGGCCTCCCCAACTCCTCCCTCTATAGGTTGCAGATCATCCAGAACTTTGCAGCCCGTGGCCACTCCCACACCAGGTTCCGCGATCACATCACCCCCATCCTCACCCAACTCCATTGGCTTCCCATCACACAGAGGATATAGTTCAAGATCCTGCTCCTCACATTCAAGCCCTCCATGGTCTTTCTGCCCCCTACCTCTGCGACCTCCTAACCCTCTACCAACCTGCCCGCTCCCTCCGCTCATCAGGCCTGCTTCACGTCTCCCACCTCGTCTGCCCCAACATTGGCTGGTGGGCCTTCAACCCCTCTGCCCCGACCCTCTAGAACTCCATCCTGCAATCCCTCTGCCTCACCCCCTCTCTTGCCTCCTTCAAGACCCATCTAAGACCCTCCTCTTCAACCATACCTTCGGTCACCACCCTTCCCCCTTGCCCTCCAATCTCGACCCTCAGCTTGGGTCCAAGCACTGATTGTCCAGCACCTTGGTACGTCCTCCCGACGTGAAAGACGCTATACAAATATAATTTTGTTGTTGTTGTCTAAGTAATTAAAGGTCGTTCAAGCATAGGCGCCCAGTACTACAGTTGAACCCAATCTAAACATCGACCACTTTCCAGCAGGGTTCACTTGATAAGGGGAAGGAGGGAGAACACTGGCTGAATGACTGGCCTAGGCCTGTTGTTTTACTCCATTCCCAGCAAAGATCAACTCACTGCACAGAGCAGAGATTGAACCTGGGGCATTTCTGATGTGTGTGGCCCAATTCTGTGGTAAACAGTATGTTTCCATGGAACCAGCTTGTTATCTTTAGTTCTGAAGAAGATCAACTAATGAGTGTCCGTAATAATAAAATAACAATCCTTGAATTTGACATTGTGCCTTATATTGTTGATGTGACTCAAAGCACTTCACAGGATTTTACTGTGGAATGTAGTGACTGTTTATTTGTAGGCAACAACAACTTGCATTTATATAGCGCCCTTCATGCATGGTAGGATCCCAGAGCACTTAATCCTTTCATTACTCAACATATATCTATAGAATAAAAGGTAAATCTTTTATTGCAGGCTTGAGACTAAGGGCACAGTATTCTATCCCAGTAACTCCAGATAACAGTTTTTCAGGAATCATGATATGAACTACTGATTAAAACTGAATAAAAGTTAACCTTCAAATTGTGGGAAACAATAAAGTCCTTTGACACACGTTAAAAAAATTAAAGCCAAGTTGTTTTGGTCAGACGTTGAAAAGCAATGGTGTGGTCTACAAATTCAGAGACACAAAGAGAAAGGCTCTCCACTGGCTTGGTCTGTAAAAGCATTGATGCAGCCCGAGAGTATACAGACCAAAAAAGGTACATGCTGGAACGTTGCTCTGTGCTGCATTAGTCGGTCTCAACGATGCAGCTTTTGGAGTGCTACAGTTCGATTTAATTAGATCCTGGTTTAGGGAAGAGAAGATTAGTTGCTCCTGATTATAATTAAAAGCCTCTGCTGTGAAATTTATATATGTATGTAGCATGAGGAGGTCGAGTAATGGAAGGATCAGACTTGTCCGTTATGCCTTCTGCAATTGTATAACCTGCTGATGCCCAGACATGAATAATGGCCAATTGGGCTAGTTAATTTTTGGTCAGCCAGGTGTCTGACGCATACAGATACACCCTGCTTACCTACTTCCAGAGAATATTAGTCGCAGGTTGGCAGGTTTAACCAGCTCAAACCATATAACTTGCTTCAATTGTCATAACTTGCACTAGATACACAAGGGTGCCTCTGGTCACTGCTTTATAGCAACAACATTTTTGCACTTATATAAAACCTTTCACATAAAAGAACATCTCAAAGTGCTTAACAACGATGGAGTGGGAATCCGAGCTAGGAGGGAGAAGGTGGCCTAAACTGCAGTGAAAGATGTTTTTTGATCATAGAGAGGGAGCAAAGCAAAGGGATCAGGGAGTGTCTTACAAAATCCTGGCCCACAATGACTGGTCTGCTCCTCCAAGGTCTGATACAATCGGGTTGGCATGAATTAACAATGCTTCTGAGTACAGAGGACCTGCCTGCCTCAGGAACCAGGCTACCAAACCATCACAGAAGATCGACTTGATTCCTATTTTCTATTACCAGTCGTGGCACCTTGGAACATATTTATATATTAAAGTTGTTCGTTGATGGGTGTATCGCTTTTCAGGAGTAATATTTCCATCAAAATAATTCGGTCGCTCAATCCATGACTGTTTGTGGGACACTGCTGTGTGCAATTGGTTGCCGTGTTTTGCCCACAAATATACAGTCAATTCACTTTACAATATATTCTGTGAAGCGCTTTGAGACGTCTAAAAGACGTGAAAGGCGCTTATACCAAATGCAAGGATTATTATTATTTATGTATTGGCCGTTGTTTCTCTGTTGCCACCAACATTTTTGATTGTGTCTGAACCACTTCTACAATGTTCACATACAGGTGCTTGTTGCAGCAGCAGTTGCCCACTTCAGAGCTTCGTAGCTTTGATATCTCATTACACACGTAGAGCGAATGATTACTCAAGTCACTACATGATAATCCCCTGCAGCTCTGGAGACCAGTGAGAAGATCAAAGACTGCCTCTGCCTGGAGCAAAGAGCTTTCTTATTGATATGGAGCACACGGCAGGGATTTACAGTGTTGGCAACTCTAAATGGGCTCCATGCTGATTCAGCAGTTTTATCTGTCTGGTATGTAGATGAGTAGAGAAAAATCAGAGCAGTTACAGTCCAATTGGGCCAAGCTCTCTTTTAAGCATGCATGAACATGTGAAGCAAAGCCAAAGCACATTAAAAACAAAAAGCGCTCAGTGTTGTCTGATGTTCGCTCAGTTTACAACCTGCTGGGAACAGACATTCCCTGGGTTCTGACTGCTGAGCGCTATTGCTCATCAGACTAGATTTTCTAGCTTTGAATCAGCTCTAAATCATCGCCCAGAAGGGTTGTTTCAAGCTTAGAGCAGAAAGCTTCAACTGACAATTACTGATGCGTTTGGGGGTAAGTACTGCTCCAACAAGCCTCTTCTCAGCTTCCAGCTAAAATAAAGGTAAAGGATTTTCCAGGTTTATGTAAATAGAAAAAAAATTCAAAGAATAAAAAATTCAGAAGAATCTTGTGACAACAAATGTGTGAATGAAGATTGCAAACAGCAAAGTAATCCCAGAACAATACTTCTGGATGCATCAAAACAACAAAACAAGAAGACACAGGTTTAGGGTTGCAAAGGGTAATTTAGGACATACACCAAGAAACATTTCTTTACCCAGAGGTAATTAAAGACTGGATAAGGTTACCAGGATTTCCAGAATACCTACCCTACCATTGGGAAGACGGTAGGGGTTATTCTGGAAGGATGAGATAGAATGGGCTGAAACGCCTCTTGATCTGAACCAATCTTGTGACTGAGTAGAACGCAAAAAGAAGAGTTAAGAATATTCAAAAATATATATATTTTAGGAGAGTTTTGAAGCCAGGGAAGTGAGGCAAAGAGATTTTTCAGATAATTCCCGAGGGAAGGGACATGGTGAGTAAAGATTCAACAACAATAACAAATTACATTTGTATTGCACTAACATCGGAAGGACATCCCAAGGCGCTGAGTTCAGTTACTACTGTTAGGACTAGAACAAGTGAGGAACAAGCAATAGACCAGAATTGGAGGACCAGAGAGTAATGGACAAGGGAAGTTGGGTTAAAGAAGAGAGATTTAAAAATTAGGACAAGGAGTTTAAAGTCAATCCATTGGGGCACTGAGAGCCAATGGAGCCTGACAAGAAAGGAGGTGACCAGTGTGCAGAGCCTAGTGCAGGAAAGAATATGGGCTGCAGGGATTTGGATGAGTTGGACAGTTTGTAGCGATTTGAGGTTATGTTCACAAATAGTTGCTAAATTACATTTCTTTCCTCCCCTCCAAATTTTTCCTCCTCTGACTCTTGGCTGCTGGGCAGTTCCACAGTAATATCCACTCTCAAATTTCATATCTGAACCCAAGCAGTAAATCCCTTGGCATATGGGTTAGAGCACTTGCCTAACAAGTGAGAGGACCTGGATTCCATTCCAGGGAGAGCGAAAGCTTAGGCATATTTCCTTATTCCACATGCCTCTGTTTACCTTGCAGTAAGTAGGAACTCCAGGGAGTAGGTAGAATTGACTAGGTTGTTAGTCAATTGGTGGATCGCTTTCCGGGGTAATAATCTCTCCAAAGCCCCCCAAATTGGTTACTCAATCCACAACTGTTTACGGGACACTGCTGTGCGCAATTAGCTGCTGCGTTTCGCCCACAAAATAAAGTCAATCCACTTTACAATATATTCTGTGAAGCACTTTGAGATGTCTCAACGACCTGATGAAATACAAGGATTATTATTATTATTAAATGTTATCAACCCATTCGACCTTCAAACTCTATTCTTTCCTCATTCAATTTTAACCGGGCTGTGCTTGATATCAATAAGGAGTTGAAGCTTGGCTGATTTTCACAAATCCTAAGCTCAGGGCAATGCATCGGGCACCTTCTGCCCGGGCTGAGATCAGCTTGTTCAGCACAGGCAGAAACACAGATTGTGTTTCTTTTTCTGATCAGCTGTAACATATAGGACAAGTTGAGAACAATGCTATGATTGATACAAAGAAATGACCCAGTTATGTAACAAGTCAAATGGATTTTGTTTCCCTGCAGCAGAACTTGTGGAGTCCTGTAGCATATTTTAATTAGAGCACTTGGCTCCGGGGTTCGATTCCTGGGCAAGGCAAAACCCCAGACAAGTCTCCTTACTCCAAACTCCTCTCTTACCTATCTTACATTGATAGTTGATTGGCGGCTCGTTTTCCGGGGGTAATATTCTCTCCAAAAAAAAATAATAATTTGGTCACTCAATCCACGCCTGTTTGTGGGACACTGCTGTGCATAATTGGCTGTGGCATTTCGCCCACAAAATACTCAGTCAATTCACTTACAGAATATTCTGTGAAGCGCTTTGATGTCTCAACGCATGATATGATAAGGCTCCGTATCAATAACAAGGATTGTTATTATTATTACAGAATATCGCCAGACTGCGGCACTACCTCACCCCTCACGCTGCTGAAACTCTGGTCCACGCCTTTATCACCTCAAGGCTGGACTATGGGAACTCTCTCCTCGCCGGCCTTCCCGCCACCTCCCTCCACAAGCTGCAGGTCATTCAGAACTCTGCAGCTCGTGTACTGTCCCGCACCAGGCTTCGGGACCACATCACTCCCACCCTCGCTCGCCTCCACTGGCTCCCCATCCACCAGAGGAGCGAATTCAAGATCCTCATCCTCACCTACAAGAACATTCACGGCCTCGCTCCCTCCTACCTCTCTGACCTACTATCCCCCTACTTACCTGCCCGTACCCTCCGTTCCTCTGGCTCCGATCTGCTCCACATCCCCCACCCCAACCGTCCTACCATCGGTGGCCGGGCCTTCAGCCTCTCAGCCCCTAGGCTCTGGAACTCCATCCCCCAGTGCCTTCGCCTTGCCTCCTCCCTTTCCTCCTTCAAGGCCGGTCTCAAGACCTTTCTCTTTGACCGTACCTTCAGCTCCCCTCTCGACTCTCTACCCCCTCCTCGCTCCCTCCCTTCCCTCCCCTCACCCTGACCATTTCCCCGCTCCTCGGGTCCTGATCCAACTGTACAGCGCCTTGGGACGTCCTCCCGACGTGAAAGGCGCTCTATAAATGGAATCTTGTTGTTGTTGTTGTATGAGCTCAAAGTCTAGATGTGGGACTTGAACCCACAACCTTCTGACTCAGGAGTCAAGAGTGTTACCATGTGAGCCAGTCTGACACTGTACTACAACATTTGTAGGATGAGAACATTAGGAGGGTCAGCAGGAGTGGTTAGGTTCCCCAATATAAATGTTGGATGTGGGCCTTTTTTGTCACCCGGGTAACCTATCCAAACCAGACTGAGAATTCACATTTGCATGCCACCTATTCATGAAATTTCCTGTGTCTGAAATGGAATGGACACTCTTTCCTCAGGGCACGCACTCGGCTTACCTAATCATAGAAACTTTGAGGTGCAGGTTGGCAAGAACCAAGGTTTGGGGCCCCCAGAGTGTGCATTTGAGTACTGCTGGAAATTATCCTGTTAAAACCAAACAGTTATCTTCCCACTGTTTGTCCAGCTTGGATCATTACACTCGATAAGCATTTGGCTTCAGAGTTAACAGGAGCCAATTTCAATGATACCCAGTGTCCTGGGACTTGGTGGAAGTGGTGTGGAGTAGCAGAGGTTGGAGTGGGGTCTGTGGGAAGGAATGGACCAGAGCACACAGAGTACAAATGTGAAGCTGCCCAGGACATCCCCACACACGTGGGAGTCTGTAGGACTGTGGTTGCTCCCCTGCCCAGTTACAAATTCCGCTTCAACTACTGTCAGCGGGAGATTGAAATTGGGACAACTTTCCCTTCTGTAACAGGTCTAACATAGAATGAGCGTCTCAATGTGCCCTAAAAGGTCAAGGTGGCCCCATAAAACAAATGATATGCTTTGTGTTCAAGTCCTGACCAGCACATTTAGCACTGTCTTTGGCTTCCAGACAATCTCAGTGAGACAGCCCACCATCCCCCAGGAACAGTCATTACGCCTTACAGTGAATATTATGAAGCGCTTTGAGAAGTCCTCCTGCTGTGAAATGTATGGATTATTATTATCCCTGTGAATTGATGGTGATGCAGTACTTAAGTACTAGTATGTTGATTTAATAACTCGCTGCTGCTACTGTTACACTCAATGCCTGAGGTGAGCATCGCCCCACTAGGTTGGACTTTTCTTTTCTCCTCTGTTCTGCCAGCAGTGCTGTATTCTAGATTCGCAAAGGCAGAGCACACCCTGCAGGCAACTGTTGGCATATGGTTGAATCCCGAGTTGTAACTGAACAGGTGCAACAATCGACCTTGCGTTATTGGATGGATTAAATTTGTGCGACTAAAAGTAATTTCTTAAGGCTGACAGGTTACTGCTATCAGGATAGAGGGTATAGGCTGGCCCTTTTTTTTCGCTGGAGATGAGACATTTAAGTGGGATCTAATAGAAGTGTTTAAAATTATATTTTTTGATAAGGTTAATATAAATAGGCTGTTCCTATTGGCTGGGGAGTCCATAACCAGGGGACACAAATGTAATATTAGCAACTAGGGGAACTAAACGAGAATTTAGGTTCAACTACATCACGCAGAGTGTAGCGAGATTGTGGAACTCGCTGCCTGAAGCGATGGTTGAGTCAGTTAGTACAGTAGCATTCAAGAGGAAGTAGTCCTTCACGGGAGGGAGAGAGGAATATGGGAGGGAGTAGGAAATGATTGAAGACTCGTGTGGAGTATAAACACCAGCATGGACTGGTTGGACCGAGTGGCCTGTTTATGTGCTGTACATTCATTGTAAATTTTTGTTTTAATATTATTAATATCTGTAACCTAATTCCCATGTCCATCCAGTGCTGACATATCAACAACAACAACAACAAGATTCCATTTATAAAGCGCCTTTCACGTCAGGAGGACGTCCCAAGGCGCTGCACAGTTGGGTCATGACCCGAGCAGGGGGAAATGGTCAGGGTGAGGGAGGGAAGGGAGGGAGCGAGGAGGGGGAAATGGTCAGGGTGAGGGGAGGGAAGGGAGGGAGCGAGGAGGGGGGAAATGGTCAGGGTGAGGGGAGTGAAGGGAGGAAGCGAGGAGGGGGAAGAGAGTCGAGAGGGGAGCTGAAGGCACGGTCAAAGAGAAAGGCTTTGAGACCGGCCTTGAAGGAGGAAAGGGAGGAGGCGGCGAAGGCACTGGGGGATGGAGTTCCAGAGCCTGGGGGCTAAGAGGCTGAAGGCCCAACCACCGATGGTAGGGCGGTTGGGGCGGGGGACGTGGAGCAGACCGGAGCCAGAGGAACGGAGGGTACGGGCAGGTAGGTAGGGGGATAGTAGGTTGGAGAGGTAGGAGGGAGCAAGGCTGTGAATGGCCTTGTAGGTGAGGATGAGGATCTTGAAATCAATCCTCTGGGGGATGGGGAGCCAGTGGAGGCGAGCGAGGGTGGGAGTGATGTGGTCCCGAAGCCTGGTGCGGGACAGTACACGAGCTGCAGAGTTCTGAATGACCTGCAGCTTGTGGAGGGAGGTGGCGGGAAGGCCGGTGAGGAGAGAGTTCCCGTAGTCCAGCCTTGAGGTGACAAAGGCGTGAACCAGGGTTTCAGCAGCGTGAGGGGTGAGGTAATGCCGTAGTCTGGCGATGTTCATATTGGTTATCACCAATAACTTGCATTTATATAGTGCCCTTCATAGGAACATAGGAACAGAAGTAGGCCATTCAGCCCTAGAGCCTGTTCCTTCACGTAGGGTAGTGTCTTGGAGCACTGTGTCAGGAGTGTGGTTTAAGTCAGATTGGCAATCACTAAGAATGAGACATATTAAAAAGCTATAGAGCTGTCAGACACCTTGATAGTCTATCCACCTGGATGAAGGCAGATGTCCCTTGAATAGTTGTTCAGGAAACTCTGAGGTTTGAGACAACAACTGGAAGGCTTTAATTGCAGTCGAATGAGATTGTGAATACCCGTTCATAAATCCAGTGCCTGCTATTCACTGTGATTGGTATGCAGAGAAGTAAGCAGCTGCTCCTCAAGCACCACACTGACAACTGGTGGAACCATCCCCCAATAGGTACTATTAATATTTGCATTAGATATAAAATGTTATCACATTGTTGAAACATCTCAAAGCACTTCACAGGATTTACTGTAGTGTGTAGTGATTGTATATTTATAGGCAACCACGACAATGAAACTGTTCATAACAATAACTCACAAACAGCTAGGAAGTGATTGATCAATTTTCTCTGAGGGATTGTTGTCCAAGACACCAGGAGAAACTTCCTCCTCTTTTCAAATAGTATCATGGGATGGCCACATGAACAGGCAGACAGGACCTTGGTTTAACATGTCATTTGTAAGGACAGCACTTCCCATATTGCAGCACTTCCCCTGGCAAGGCATTGCAGTGTCATCCTAGACTAGAGCAAATTGCATTTAGATAGCACCTTTCACATCAGGAAGGTGTCCCAAGGTGCTGGATAGTCGAGGGTTTGTACCCGAGCTGTGGGTTGGATTAGGGAGGCGTGGTGGCCAAGGGAGGGACGGTGTCGGTGTGGGAAGAAAGATGACTGAAGGCACAATCAAGAGGATGGTCTTGAAATGGACCTTGAAGGAGGTAAGGGAGACATTACACCTGAGGCTGGCAAAGAAACTCCTGGATGGCATTCCAGAGAGTGGGGGCAGCTAGGTTGAAAGCTCAATTGATGGTGGGGTGGGAAGGGCGGAGGATATGAAGTAGGAGTCTAAGCAACTATAGACAATGAACTCAAAGTCAGGCTTGAACCCATACCTTCTAACTCAGAAGCGTGAGTGCTACCAACTGAGGCAGACTGACAGGGTAGGGATGTGTGTCCGAGCTGTGGGCAGAGCTGAGCGGTTCTGCTCACCAGGAAACTTGCAGGGATTTCCTAATACCTGCTATCCATCTAGTCAAGCCTCAAACCTGCGCTTGGCAGATGTCAAATGATGAATAGTGGCTATCCTTATTGGGATGGGGGGTTGGGGGAAGAGGTAAGTGGAGTTTCTTGGGGCTGAACAGGCTCCATAGTATCTATTTGGTAATGGAATGTCAGAATCGAGTCAAACTAGCCCGACGTATAAATGGTTTGCCTGGTGTGGTACTGAACCATTAAAAGAGCAAGATGGTCTCAAATTCAATCCCTGTTCTGTGCTAAAGCAGCTAATCTCAGACACAGCAACAATTACACTGCAACAATTGGCATCAACACTCCTGAGCTATGAAGAGGCAAAATTCAACCAGAATTTCCCTTCGAGATTGCCCCCGGTGTCCCTTTGTTATAAAGTATATGTGAACGTTGGCAGAGGATAGGTCCTGGTTCAGTTGTGATGTCCCCAACACTTGACTGCAATTACCGGTGAATCTCTTTGAGACATCATAGGCATTACATCAAATACTGAGAATTATTATATTTTGTTTATTATTTATTATCAATGTTTAAAAATAAACCAACCAGTGTCACTAAGCACTGCTCTAGTTACAGAAATTGCAACAACCTTTAGCATCGATTAAGATTTGTGAAAAGTTGAATGGTGTAGAAATCAAGGAACACAGGATTGTACTCGACCAGAAAAGACCACTGTCTAGCCCCAAAACATATGTTACCACAAATTTTTATGCACACATCCAAACTATAATAATGATAATAATAATAATCTTAAATTTGATACAGCGCCTTATCATGTCATTGAGACGTCTCAAAGTGCTTCACAGAATATACTGTAAAGTGAATTGACTATGTTTTGTGGCCGAAACACTACAGCCAATTGTGCACAGCAGTGTCTTTCAAACAAACGTGGGTTAAGTGACTAAATCATTATTATTATAATTTATTTATTTATTTTTGAAGAGATTATTACCCCCAGAAAGCGATCTGCCAATCGATTAACAACCAGGTTCCTACTTACTGTTAGATAAACAGACGCTTAATGAGTAAGGAAGCTTGCCTAAGGATTCGCCCTGCCCAGAAATCGAATATGGTTCCTCTCCCTTGCGAGGCAAGTGCTCTAAGCAATACTCTACAGGATTCAATATACTCTAACCAATATATTACTGGACTATCTAGCTATTAAGCTATCAAAGAACATCAATAAGTTTTTTGCGGGTGATTCTCTGCTCTCTGGCAAATGTGTCATCACAAATCCACGTCACCAGGTGGATAAATTTCCCATTATAAACTCATGCCACCATGGTGGATAAAGGTACCCACCAGTGGACTATCACGACAACCTTACCCACCAAAGACACAGATACTACTAATAATAGTAATATTAACAACAATAATAATAATCCTTGCATTTGGTTTAGCGCCTTGTCAAAAGCAACAGCCAATTGCGCACAGCAGTGTCCCACAAACAGGAATTAGATGACAGTTTGTAGAGTTACTCTCTGTGTAGTTGAATTGTAAGATAGTAAACCTAGATATATTGTGTGCAGAGAATCACAGTTATTATCAAATGCTCACTCACATTGCTTACTGCAGTATAAAGTGAAAAATGACCAGCGTTGGTTTTGCACCACATTCTCTCCTCGAACAGACACAGAATAAATTATTGACTAAAACGTTCAATGTTATCATGGGACAAAACCTTTGGTGTCAGTACCTTGGAATCATATTAGCATCATATAAAGTGGATCTCACCTTTGGCTGGCCTATCCTTGAGACATAATTAACTCTACTAGCTGAAACGTTAATGATACCGTAGAGTAGTATAGTGCAAAGTGCTTACGCCATTGCATGCCCCATATCATTTGTTTTAAAATAGAGCCCAACCTTTCACGGGCAACCTTACTCTTAAAGATTCTTCTGTAATGTTCAACGATGACCTTTGGTGAAAGCAGATAATGTTCCACTGATGTCAGGCAGGGGAGCTCAGCACAACATGCTGACTTGCTGTCATTAAATTCCACATGATCCACAGCCAACGTGTTCCTTGTCAAAGCACTCATATTACAAGCTGTCCCTATTGGCTCACTTGCTCACGGGAATACCCACCAACTAATTGAGGTACATGGTCGAGGACGGCCAAAATCCACTGGTTTGTGCCATGGTGTTAAGGGCGCTATATTTGGCCAAAGAAAGAAAGAAGCAACTGTGGCCTCCCTTTAAGGTTTCAGTTATTGACTTAAGGGAGGTAACTGGTAGAAATAAAAGTGCTGTGAAGCTATATTAGATCTCAGCATTATTAAATCCAATCCACTTTGTTTTATGATCCACATCATTCCCTGTAAAGAACTTTGGGAAATATTATCCTATATGAAACACACAAGGGCACAAGTTATATAATATTGTAGTAGTCCTTGCATTTGATATAGCATCTTATCACATCATCAACGCATCTCAAAGCCCTTCACAAGATTTACTGAAAAGCATAGTAACTGTTTATTTTGTAGGCAAACGTGCTAGCCAATTTGTGTACAGTAATGTCCCACAAACATCCATGAAGTGAATGACCAATTTTATCTGGGGAATTGTTTACCAGGACACCGGGAGAAACTCCCTTCTCTTTTTGAATAGTGCCACAGGATCTTTAACGTCCAACTGAACAAGCAGACAGGATCTCACCTTAACGTTTGAAGGGTGGCACTTCTGACAATGCTGCACACCCCCAGCACTGTATTGGAGTGTCAACACCAACAAATTATATTTGTATAGCGCCTTTCACGTCAGCAGGATGTCCCAAAGTCAGAGATTTGGACACGACCAGTGGACTGTGATTAGGAGGGATGGATGGCAAGGAGGGTAGGGGTAGAGGGTGACCACAGTTGATGAGGAAGGTCTTGAGACAAAGCCTTGAGGAAGGCAGGAGAGGGAGCAAAGTGAAGAGACTGTGGGATGAAGTTCCAAAGGGTGGGGGCAGCGAGGCTGAAGGCCCAAACGCCGATGGTGGGGCAGGCCGGGCAGGGGACATGGAGCAGGCTGACCCTGCTGAGCTGAGGGAGTGGACAGGTTGATATGGGGTTAGCAGGTCATAGAGGTAGGAAGGAGCAAGGCCATGGAGGGCCTTGAAGGTGAGGACAAGGATTTTGAATTCTATACTCTGGGGATGGGGAGCCAGTGGAGCCAGACAAGGATAGGGGTAATAGGGTCACGGACCCTGGTGAGGGTTCGGGGGTCGTGGAGTTCTGAATGATTTGCAGCTCATGGAAGGAAGAGTCAGGAAGACCGACAAGCAGGGAGTTGGCGTAGTCGAGCCTAGATGAAACAAATACATGGATGAGGGTCTCGACGGCCTGAGAGAAGAGGCAATGTCTGAGCGGGTCGATGTTGCGGTGGTGGGGGAAGGCAGAGCGAGTCATGGCACGGATGTGTCAACCTAGACAATGAACCCTCTTACCTTAGGAAGGTAACTAAACAGCATCACTGAGGTGTAACCTGTTTGGAACTGCATCAGATATAAGGATCTGCATATTAACTTTATATTATAGCTTAAAGCTCATGGAATTAACTGGAACAGCTGGTACGCGATGTTAAACAGTTGAATCTCTGGTTGCCAGTGATAAATGGAGCTCCAGAGGGATGTGTTCTGAGTACTCACTGAATGCTTTTCACACGGATAATAAGCAATTGCAAGGCTGCAGATTGCCATAGGAAAATGTACAGGATTGAAAAGAAACATTGTGGACCTTTTAGTCTCAATTGAAATCTTCACCAAATAACCATCTAATTCCCTTCTGAATTTACGCACGTTAACCCCAAGGTCTCTGTTCCATTTAGTACGTACTTGATTTTTTTTCCCCGAAATGTATAACCTAACATTTATCTGCATTAAATGTTATCTGCTATTTCTTTGCCCAATTTACCAGTCTTTCTATGGCCTCTTGAAGTTGCTTATACATGTTAACTACAGTCCATTTTTGCATCATCTGCAAATTCTTCTGAGCTGTTGTTCATGACCTCTTATTCAGACGACCTCTTATTCTGAGGGCTATTCTACAATCACTACTCAGGGGAATGTAAACTAATTTTCATCTCCTGTCTTGCTAATTTTGTACTCTTGCGATTAAAGTCCAAGTTAAACATCTCTATATTATCCATGGTTCGTATTCAGAAAACTGGATTTTTCTTCCTCTCCACTGAAAACAAGGTCATTCCTTTGAATATCCTTTAATACGTGATCAAGCTCAGCACCTTCCTGAACCTTTGTCAGTGCATCAAATGTCACATTGGATAGTTAATGTACAAAATAGTCACTGGGGTATTGGTCACAGGATGAATTGGAAGAGATTCTGTTTGTTTGAAAAGTTCTGAGAATATGGCAGGAGGAAAAATATTATGAGGTGTTTTGACAGTGTAAATAGGGAGAAGATATTTCCATTGATAGGGGAGTATCTAGGGGACATAGGTATAAAATAACCATAACAGCAAAAGGAGAACTTAGAAGTAATTTTTTCACTTCGAGCAGTAGTGGTCACTGGGGTGGCCCATGGGGCCATCAAGTAGCAGCCCGCGGCCATTCATGCTAGTCTAGGTAAGGCCGTGTTCGATCAATACTGTGTTTTCAGTTTTTTTCTTGATTGAATATTTCTTGATTATAAGCATTTTGTGGGCATTTGACCCACAAAATAGTCAATCCACTTTACAATACATTCTGTGAAGGACTTTGAGACTCAACAATATGATTAGCGCTATATCAAATGCAAGGATTATGATCGTAAATCAATCAAAAAAATGTATCTTGTTTGCCGACCATAAAGGGCCGGGTTGACCTAGAGAATTGTTGGGATATTGAATGTTCTGCAAAGTAGTTTGTGGAGGTGAAGTCCATTGTGGCTATTGAGAGGGGAGCAGGCAGGTATATGAAAGGGAGGGATCTAAAGAGTATGGGCGGGGCAGTGGGATTGAATTGCTCTGTGAGCCAGTACGGACTTGATGGTCCTTCTGCGCTTTTTCAATGAATTATGCTGAATATCACACTATCCTTGAAAAATACACTTCATTCTTCACAATGCTCGTTTGGAGGAATAATAAACCTTGCATTTAATATAGCGCTTTTCACGTCTTCTACATGTCTCTAAGTTCTTCACAGAATATCCTGTAAAGTGAATTGACTGTATATTTGTGGGCGAAACATGTTATCATGAGGAGAATACCCTCATCTCACTTGAGCCTAACCCCACAATGCAACACAATACCAGTTTGAGGGTGAATACCTTTATTTCAATAAAACAAAATAAATCATACTTCTAAATACTGATTGACACCAAAGATGATTACTCCTCTCCCGATTCAAAACTTATTGCATTTTACATATTTTGTGACACATTTGACAAGTCACAGCTACACTTTTCAAAACTGTAAATTTCCAATTGTAACCAATGCAATTAAAAGGAAAACTCAAAACGTTTCGGATTTTAAGAGAAACTCATTTCAAATAAACAACGTTCATTTAATATGGTATTTAACTTAAAAATAATTAAATTGTGTCTTGTTCCCTCTGCATTGAATACTATTCCACTGTTAAAATGATGATTTTTTTAAAAAAAACTAGGCATCAGAAACTGACATAACAGACCAAACAATCATAAACAACAAATTATGATTTAAGTTTTTTTGTTAAAAAGCAATGATTTTGCTCTAACATGTTTACAGCTTTTTTTGTGTGTGGAATGAACCCACATGGATCTTGTTGATTCACTGTTGTTTACCGTAGGAATATACAAAAGTAATGAAGAGGATTTTTAAGTTAACTAACACTGCAAAACAAAAGAATATTTCAAGCACAAAAAAGTCAATTGCAATTCCAATACACTACTGCATAGGGTGTAGCAAATTAAATAATAGGGTGTGTTCTGAATACTCAATGTCAACACGTTCTTATTGCTCGGACAGGACTGGAGTATTCTAGGTCCTTTCCCTATCACAAACTATGGTCATTCTCCAACCACCAGATCAGTGCCAATGCTGCTTCCAACTGGATGAAGTGTAACCTAGTTTGAAACCTCCCTGAGATACCCCTAAAGGGAAGAACATAGTCTCTCAAACACACAGAAGAAGGATCAGACTTCTTGTGCGTTGAAATGCAGATGTAAGCTCTTTTGCAAGATGTAAGGCTCCCATACATTCAGAAATAAGGACCACAATGCAAATACACAATTGTATATCCACTTTGATCATTCCTGCCGCCCGATAAAACACTCAGATATCCAAAAAAGGACGATACCAAAAACATTCACAGGTAAATTTGGGATTGTGAATAAAAATAGGTATTGTATGTAACGGCTATGTAATATCTGCTGAAAAAGTGTCATCATTTGAGATATGCATTGTTTCCTAACAATGGGATTAAGGAGGAATTCACAGGCTGTTTGTTGGAGCAATGGAATTAAGTCATCCAGTAAAAATCCATCTTGGAAATATAATTTAATATAGATCTAACTCTTACTCCCTCCAAAAACATCAGTCTTTATATTACTGTGAAACAGAGCACAAAGGTTCAGTCTGCGATAGAGCCAGGTCAAGAGCAGAAATATACTGATTAGTGATCAAGCAATTTACAGGAACACTCAGCATTAAAACATGCTTGCAGTTTTGAACATAATAAAAACTTCCAAAGCATTTATTTAAGTGTAGCACAGTCAAAGGTGGTGCTCGCTGATCCGGGGCTGTGCACTGCTGAGCAAGTCACAAAACTGACGAATTATTGCTTGGTGAATGTCTCAAAGAAGCCCTGGGAAATTATACACAGCTTAGAACCTCAGCAGAAAGCACAATATGTGCAGATACTCACCACTCCTAAGTAGTGAAGATGAAAAACAGGATGTAGAGAAATGTATTAAAGTATATGAAATTTCCTTTTAAATAAAACCTTTACCAACAACCTACAGTATGTTTTCAATGTGAAATACAAACCAGAAACGTTGTGTAGTGTCACATTTCACTTAGTACTATAAAGAATTTATTTCTCCAGCATGTGTGACATTACTGCGTCATGAAGAACAATTGCCGCTGGAAGAACATTAACACTGCGACAGCGCAGCTCGCTGTGACTGATGACGTGTCTGATTCACACCCACGAATAAAAGCGTTCTATCCGCAAAAAACAAATGCTTCCCATCCACTGCAACGCAAAACACTTCACTTTCGGGACACAGTTTTACAAGATCAAATTCTGCTTTTTGGAAATCTATATACACTTCAGACGCCAAGCCAAATCAGGACAAATTTGTTCCTCTCCTCAGTGAGTAACAAGCGGCAATCAGACCAGAACTTTTTCCTCTGGGAAAATTATTCATCTTGAGAGGGCTTCATATTCCATACACCAGATTTCAGGTCACATGCAGTCAACTACATTGCTGGATCCTTGTCCCACGTCCCGGATTTGGTTAACTAGGCAGCCACACACAGCAACTCCAGCTCCTGCCCTGCAGTGCGATATGGACCCAACCAACTCCCACCTAGAATCATTAAAGAACAGAAGAAAAACAATTGAACCAAAACAAACATCGCAAGGTACACCAACTCATACAATCATTTAACTTCCTCCCTCTTGGGGAAAGCTGATGTTTAGCATTCCAGTGCCCCAGGTGGAGGAATGCAGGTCCTGCTTCATGCTATATTTATATTGTAGATGTATTCCAATGCTGCTGCAGATTCACCTCCTTTTACACTGAAAGGTAGAATCCACAATACAGAGGAAGGAGCAGTTGATTTCTGGACGGTAAAACCGCAATTTTATTTTCAGGCTGTGGACCTTCAGCACTGGATGAAAACTGCCAGAAAGCTTTATTCTTTATTGAAAAAACGCAAATTCAGCTGATTATTTCTGACAATTTTGAAAATAAAGTGAACTTGGCATTGATGCCCTGTTCACCATCTGCTCCCCCTGTGTTCCCAAGACCATCCTTGATCATTCCTGTTGTTGAATTGTTCCATCACCAGACTCATGTTTACTCCCAGTCCCCATCTAGAGTCTGAAATCCCCTGCTGTAACACCATCATCAATAGCATTGAGAAAATTACTTTGCTATGAAATGCAGTTATTAGAAGAAATACAAATATTGAATATACAATATCAAATAAGTGGCAAAATAATTATCTAATTAATGAGATGGTCAAGACATTTAAAACAACTTGTGAGCAACTAAAACTGGTCACATGCCAGCACCAATTTCAATACCAGAATTTACACACAAGCATTTCAGAAACAAAGTTTCCTACCGTATTATTTGTTTTCTAACAGTTAAACATGTTGCAGTCAGAGTGGTGCAAATCACCCATACGGACCAGAATAGCACAGGGCTTTCAGAGGTTCACTCATGAAGTTTAATAGCTAAAAGGGTTCCGTTTAACACCAGCAGGGGGCAGAGTGGTTCAATGGACAAAGCAGCAATCTTCCCCATCGTGTGTGACTAGGTTCCCGCTTATTCTTTGTAACACGGGAGAAAAGCAAGGAGGAAAATCAGGTGGAGAGTCCTCCTCTATTGAAGTGAATGCTTCCAAATGTAGCGTTCAGACTAAGTTCAATCTATCTCTGGGATTTCCATGTGTAGGTGGGACGCATGGAATTCTCAGCATGGGGGTTTGGATACTCTTAAGCCTGGTGATGGGTTTCCGCCTGCATCAGCCAACCAGGCTGACCAAAAAAGACGTTCTGCTTCTCAATCTAAGTTCAGCTTCTCAATTGTCAATCATCTCAGGCCCTGGGTCAAAATCTAGTCCAGAAAGGGGCTGTTAGGTGGGTTTCCACAAACAGTCGTGGATTGAGTGAATAAATTATTATTATCCCAAGGCGCTGGACAGTCCAGCATTTGCTCCTGAGCTGGGGATGGGGGCCAAGGAGGTGGGAGGCTGAGGGTTGAAAACATAGCCAAGACGCAGTTAAAGAAGATCGTGAGGCAGATCTTGAAGGTGAGGGAAGGGGCTAGTCAAAGGAACTCCTGGATACAATACAAAATGACATTTGTAAAGCGCCTTTCACGTCAGGAAGACGTCCCAAGGTGCTGGACAGTCAGAGATTTGGACCCGAGCTTGGGGTCGGAACCTGCTGAGCGGACAGTTTGACATGGAATCAGCAGGTTGCAAAGGTAGGGAGGGGGCAAGGCCATGGAGGGCCTTTAAGGCGAGGACAAGGATTTTGAACTCTATCTTCTGGGGGATGGAGAGCCAGTGGAGCCGGGCGAGGGTGGTGTGATGGGGTCACGGAGCCTGGTGCGGGAGAGGACACGAGCTGCAGAGTTCTGGATGATCTACAGCTTGTGGAGGGAAGAGTTGGGAAGGCTGACAGGGAGTTGGCGTAGTCGAGCCTCGATGCGATGATGGGAGTTCCAGAGAGTGAGACAAAGTATTGTAGAACAATAGAATCAGCAATGCAGGCGGTTGGTTACCTGTTTATCATCGGATCATAGGCTTCCACTGTATTCAGATACACGTTGCCATTGTGGCCACCGACTGCAAAGATTTTGCCCATTAAGGTTGCCACCCCAACTCCACCACGTGGCGTTGTCAGCTCGGCTACATACTCCCACTTGTTTGTACGAGGATCAAACCGCTCCACAGAGCTGAGTGGAGAGTTGTCGTCAAATCCACCTAAACAAGACCAAAGAGAAATGAGTCACCAGCAACCTGCAGAGGAGAGATAATACATCAAGGTGGTGGCACAGTACAAGATGCCACACAGCAGAGCAATACAAGTTTGAGCGTGTTATTCTGCCATTCTAGATCTCAGCAGCACTGCTCCAAAGAGCATGGAGTAAATCCTTGCATTTGATACAGCGCTTTTCACGTCAAAAGGACATTTCGAAAATGCTTGAAAGGATTTACTGCTTTACCAAGGTGTAATGACTGTGTATTTTGCAGGTGAGTATACAGACTGGTTGACAGATTTCGAGATATGAAATTAGAGACAAAGTAAAACTAAAAGGTTGTTAAACAAATCAACAACAATTTCCAAAAAAAAATTAAAAATCTGTTTGCTGTGAAGCGCTCTGAGATGCCGTCCGGCGTGGAGGGCGCTATATAAATCCAAGTTGCTGTTGTTAAACAAATCAATCATATCATCATCATTATTATTATTATTCGCTTTCTTTCTTGAAGATAATGATTTGTGCTGAGCCATGTACATCTGGCAGTCCTTCGTTACTTTGCCTAAGTGACCCAGATTCCTCATATGAGAGCCTAGACAACGAGTGCCAGAAAGCTATTCAGCCACAGCAGCGACCACAACAGAGCGTAATCCTGTCTCCACCCAACATCCACGCAAATAAAGGAGAGAGGCTGATCCTCTTGCAATGCTGCCTCTCTAGCATGAAGCTATTAACCAACTTTGCTGTGGAGATTTTTAAATTGTTAACGCAGCAGGTAGAGGAACAAATCCAGGCCCCAAATCCCACTTCTCCACAGGACATAATATTCAGTAAATAGCTGCCTTCCCCTTTCTTTTGTTTCTCAAGATTCCAATGGGAGCATCCGATAAGAAGACGGACATCTCAAAGACAAACAAACTGTACAGTCAATATAGCTACACATCAAACTAAACCAGGCAGCTATCACAGCTACCTTAGGCATCCAAGTTTGCTTGATTTATCACTTTTTCAAAAAAAAACTATTTTTCTACAAAAGCTTGTAAAGACAAAAGCTCAGTTCTTATTCCCCTGATCCACTTTTGACAAGTCCTTTGACTTTTTCATCAAGGTATTGATTCTATGAA
Source organism: Callorhinchus milii (assembly GCF_018977255.1). Taxonomy (NCBI): domain Eukaryota; kingdom Metazoa; phylum Chordata; class Chondrichthyes; order Chimaeriformes; family Callorhinchidae; genus Callorhinchus; species Callorhinchus milii. Next base: position 37,522,147 of record NW_024704742.1, read on the forward strand.
CACGTGTCAGACAGCGGCTGACCAAAAAATTAATTTAAAACTAGACAGAAATGTATTTTCTTTTGTGGTTGCCAGTCACGCTGAAGATAAGAAGCTGAATAGATTCACTAACATAAATGTCTGACTTTTATGAATTATTTTTAAAAACATCACTTATATCCAATATAAAAATGATATAAAAATGCCTAGGGATTTTTTAGTTGGGATAGCCTACTTAGTCACTATTAGTCACTATTCACGGCCATGCCTTATAAGCCCTTGCCACTCACTCATCTGGTTTTACTCTTCATCTCAGGAAGCCTGATAACTCCGAGCATTAGCTAGCTGCAAGAGAACACAAACTGCTGCTTCTAATGCATCAGCAGGGTCAGTCCCATAACAATTCAATGTAGTCAACACAAATAGAACGAGCAGGCATAAGCTCATTTATAATACAAGAGTGGTATTTAGATCTCCATGCCTGAGGGGTGATAAATAAAACAGCGAAGTTACTGGGAAGAAAATCATTAAGAAACAGTAAGACATCACATCACAGCTGGGGCTCCCTACTGAAACCAGCTTAAATTATATAATTTTTTAAAGAAAAAATACAGATTTTTTTAAGCTATCGAGTTAATTAACAAATACGTTTGGCATATTGAGCAACTTTGTATAACTAAATTATACAGCCTAAGTCTGGATTTAGATGAATATCTAATAGGAGAAATATGAAAAGGGTTTGGGGGGGAAGGGAAAAAGGCAAGAGAATGCGTCTAAACAGATACCTCTTCCAGTGAGCCTGCAAAAGCATGATTGGCTGAATGGCCTGCTTTGTACTGTAAATTTCTATATCTATAATGCTTTAGTTTGCCATGGTTCATAAAACCACAAGAGAGGTTTGGATGAAGAAGGTCCTTTGGCCCCCTTGATCTCATCCTTTAGAATACCCACTCTACCACCACAGTAACAACTTTTTATGTTAAATTAGTCCAGCGCTCTGGCCTCAACCACCTACTCCAGTCATTAATTATTCTCTAAATAAAGAGATACTGTATCCACAACTGTTTGTGGGACACAGCTGTGCACAATTGGCTGCTGTGTTTCGTCCACAAAACATACAGTCAATTCACTTTAGAGTATATTCTGCGAAGCGCTTTTTGACATCTAGAAGACATGATAAAGCAATATATCAAATACAAGGATTATTATTAGTAGTACTTCCTGGCGTCTGTCGTGAAATTGCCTGTTGCAATCCGAAATGTGTCCTCTTGTTCGGCTGACTATGACAGAGATGTAAAATAAATCTTATCTTGAGGTGCAATATGATGATTTTCACAGGATTCCTTTATAAGGAAACTGAAAATATTTCACAAGGACATGCAGCCACAACACTGCAATATGGTCAACTTCAATACTAGGGCACCTGGTTTAGAAATGGTTGCATGAAAGCTTAAAGATTGCTGATTGCAGAATTGTGGAATTTTTATTCCACAAATGTGCCCATTACAAACTTGATACTCACCAACTATGTACAAGCAGCCATTGAGTTCACCCACTCCATTTCCAGCCCTTCTTTGTCCCATTTCCTTAATTTCCATCCATTTATCCAAATGGGGATCATACCTCTCGACACTGGACAAAGATGCCACCCCATCGTTACCGCCAACAGCATATACATAATTCTAAATGCAAAAAAATAAGCGAATGGATTAAATGAACAGATTATTCAAAAGTGAGCAAGATATTTACATTTAATTGCCATGTTAAGGCTTAGAAATACAACATTTATATAGCGCCTTTCATGTGGGGATATGTCGAAGTGTTTAGCGTGTGGAATGCATCTACACAGGAGATCACGGAGATAGGGTGGTGCAACTTCATGAGCGCATATGGAGATGAGGATCTTAAACTTGATCTACTGGGGTAAATGGTGCCATTAGAGCCAGGCAAAGACTTGCGGAGACTTGTGCGAGAGTGGGCTGCTGAGTTCCCACTTAATCTGGTGTTTGTAGAGGATGGTGTGAGGGAGGGCAGAGAGCAGGGCACTGGAAAAGTTAACTCTGAAGGTGCCAAAGGCTTTGTCGAGGGTTTCAGCTGTGTTGGAGCGTGAGGTGAAGCGGCAACACAACAGAGTTGAACAGAGCAAACTTAAAGGTTTCTTTTGAGCAATCCTTTAGAGTTGTATATTGTTAATGTCAACATCTAAACATCTGCAACAGTTTTCTGAGAATGGCTTTAGAAAACTTACATTTTGGACACTCATAATATTGAATGTAGTGGAAAACTGATGTAGTGCTTACCCCAAGTGCAACTGAACCTACACCACCTCTCGGGGTGTTCATTGGTGCCACGCTACTCCACAGGTCTGAGCCAATGTCGTACCTCTCAACATCACTGAAGCAAGTATGATCATCCAGTCCTCCTATAGCATAAATTGGACCACCAAGCGAAGCCAGTGCAATGCCCCTCCTATAAAATGACACACCTTATTTATAATTTGTACAAAAAACACGCTTTGAACAATCATCTTTGTGAAACAATCTACTTCAGGGAATGGATGCTCTATAGCAAATAACCACAGATAAGAAAGCTTACTTCGAAAAGCGTATCGGCTCTCAACTCGTTCCCTAAATAAATCATACGGTCAGTCTCACGGGAAAACTGCCCGTAAGGGCTTATCCACACGATACTAATCTAAACTCAGTTTTGAGTGAGGCAGGTGTGTGTGCCCTAAATGAGCCGTAAAGAGCTGCTGTTTTCGGCTCTCAAATGATCTAAGTATGGTTCAAAGATGGTGGCGATCAAAGCTTTTCAGCTGATTTTGTATATTACTATTCAAAAGTATAGGAGAGGTATTTCTAAATGCATTTCAATGCTGTACCTTAAATCGGAATGGAATCTTTAGGAAGCCTGTACTTGTGACCCTTATGTTGTTATAAAGGCAAAAGTTAAAATTGCTATCAGATGAGGTAAGCTATGACCAAATGCCAAGCAGGGATTTTTTGACATGCCCGAATGGTCTTTGTTATTGCTTGCTTCAGATCCTGCATCTGTGTGAGCTCATTTAGGGCACACACACTTGCCAGACTCAAAACTGAGTTTAGATGAGTATCCTGTGTAAAAGCCCTTACAGGCAGTTTTCCCGTGAGACTGACCACATGATTTATTTAGGAACCAAGTTGAGAGCCAGTGCACCATACTAAAAGCACAAATCGAGTGAGCATCTAGACTGAAAGCGTGTCTGTTTAAAAGTGCATCTCTACCTTTTAGTATTCATGGAGGCTTTCATCATCCATTTATTTGTCAGAGGATCAAACATTTCTATGCTGCCCAAATGTTCGTTTCCATCATGCCCTCCAACTGCATAGACTTTTCCTATGGTTCAACCACGCAACACCGTTAAAAATGTACACGATCATCAACTTAAAACAAAGTCAGCAAAGCGCTTCAAGAAATATGGTTTGAAATGTTATTAACCATCAACTGAGATTACTCCAACGTGCCGTCTCCTGCTGTTCATTTCGGGACCAAAGAACCAGCTGTTTCTGCCGATTGAATAACACTCAATACTGCGGAATGGGTCACCCGCTCCACCTCTGCCACCAACACAAAATAACACACCTGCATGGAAGTACAGAGAAAAGAAACTCATTAAAAGTTAACCACACAACACCAAATTTGGACAGCAAGACGAAAAATAAACACGTATCTTCTGCAAACCCTGATGTGCACACTGCAGTAGACTGTAAGGTCAATGGAAGAACTACATATTCATTCCAGTACATGTCAAGGCCTCGCTATTGATACATCTACAACTGAATGCACAGAACAGTAAAGTAACCTACCTGTCCAAGAAAAACAGACATCTGTTGGGGCAAGTAAATATTTATTGTCATCTGTTACCTTGGTAAAGCACCATACACAAGTTTAGTTATTTGACAGATAGTCGGGTTACATGAAGGCCATTCCGGACTGTAGTAAGAGATTAACCTTGATTAACCTTGAGTCAATAATTCAACTAGGCATAACTCTTAAAATAAAATAGATAGAATTGAGTTGAGGGAAAGGATTAGTATCCTGGTCAATTACACAGTTCCTGCTAATATTGACTTTGTGATTTGAAATGCCTGGTGTATTTCAGTTGCATAGTTGCTATTTTTGGACGCCTCGTTACAGTTCCAGGATTCACTATACCAAAGGATAATGCAAACATTTTTATAAAGTATTTGATAAAATTTAAANTTTTTTGGAGACACCCTGTTTCCCCCACAAAATATACAGTGAATTCACTTTACAGTATATTCCGTGAAGCGCTTTGAGACATCCTGGAAGATGTGATAAGGCGCTATATCAAATGCAAGGATTATTACTTACCCAATTTCAGAGAATATTATGCACACATTAGAGAAAACCAAGACTTGGGGACCACAAAGTATGTCTTTTGGGGTACTGCTGGAGTTTAAGCCTCTGAAGCGGCAGAGCTTACCATTGAGAGCACCATTCGACAAGCTTTCTGCTGCTTGGTCAGCTAGGACTACCCTACTTCTCAGGGATTCAGTTTGCAAGGTTAATAGGAGCTGAGTGGGAGGAACCCCAGAATCATCAATCTTCCCCTCCAAGTCTTGCTCTGCCCACAAAATATACAATCAATTCACTTTACAGTATATTCTGTGAAGCCCTTAGAAACACCTCAAAAACATGATAAGGGGCTATATCAAATGCAAGGAATATTATTTTTATTATTAAGTCCTAATGATAAGCCAGGCTGGCTGATCTGTGATCAGTATACCATAAAGCTGCAGAGGATGGTCAATGGTTGGTCATTTGACATGTAACAATCACAGGCCTTTTCCTCCAGCGGGTGATGGCATGTATCAGGAACCCCTGTGAGCTCCCTTGTGAGCAGCACAAGTCGACATAAAATGTGTAGGAGCATTGTCAACATCCTCTTACCCACAGCTCAAACACACATCTCATTAAGCAATGGTCCTGACATGAAAAGTGCTGTACAAATGTAATTTGTTGTTGTTGAACCAGTTGCAAGTGTGGAGCTTGATCAGCAACTGTTTACCTCTCTGCTTACCAATCAAGATTAACCACATGAAAATGCCTTCACATAATGAAATTCGGTTTCTTAAAAAAAACGAATTTTAAAAAATGTTTTTTCTTTATTAAATACTTATTTTAATTAAATCCTTGCATTTGATGTAGCAAATGGCTTCTCCTGATCAATTGGTTATTCACATTCAGCTGTTTGTGGATCATTGCTGTGTGCAAATTGTCTGTCACAGTTGCATACAAATAAAAGTCATTAACCTTTACAGCAATGCCTTTAAACTGCTTTGAGACGTCTTAACGATACGATAAGGCACTATGTCAAATGCAAGTATTATTATCAGCATCTTTCATGTCAAGATTACAGTTCAGAAGCGATAGACATTTTTTTCCGCCAACTTTCTCCCCCATTTTCCTAAAGAAAAAAAAGCTGCCGTTAATCGGACATTAACGCTGACACGGTCAGCCCTCCTGTACTTATCAAAGTAATCATTCTCATGCACAAATCTAACAGTGAATGCTGGCAGGCTATTCACCCCTCGAGGCTTCCCAATAAGTCCAATCTCGTCCTCACCCGATGTCTAGCAATAGGTATTAGACATTCTATTACAACAATCTATTTCTGCAAAGTCCATGCGGAGGTGGGATGGTTGCAATTCTTAATTTGGTTTGGATTCTCTTAAGCATGGGGATTGGTTTCTGTATGCGTCAGACACCCAGCTGATCAAAAAAAGCTGTGGCAGCCATCTGAGCATCATCACAGGCAGCTAAATCAGTACAAACTAAAACCTTCTGGTTTATTTTGCTCAACGCTGCATTGTTGTGTCTTTTTTTTTAATTCCCCAATGGGGAAAAGCTATAAAAATTAAATGTAATAGATTCTTATTCCTAACAGCAGCTAAACATCTACGTTTTGAAGTAAACAGAAATTGATTCCGTGATGCAGGACCTCTCAACAACAATAAGATACAACAGACTCATCAATGCACCAAATATCGCAAGGAAAGCATGGTCTGCTGAACCATCTACTGTAGTCGATGAAAGCAGGAGTGACAATTTTAGGTTCTGGTTTGAAAGTAATGATTGCACCTTCTTCAGGTCCATATTACACACCACCATTAAGAAAGAGCTGCGGCTGGAATTGCTGTTCATCTCTAGTTTTCAAGAGACTTTGATATCCACAGTAGAATGCATCTCATTAAATTAAGATCAAACTTGTATTACCAGCAGTGTGTTTTCTAGGTGTTGTACGTATGGAGTACTCAAAGTCTGGCACTGGCATGTTGCTCAAGTGAAGATGATAGTTCCTCGCTTCATCCAACAGGTCTCTGCATTTCAGATTCTGCCTGATCATGTTGTCTTTGGCCACAACTCCCATAAGGAAATCAACGGGTAACAAGGGCAATCGAACCTGTTGGCAAGTGCACAGAAAACATAAGCGTGGAACAAGAAATGATGATTCAGTTCACTCTTTCTAAATAATCTAGACTTTAGATATTTGATTATCAACAGTATTTCAATCACATCAAAATCCACCTGCTATTCCTTATCCCAGGTTAACCATAACAAGAACTTGCATTTTTATAGCGCCCTTCACACAGGATAGCGCCTGGGAGATAGCAAGACAAGCATCGACTGTGTTACAATCACCTAACAAACTATGTTCAAACATTGATCCTATCCAGGTGGTTAGCAGATCAGAAATTATCTGTCTTCGGAAATTACACTATTTTATCATGATTAAACAACTTTAGCGAAGTTGGGAGAAAATGTGAAGATCACAAGTGACATCAAAAGTCTAATTGCCACCTTTTTTTTTTGCTTACAACCCTGTACGGCCTGGAACCCAAGCAAGGGAGAGGTGGAGGGTGGGGGGAAGTAACCATAGGCACGGTCGAAGAGGTGGGATTTAACACAAGAATTCAGAACTAGAGACATCAAAGGCTTTCACCATGTTGGATTCATTCTAAGATTCTCTTCAGCTCTTCTAGTTTATATAATTGTGCTGCTGTGTATCTTTATGTGTCTATCTTATTTTATTTAATCACTCTTGGGTAGGAGTTCCACCTGGGTTTAGGTTAGCTCTATTAATGTAATATTTCGGAGCATCCAGAATTCTTAAAATAGTCCAATTTTGAAGCGGTTTCTCTGTAAATTTAAGAACTTATGCGAATTGCGTGCACAACTTAATACAAGAAAAGTTTCTGAAAGCCTTTCGAACTGCACGAAGAGAGTACAAAAGATTGATTTTCTTTCCTTTTATACAAGGCAATAAAAGAAACTTTCTCAAAACAGCCAGAACAATTGACCCACTGTGCTGGTTCTATAGAAATTCTCTAATGTAAAACCAGATGTGAAGAACAAGGCTCCCTGAGCAACCGCTTTCCGCAAGGGCGTCATTCATTTCTGCATCGGGACAACATCTTTTTTAGGAAGGGTTTGAATTCAGTTTTGAATATGACCATTAGACTCTTGATCTAGTCTTGTCTAGCATCTCCACTGTCAGTTTCCAAGACTTCTAGAAGGAAACACCAACACTTTGCGTTTATATCGTGCCTTTCACATGGAATAATATCTTAGAGCACTTTATTGTGATCGGGGTGTGTTGACCATAGACACGGTCGAAGAGGTATGTTTTAAGGCTGAACTTGAAGACTGATTGATAACAACATCTTGCATATGTACGGCACCCTTCACGCAGAGTAGTGTCTTGGAGCAGTTAGAGACTGATAGAATGAAGGACCAGACCTGTATAAGACAAAGCTAGATTATAAGTCTTCCTTCTTCACCTTCGCTATTCACTATATTAATTTATTGCATAAGTACTACTTAGTAATCACTGGGGTTCAAAATGCAGTATTTACTAAAATGGCAATTCAGATCCATCCCGAAAATGGCGATCCCAACTGGTAAACAAAGTAGATCACGCTCAACCTACAGACTCTCGTAGGTCCCACGAGACATTACGGATGCATTTCCTTCCTTTGGTCTTCAAGTACTTTAGTGGTAATTATAACCCACCAGTACCAAAATGTCTGTTCAGTCAACTTCTCAGAAATGCCCGAGATTGCTTGAGAGGAAATGTCCCATTTGATATTGCTCTATCCAGCCTCCTATTTTCTGAGCTCTCTCCTAACCATAAGCATACAGTGTATCCGCCGATAGGGAAGCAGGAGAATCTCCCTCCCACCCCAAATCTAGCTAATGCTGTTCAAAGAACTAATACAACAGCCAAGTCCAAGAAAGCTGTGTAGCCACTTACTGAATCACACGACATTTGACAAGTAATTAGAAAAACTGTAAATGCTGAAAATCGCAGGGTTCTGAAGAAGGGTCACATACGAATGTTAATGAATCATTTCCGATACGCTTTGATCCCAAACCCTCTGGGACGCTACCCTACTTGAGGAGCGCTATATAAATGCAAGTTACTGTTATTATTGATCAGTGTAAAATTCCCACATTTTGGTTTCTGAAACTATTTGACATCTGGGTCCCATCTCTAACCCATTGACACTCCATACATTTAATACCATCCGAGAGGAAAAAAGATTCCCATTCAAAAAAAAAACAGAAGGCTCATCCTTAACCACACTGAATCCTTAACCACACAGACCATGTCAGTGAAACCACCAGCCCAGAGGTGAATGCAGCACCAAGCCTGTGTTGCAACTCTCCCCCAAATCAGTTTCGAGGGAGAACAACATATGATTATGACTCTTTTTCATGCATACAACACTGTATATTCTGTAATGTATGACAGTGTGCTGCAAACAAAGAATGGCTGTGTTTAAAAAAAAGTATAAGGAAAATTATTTTTTTTAACCCTCACTCGCCTTTCCACAAGCAACCCATAAACATGAATTCAGTCAGTCAACACTCTAGTCAAATGATGAGCCCTCTCTCTGCCTTGTAAAATTGAGCCAACAAGCAATTATACATTCAGTCTACCATTGAGGAGTGCACCAGAAGCAGACACTGAATGGCAATATGTACAACATCAAAACATTCTGTTTTATCCACAGGAATCTTAAACTGACGAGACCTTTCACCCAGAGCTGAAGACAAATTGGTTGTAAACCAACTCAAAAGCTTTAGCCAACTCTGCCCCAGGCATCTGAAAAGACACTGTTACACAAAAGCCGAGAAAAGTCATGATTTGAATGTCAACAGTCAGAGCCTCTGATGAAAATCTTCTAAAAGATCATTAACAGCCTAATAACTGCACAAAACAATTAAAAACATCTGATAATACTACTCTACTTCCCAATTTAGTACAATTTTGCACGTCCTGACTGTTCTTTTTGAAATTTAAGACTTGCAAACAGAGAAAGCACAGACTGCACATTGTGTAAAAATGATGTAGCCCACTGATTCACAACACACTATTAATCCAGTATTCAGTTGAGAAATTAATACAATTCATCCGAATGGCTTGTCAGATTTAAAGAAAGTTGAAATCATGAACTCACTGTTCACTACGTTCTGTAGTTAGTTTTAATAATAACTTGGGCATATATAGCACCTTCCATGTAGAACATGTCAAAGCGCTTTACACAGATGGAGTTGGAGCCTCATCGGGGTAGAGTGAAGACGCAATCAAAGAGTTATGTTTTTAGATTGATTTTGAAAGCAGAGCGGGAGTGAGTGGGAGAGGGAGGGAGACTGAGGGATTTAGTGAGAGAGTTCCAGAGAGTGTGGCAAAGTGGCTGAATGCTCACCCACCAATAATGGGGAGAAGGGGGCCAGAGTTTACAGAGTGGAGGGAGGAGAATTGCAGGAGATTGCAGAGATCAGTTGGGGCAAGGTTGTGAAGGGATCCTAAACTTGATTTTAAATGATCTTAATGAACCGTTTAGCATTACTTGTTATGGAAAAAAGCGATTTAAAAATGTCTGAACTCATTAATTACTTAAAGGAGGGGGTGGGGACAAGATAAAAAAGAAAAAGATTCACTGGAAAAGCACTCCTTCTGTCTTACCGCACTGGAGAAAAACATCTGGTAAACTTTTCAAAGTTATTGAATATGCAAAGCTAGTAACCACAAAGCATGCAATGTGACACTATCAAAACTCAAGTTATTCCTACTCGGCAATAATCTTTAAACCCTAGAGGTTGGGATTTGATCAATCACATGCAACATCAGGGAGATATAATGCTGGAACAAACCCCATGCTCAGTAAATGTATTCAGTGGATATCTCAGCACGATACTGATCAAGCTTGTGCTGAGTTTGCTGATCGCTATCTGATTTCCCCTGCTGAACACGAAATGAAGAGTGAACAGAGGATCAAGGTCAGCTTTGATGTCTCCTCCACTCCAATAGACCAATACCATGCTTACACTCATAGTCAAGGTTCACATATACATATAACGACCACATAACGTGACACCAGAGGGCAACAGTGCATGCAGTACTGAACCCAATACTGTCTGAGGAAAATCAAACAGAAGGAGTGGGCGCAAGAATCTTACCTCCATGGTTTCAAACATAAACAACGCCTACCTGGCCAAGAACTTGATCCAACCACATGGCATGATGCTGTGGGTTTGTGTGCAGCCATTTAATGGCAGCACTGTATACCTGCTTTTCATGTTCCACATTTAAATTGCTGGACGAAAGAAGTGTGACCAGGTGCTTTGGTGAAACGTTTACAAAATCTTCGCAATCTACCACTTCATTGAAGTGTTCACAGGCGTATTTATCAGCCATGCCCATCAGGTCCACCCGGTTGTGGCTCTCAGCAAACGTGCGCACGGCCAAGCAGTTTGAAGGATGAAAATGGGCTTTCATGTATTCACAGCACGCCCTGGCCACCAGCTCCACCTGCAGAATGCAGGCAGCATAGAGGAGAGGCTGCACGTTGTCCACAGTGAGGGTAATCCTGGAGCAATAGGCAAACTTCACCAGGTCATCAACTGCATCACCATCAAAATCTTTAATCTCAACCAGGTCCTGTTTGGCTTCTGCCATTTCAGAGAGAAACATAGCTCTGAAGTAGGGAATCACACAAGCCAGGACCAGTTTGTGGCATGGGATAACCTTGGACCCAACCTATTTGGGAAACAAAGAGCACAGACTTTAGAATGAGATACTTTAAAAAACAGGATAGAGGGAGTAAATCTGGAATAATAATTTCTGTTTAAAACAGAAGGAAAAACAATTTTGAAAAGTCAATGCACCGTGAGACATGGAGCCTTTGGAGATTGGCATGCACCGGTGCAATGAGATGCAAGTTCTTGTATTAATTAGGAGCTGATAAGTATATTGGGCAAGTTAAAATTTGTGAAGGGTGGAGACAGGGAGGCCAATGGGGAGAGCACTAAAGAAATTAACTTAAGAGACAATGAGGCATAGTTAGGCACTTTTGCAGCAAGTAGCAGTGTTAAGTGAATAGTGTTGATAGCAATGAGTCAGATAACCTGATTACAACTCATATCAAGATTGAACAGACCGCAGAGTTTGCACAATACCAGGTTCAGTGTGTGCAAGTATTCAGAGACATTAATGGATTCAGAACCAAAGGCATTTTAGTGCTGGTGAGAGCCAAATAAGACAGCTTCAGTTTTCTAGACATTCAGCTGTAATTAGTTGTGGCTCATCCGAGCTACCTCTTACACCTCCCTCCAACTCTATCTACAGATCATATAAAGAGGTGCTCATTTATATGAGAGAAACTATCTTATTTTCATAATCTAAGAGACAAAGATTACCACATCAAAACCTACACGACTGATTGTTGAAAGGGTTGTAAATTACTGGACAAAAGCAATAAATTGCAAAGAACAAAGATTAATGTTAAATTGTGGTTTGTCAGCAGGTAACAGCAGCAGCAACCGACTTTTAGGTTGGAGAGCTGGAATATTTCATCCCACTTGCAGATAACGTCTCGTGTGCAATGTACAAACCATCTGCTGAAATTAGTGCTGGTTCCAGCACAAGGTCTTCTCAAAATTACAATTGCTCCAGAGTAACACTTTACTGCAAACCAACACCATGTTAACAGGGCCATTATTGTTATTACCTACAGTAGATCAATTCATTCAATTAAGGTCTGAGGGGAACATTTCACTTGCTTAATTATTGGACTTGCTCTTCACTGGAACTGGTATCTTGGCACGGTGTGCGAAACAATGTGGCAGCTCAAAAGCCAATACAAGTCAGTTGTGTTCAGTGTACTTTGCTGTGCAGTCTTTGCAAATGTAATCAATTAGCAAATTACCACAATGTACTGAGTTTTCAGTGCCTTCTTAAACCAGCTGACAGAAAGACAATAAGATTCATGCAGTTATATCAATTTTTAAAAAAAAGAAAACTGGCACATTATTAGTGGGTTCCCACCACTGAATTCCTTGAATTTATTTTACATATACTAATAAATTTGAATAGAAAAATTCTGACGGATAATAAAGCCATCTATTATTTATTGCAAATTAAATAATTCACTATGCAGCTCTTAAAGAGTACATGCATCCTACAGATTAATCATTGTTTAAGGCTGCCATCAATTAGCAAGTCTAACACAGACTAAAGTTAAATAATGGATTGATGATCTGGTACTGATGGGGATTAAATCAAGCAGCCTGTCTGTAATGTGCCAAGATATGGCAGCAGCAGTACAAGTTTATTATTTCTTGTCATTAAAAGCAGGGTCTGAATTATTCAATAAAGACTAAGCACTACCTAGGATACTTAGTGGAATAGAATTTAACTGATGGTGACTTGAGACGCCGACAATTCTACAATCTCCAGATGTTTGATGCATGTTGCACATCTAGCATTTCCACTGCAAGATGAGTGTTGTCTTGGGAGAAAGATGCATTTCCTAGTACTTTTGTAAAAGAAAGTTATTCCCCTATAACCCTAACCCTGATTCATATATATGCTACGCTTGCAACCAAAGGATCCAATATGGAATGAAGATTGACACACAGACAGACATTTCATCTTTATCTCCACTCAACTGGGAGGACTCTGCGCTTTAAAAAATGTAATTTTGTTGTTGTTGCTGCGGCTTAGCTTCGTCTGTATTTCTTTATTTGTTCCTGCCGCTTGGCTATGTGCATGCTCTGTGACAGAGGATGCCACAGTGCCACAGTCAACCGGTGCGGCCACCAGGTATAACTGCAGTGCATGCATGCATATGTACTTGCTCTGTGACGCACAATACTGCAGCCCACTTTGACTCGGCGGCCACCGTAACTGCAGCAAAAAATGCAAAATTGAAAATAACTCATGAAACATAGGAGATACCTGAAAACAAATATGCCCATGTCACTCCCAAATGCAACACCTTTCCGATAAGGTATCAATCATGTTTCTATGTCAATCGGTTATTGAAATCCTTCTTGAAGCGCAGACAGACATTGTCGTTTTATTAGTATATATATACATAGCTAGAAAGAAGAAGATAGATAGAAAAAGATAGATATATAGACATTTTTTTCTGAAAGGAACCATTTCTCTCATTATTTCCTGTCTTACTAGTAATTGTTCTCAGCTCACTGTCATTCTCATACCTATTTTTAGAAAGGGTGAAACAGCAAGTATTATTTATAACAGTTATTTTTAAACAGGACACTTATGTTCAAGCAATTGCAGTGATTATCACAATTTAATATTTTATATCATATCAATTCCAGGCTTAATATTCTACCAAGCGGCAAAGGTGACAGTAAGAGAGATCCCAATATCAAAAGTGACAAAAGAAGCCCCGACACTGGTGCGAAAAGTCTTAAATTGATAAAGAAGGTAGAACTTCAGCACCTCGTGTTCCTGCTAGGAAAGAAACCTACAATAATCAAGTTAATTATATTAAATGGGACTTTAGCTTAATGTCTCATCTGAAAGGTGCCACCTCCAACAATGTATTGCCGTGCCAGGCTAGACTGTATGATCAAAGTCCCAACATGGGGCTTGAACACACAAATGTCTGACAGAGTGAGGGTGCTGCCAACAGCACCAGGCTGATACTCTCTTCTTAGTCACTAAAACACAAGGATAATCAACACAAAAACAAAAGCTTTCTTTAAAAAAACCCTGAATGATGTTTAAAGATCCTCTTTTGTTCCTTTATTTACACTCCAACAGGTCCAACCAACAGCAAGAAATATCACAAGACCAAGGAATTGGATTAAATGCTGAAAAGATCTCTCACCTTTAATGTTATGTCGCAGAGTTCTTTGGCTTCATAGAACTGACAGAGCGAGTTGTGATAATCCTTCCAAGCTTCATTTGCTTCAAACACGAAAGAACCATCTCCTTCAGTGTCATTGTCCGAGGGCTTATCAGGAAATTTCCGATTCTTTAGCTGCTGATGCTTCAGCTCTGGAATCATATCCCCAGATGACATTTCCCCAGATGCTATGGTTTCAGCTGCAAATACCTGCTCAGGGTTGAGAGAGACTTTCACCATACTACCTTTTTAACATCAAACTTGTTGGTAGTATCTGCAAGCCAGTTCATCCCTGGATAACAAGAACACCACCAATTAATAACACTAAATAATAATCCTTACATATGGTACGTTACCTATAATATTGAATGTCTCAATATATTTCACAGCAACTTCCTGTAAAACGTAGATATGTAAGCATGGCAGCCAATTTGCACACAGCTTTGTTCCAAGTGCACGATTAACTGGTTTATTAGCCAGGAAACTAGGAGAAACTTCCTTTTTTTCTGACTAATGCTGTGGGATGTTTAATGTCCACCTGAAGAGGCAGACGGCACTTCAGTTTAATACCTCATCTGAAGGATAGTACCTCTGAAAATGTTGCGCTCCCCCATCTTTGCATTAGAGTTTCAGCACAGACTATAAACTCAAAGCTCTGGCATGGGATTTGAATTTGCAACCTTCAGTCATTTCAGTCTCCTCAGTTTTCACAACACTTCACAGTATATGCTGGAGAAATCCTCCCGCGTAAGAACATAGCCAAAAATTTACAAGTTTCTAAGGTTTATGTTTTAACATTAATTAACATTGTATAATGTGGTTTCGTTTTTAAAACCATTTGATTGCGGTGGGTAGGGTTGGAGGAGTCACTTTCACTTCAGACACAATTAATCAAATAACATCAAAAGAAAAGCATTTTTAGCAAGAGAATAGCAATAATTCCATTCACCGCATTTATCTTCAAAGTATTTTAAAGTTCTCAAGAGTGCAAAGAGAGTTGCACATTGGAGCATCAATATACGGCTACATTGAGGAGCAGGACAGCGTTAAATGCATTCTTGTAAACACTAAATTTCAGGGACATTCCATGTTAAAAAAGGGTTTATGGGCAAGTCTGAGCATGCCAGGGTGAAAATAAGACAGATAAAAACACATGTGAGAAAGTGTGTGCATTGTCCTTTCCATGTGGAAGGTGTTATATCGATGTAAATTTGTATTGTATGTCAGGTGATTTGAGAGCTCACTTCTTCTTTGAAATAAAACATATTTTTTAAATAAAAGGAGTTTTAAAAAAAGCAACTGGAAGTCATGTTGGTACTGTTTGGGCAGAAGCGATGTTACCAATCAGTAAGTACATCTACTTTGATCCAAGTAAATGAAGCAATCAATCTGCACCTCATTAACATGATGTACATTTTAAATGTGCAATTACTATTTTGTAGTTTGTAAACACAGCCAGACTAAAGAAATCATGCAAGTACAGATGCTCTCGATCTTCATTTAAAGTACTTTTGTTACAGCCAGATGTCTCCATGCTCCTCCACTGAGAAAGGTCAACTCAGACTGGGCTTCAGTTCAACAAGAGGCAGCTCTAGAAGCCAATGTCTGGGGCCCCTCTTGGTGTGAGGAGGATAATAATAATCATCCTTGCATTTGATATAGCGCTTTTCACGTCGGGAGGACGTCCCAAAGCGCTTCACAGAACACACTGTAAAGTGAATTGACTGTATATTTGTGGGCGAACGCGGCAGCCAATTGCGCACAGCAATGTCCCACAAACAGTCGTAGATTGAAAATGACCAATTTATTATTGTTTTTGGTTTTGGAGGGATTATTATTTGGCTCTGTGTGGAGTGAGGAAACTTGCCCAAGGTTTCGCCCTCTGCCTGGAATTGAACTCAGGTCTCTCGCTTGCAAAGCGAGTGCTCTAACCAGTGAGCTACAGGACTCCAATATCCCTGTCAAGGATAGACAGAGAGTGAGTGCTGTTCACCCATGTGTATTAGAGGAACCGGGAGGCGTCGGAATTGGAGTAGAGGAGCCGGGCTGGGGAGAGAGGCCGGGGCTAATTCGAGGCAGCGGGAGGTAACCAGGAGAGGGGACGGGGCAAAGCAGGTTAGTGCGGGAGCGAGGTCGGTGGGAGCCGGCAGGTACTGGCAGCCAGGACCGAGGCCCTGGGGATCAAGACTAGTCACCTGTACCGGCTGGTGACTGGAGTTTGGCACAAGATATTCTTTTTTAAAAAATCCCGCGCCTGAACCAACTGCCGAGACTGTCCGCGCGAGTCACTTCAGTCCGCGTGTTTTGAATCACTGGAACCAGGTAGTGTAGTGTTATTGTAACCTCCTTCCCTTCTTCTCTCTTTTCCCTGTAAGCTTCTCTGTGTTATTTTCCAGGTTGGGCAACCTGGTAAATAAAAATAATAATAATAATCCTTGCATTTAATACAGAGCCTTATCACATTTTCGAGACGTCTCAAAGCGTTTCACAGAATATATTGTAAAGTCAATTGACTGTAGATTTTGTGGGCGAAACACAGCAGCCAATTGCGCACAGTAGTGTCCCACAAACAGTCGTGGATTGAAGGGAGCGATCGCTTTTTGAAGGAATTATTACCCCCAGAAAAGCAATCCACCGATTGATTAACTACTGGGTTCCTACTTACTGCAAGGTAAACAGAGGCGTGTTGAGTAAGGAAACTTGCCCAACATTTCACCCTGCCACACTCGGCCGGCTCCACAAGCTCCCCGTCACTCAGAGAACAGAGTTCAAAATCCTCGTCCTTGCCTTCAAGGCTCTCCACAGCCTTGACCCTTCCTACCTCTGTGACCTACTAACCCCTTAACAACCTGTCCCTCCCTCCGCTCAGCAGGCTCCGGCCTGCCCCATGTCACCCGCACGGCCCACCCCACCATTGGCAGTTGGGGCTTCAGCCTCTCCGCCCCCACTCTTTGGAATTCCATCCCACATTCCCTTCGCCCCCTTCCCTCCTTCAAGGCACATCTTAAGACCCTCCTTTTCGACCGTGCCTTTGGCCACCCTCCTATCCTCCCTTACCCCAGCGCCATGGGACGTCTTCTCGAAGTGAAAGGCACTATACAAATGTAATTTTGTGTATTGTATTGTATTTTCACAGACTTTCATTTGATACTGATCAACAGTATTCAAGGAGTCCTGTAGCTCAGTGGATAGAGCGCTCGCCTTGCAAGCGAGAGACCTGGTTTCGATTTCCAGCAGGGCGACACGTTGAGCAAGTTTCCTTATTCCACACACATCTGTTTACCGAACAGTAAGTAGGAACCCAGTTGTAAGTTGATCAGCGGATCGCTTTTCCAGGGGTAATCATTCCTTCAAAATAATAATAAATTGGTCTCTTCAATTCACAACTGTTTGTGGGACACTGCTGAGCTCAATTGGCCCCTGTGTTTCGCCCACAAAATATACAGTCAATTCACTTTGCAGTTTATTCTGTGAAGCGCTTTGAGATGTGATAAGGCGCTATATCAAATGCAAGGATTGTTATAGCAATTAGAGAAGCCTGGTATTTCCTAACCCAGGAACACCAAGGCCAATGGTAGCTCTCCAACCACTATCAAAACTGAGAATTTTTCAGAGTTACAACCTTTGATCTGCATGACTGACTGTATCAGCTCGTTCTTTACCCACTTACCCATCAGGTAAGTTATGGCTTTCACTTACAAACATATGCACTATCGGAGTATACCCATCGCTACTTGTACCAACCAACCAAGTACCAACCAACCAAGCTAAGGCAGTTATACAAGACTTGGGTTTTGCACAAGAATGGAGGAAAATAGTTCTTTGAATAAACATTAACTAAATGATTCCTCAAATGGGAGTCACGTTCAAAAGATTTGGCTGATTTCAGAGAAATGGACCTAGGCCAAATTCAGCTGAAGTAAGACTGATCCAAGCAGGAGAAAAAGAACTGAGTAACTCCGATCCAGATGGTGTTTCTTACACTCAGTTCACTCTGTTTGCTTAAAATATCTATGAACGTGTTTCACACTGGTCTCTTTATTGCTGCTCAAGGGAAGGAAAAGAGTTGGCTCTGTGCAAAACAGCAGCTGAATTTGCATATAAAGCAGAAAAGGCAGACCGCGTTCCCGGTAGCCACAACACCAAGTCAACTGTATCGGCTGCTGCCTGTATATCACTTGGCATCCCAACAACTGTCTGGCCACACCTAAATGAACACTGTTGTCACACACACACACTTACATCCAATAGGAGTTAGTAGATTATTGAGCAGAAACTCTGGTTGATTTCCTTCCCTCCAGAGCACTCAAGCCTTCGTTGGGACCCCAATGAGATCAGCTAATTGTCCTTTGGGTAAATAGACCAAATAGGGGATCCAATATGCAGCAATCCTGGGCTCTGAATACCTCAAATGATGAGAGGAATGTCTTGCGACTATAAATCTGTAAAAACAGTTTGGCCTTCACTGAATAATTTGTGGGCGCAGGCTCACAGCACAAAGCTGTCTGACTTCACTCGCGCAGGATAGTGGTGCCTGACCAAAGCTGGGCCACCTGTCCCAGGCCAGAGGCAGGGGAGCTGGAAAGGCCTGCCCATCAATGCTATTTTCCTATACCTTGGGAAAGAACCTAAATCCGTTGTGACCAAACCAGTCCCGTGTCAGTTACAAGAGTGTTTGGGGAAAGATCACAGAAATAGGATTGGAGTGGATACCTCTGGTTGGGCTCTAGCGCAGCACAGGCTTGATGGCCGAATGGACTCCTCTGAATGTTGAAATTGCTATGATTTTTTTTTAACAAGTTGCCAGAGCATAGGAACAGGAGGAGGTCATTCAACCCCTCGAGCCTGTTCCGCCATTCTTTTAAATCATGGCTGATCTATACCTCAACTCCAATTACTCGTCTGTACCCCATATCCCTTGATACCCTGACCTAACAAATACCTATCCAATTCAGTCTTTGAATTTAAATTAACCTAGCATCCATAGCCTTTTGAGGGTGAGAATTCCAGATTTCCAACAATAACAAAATTATATTTGAATAGCACCTTTCACGTCGGGAGGACGTCCCAAGGCCAGGACACTCGAATCCGAGCTGGGGGTCGGGATCGGGGAGGGTGGAAAGCAGAGGGGGAAAGAAGGTGACCAAAGGCATGGTCGAAGAGGAGGGTTTTGAGACAGATCTTGAGGGAGGCAAGGGAGAGGGCAAGGCGGGACCGCGGGATGGAGTTCCAGAGGGTAGGACAGAGTGGCAGAAAGTTCACCCACCAATGGTGAAGCAAACCGGAGCCCGCTGAGCGGAGGGAGCAGGCAGGTTGGTAGGGGGTTAGAAGACGCAGAGGTAGGCAGAAGCAAGACCATGAAGGGCTTTGAAGGTGAGAACCAGGATTTTGAACTGTGAGGCAATGGCAGAGTCGGTCAGTGTTGTGGAGGTGGGGCAAGGCATAGAGGGTCATGGCATGGATATGGGGGTAAAAGGACAGTTGAGGGTCAAACAAGACGCCCAGGTTCCTGTCCGGCTTGGTGAGGTGGAGTGTGCAACTGCGGATGCTGATGCTGCCAGTGCCTGAGGTGCGGAGACACTGGCGCGAACCAATCGGGAGGGCCTCGGTCTTGCTGACATTCAGTTGTCCTGGAGTTGAGGGTGGAGGGCAGAGAGATAGAGTTGGGTGTCATCCGCATACATGTGGAAGTTGACCTCATGTCTGTGGATGATGTCACCAAGAGGGAGCATGTAGAGGCCAAACAGGAGGCGACCGAGGACAGAGCCACGTTGGTGCAGAGTTCCAGATGATCTACCTTTTGTGTGAAAAAGTGCTTCTTCATTTCATTCCTAAGTGGCCTGGCTCTAATTTTAAGCACTCAAAGCACCCCACTGGACTATACCCCCACCAGTAGGGTGCTTTGAGACGTCTCGAAGACATGATAAAGCTCTGTGTCAAGTACAAGGATTATTATTATTATTATAGAGGAAATAGTTTCTTTGCAGATACCCCACCAAATCTCTTTATCAGCTCAATCAGATCACCCCTCAACCTGCTAAACTCAAGGGAATACAGACCAGGTTTATACAACCTGTCCTCATAATTTAACCTTTTAAGCCCTGGTATTAAGTCTGGGAGAACTGAACAGAGATCAAGTAGTCACAAAATATGAAAGATGCTCATCAGCATTATTGTACAGAAATGTACGAGTCAGGAGTCATTAGAGTATGGAACACAAATCATGACAGAAATTGAAATGAATTAGAGGAAGATGGAATGTATTCTGGCTAGAATCGTTGTTTTAATTGTTTTAAATAACTTGTTGCTTTCATAATGCTCAAGTGCAAAGCATACTGCATTTCAGATTTACTATTTGAAAAAAACATAGTTTCATTTCCTCATGCTATTTGGGGAAATAATTTGAGCGTAACTGAAATGCGTACGGACACAAGTGTTTTTGTCAGTGACAAAGTTTTAGGTCAACTAGAAAATAAGAAGGTTTTTAAAAAGTTTCAAAGTCAAGTCTCTCAGCCAGGAACATTCCCCAGGGATAAACTTCTTAGAAAATATAGATCAATGGCATGATGACATCATCGGACCTGCTCAGTTATAAACATGGAAAATATTGCTTGAATGACTATTAATAATGTCAGCAAAGTCTGTTGAAAGGACACAATTTTGTTGAAAAAAGATTGCTTGGAAAATGCTATTCAAGGCTTTCCAGAGAGTGTTTTCACATTTTCCATAACAAACAAACAAGTGACATTTCAGTAGATAAGTAACTATGTAACCGTACACAGCATTGTCACACACAGGAAAATACAGTATAGTAGTAAGAACACAGGGAAAGAACAAACCAGATACAAAATAAAACCAGTCTGTATGGGGGAAGAAAATGTATGAATTGAAGTGGGGGGGTGATCATTCTGATGGAAATTGGGAAGGGGGGAATTTGGTCATAAGGGAAACAGTTTTACTACCTACTTAGCTAGTCTAAAGGTAGATGAGCAGAGAAACAGCAGAGGGCTGAAAATAGCCAAACAGGTCTCTAATTATTTTTGCCAAGAGGCACACTGACCTTGATACACCAGGCTTAGCAATTGTATTGTGTCACGAGTAGAAGCAAACTGACATCCATCTATTTTTTCCAAGAAAAGAAAATCTAGTTATAAATTGCCAATCCTGGCAGGGCGAAATGTTGGGCAAGCTTCCTTACTCCACACGCCTGTTTTCCTAGCAGTATGTAGGAACCTGGTTGCTAGTCGATTGGCGGATCGCTTTTCCGGGGGTAATAATTCCTTAAAAAAAATTGGTCACTTCAATCCTTGACTGTTTGTGGGAAACTGCTGTGCGCAATTGTCTGCCATGTTTCACCCACAACATATGCAGACGCTTCACTTTACAGTATATTCCGTGAAGCGTTTTGACACATCTCAAAGACGTGATAAGGCACTATATCAAATGCAAGGATTATTATGATTATTATTATGCCCAAATCCCAAACCTCTCATTCTTTACAGGATCTTTAACAAGAACGGTCAGCAAATGGCCTATTGGGATGTCCTCCTGACGTGAACGGCGCTGTACAAACGTAATGTGCTGTTGTTGGAACGTAAATTTCAGGGACTGGGAGAGAAAGTAGTAATGGGGATGGGAGGCGGCGTGGGGGGGGGGGGGGGGGGGGGGGGGCATTGGGGTGGAAGGTAGGGAAGCCTTAAATGAAACAAATTCAATATTTTACCCATTGAGGTTATTGCTCCCTATAAACGCGTGTGGGGTCGTGGCGGTGGTGGGGGGCAGAGAAACTATCATCGTTCAAAACAAAAATGATCAGAAGGCTTCGCTTTATAACGTTCCAGATTTCATAACATCACACTTGCCATGATCCGGATTGGCACAATTTCCTGCGACATGTGCCTGACATTGCCTTGCCCGGTTGGTGCGAGGCACAAACAAAGCCGCAAAGAACACAATCCCAACAATTCTCAAAGTCATCGGAAAAAGGGAATATCAGACCTTCAGACCCAACAGACCCTCAAACTCCCGTTAAAGCCATCAGCGGATGGAGGGAAAGAAAACAGTTACAACCATCACAAAACACAGCAGGTTTGACACCGAAAACAGACCGTACACACATTCACTTCTACCTTCTTTCTTCCTCTTTTTTTTCTCAAAAAGAAAACAAAGACAAACAATCCACCTGGAAACTGAAATCCGGTACAACGTCTCTCCGCGGAGCTCACTCTTTTGGGAAATGCAGCTCTAAGTATTGCAGAGCTGTGACCCAGAGTGTAAAACGTTGTAACCAGTAAGTATGAACGACCATTTAGGACTGACCGCAGGAGGAGAGGGAAGGACCAGAGCAAAAAGCATGACATTCACAACAAGTCCTGCTTTGCTTTTTTTTCTCTCTCTCTCTCCCTCTCCTCTCCCTCTCTCTCTCTCCTCTCCCTCTCTCTCTCTCCTCTCTCTCTCTCCCTCTCCTCTCTCTCTCCCTCTCCCTCTCTCCCTCTCTCCCTCCTCTCCCTCTCCTCTCTCCCTCTCCCTCCTCTCCCTCTCTCTCCCTCTCCTCTCCCTCTCTCTTCTCTCTCCTCTCTCTCTCCCTCTCCTCTCCCCTCTCTCTCTCTCCTCTCCTCTCCCTCTCTCTTCTCTCTCCTCTCCCTCTCTCTCTCTCTCCTCTCCCTCTCTCTTCTCTCTCCTCTCTCTTCTCTCTCCTCTCCCTCTCTCTCTCTCTCTCCCTCTCCTCTCCCTCTCTCTCTCTCTCTCTCTCCTCTCCTCTCTCTCCTCTCCCTCTCTCTTCTCTCTCCTCTCTCCTCTCCCTCTCTTCTCTCTCCTCTCCCCTCCCTCACCCTCTCTCTCTCTCCTCTCCCCTCTCTCTCTCCTCTCCCTCTCCCTCTCTCCCTCTCCTCTCCCTCTCTCCTCTCTCTCTCTCTCTGTTTTTCTTTAATCTCTTTTTTTTTCAAAAAAAAAGACAAGTAACTTTAACTGGTGTTTTGGAGTGAAGTCCTGGCAAAGCAATGCTGAGTGAGTGAGTGAGTGAGTGAGTGACTTACCCTCTGCTGACCAGTGTGTGTAAGCCATGGCAGTGCAGACTGAGTGTGTGGCTCTCTCTCTCCCTCTCTGTCTCTCTCACTGAGTGACTGAGTGACGGGCAGCACAGACCCGCCCCCCCCCCCCACACACACACACACAGTCACTCACAGAGCACTTCCGGGTTGTCAGAGCCTCCGCCGGGCATCGCTTCAGCTCCTGCCCCACCTCCCGAGGATCCTGTCCCGCACTGTGCTGCACTGTACTGCCCTACCCTACCCTGCACTACACTGCCCTGCACTACACTGCACTACACTGCACTACACCGCCCTACACTGTACTGCCCTGCACTACACTGCCCTACACTGTACTGCCCTGCACTACACTGCACTGCCCTACACTACACTGCACTGCCCTGCACTACACTGCACTGTACTGCCCTACACTACACTGCACTGCCCTACACTACACTGCACTGTACTGCCCTGCACTACACTGTACTGCCCTGCACTACACTGTACTGCTCTGCACTACACTGCACTGCCCTACACTACACTGCACTGTACTGCCCTGCACTACACTACACTGCACTGTACTGCCCTGCACTGCACTGCCCTGCACTACCCTGCACTGCACTGCCCTGCTCTACCCTACACTGCACTGTACTGCCCTGCACTACACTGCACTGCACTACACTGTACTACCCTACCCTGCACTACACTGCACTGCACTACACTGTACTACCCTACCCTGCACTACACTGCACTGTACTGCCCTGTACTACATTGCACTACACTGCACTGTACTGCCCTGCACTACCCAACACTGCCCTGCACTGCCCTGCACTATACTACCGTAGCACTTCACTGCCCTGCACTACCCTGGGTTGCACTGCCCTACACTGCCCTGCCCTGCACTGCCTGGCTTACACTGCCCTGCACTACACTGCCCTGTGCTCAGCACTCACTCACTCACTCACTCACTGTCACTCATGCTATCACTCACTCTCACTCACTCTGTCACTCACTCTGTCACTCATGCTATCACTCTCACTCACTCTGTCACTCACTCTGTCACTCATGCTATCACTCTCACTCACTCTGTCACTCATGCTATCACTCACTCTCACTCTCATTCTCTCGCTGTCATTCTCTCACTGTCACTCACTCCGTCGCTCCCTCCGTCCGTCCCTCACTCCCTTCTTCACTCTCACTCCATCACTCACTGTCACACACACTGTCACTCTCACTCACTGTCACTCACTCTGTCACACCCACTCACTCTCACTCACTCTGAACTCAGTCACTCATTCACTCTTGTCATTCTTTCTTTCACTGTCATTCTCTCACTGACACTCACTCACTGTCACGCACTCCATCTCACTCTGTCACACACTCATTCTGTCACTCATTCACTCTCTCACTGTCACTCACTCCAAAACATTGCCAGACTCCACCACTGGCTCACCCCTCAGGCTGCTGAAACCCTCACCCACGCATTCGTCACCTCAAGGCTCGATTACGGGAATTCCCTCCTCATCGGCCTTCCCAACTCTTCCCTTCACAAGCTGCAGATCATCCAAAACTCTGCAGTTCGTGTACTCTCACGCACCAGGCTCCGTGTCCCCATCACTCCCACCCTCGCCCGACTCCACTGGCTCTCCATCCCCCAGAGGATTGAGTTCAAGATCCTCGTCATCACCTTTAAGGCCGTCCATAGCCTTGCCCCCTCCTACCTCTCTGACCTGCTGACTCCCTACCAACCTGCCCACTCCCTCCGGTCATCAGGCTCTGGTTTGCTCCATGTCTCCTGCCCAACCCGCCCTACCATCGGTGTCCGGGCTTTCAGCCTCTCTGCCCCCACACTCTGGAACTCCATCCCACGGTCCCTTCGCCTCACTTCCTCCCTTGCCTCCTTCAAGGCCGGTCTCAAGACCCTTCTCTTCGACCGTACCTTTGGTTTCCCTCCCAACTCTCTGCCTTCCCTCATCCCTACACCACCCCTCCCCATGCTCGGGCCCCGACATCTGACTATTCAGCGCTTTTGGATGTCCTCCTGACGTGAAAGGCGCTCTATAAATGTAATTTTGTTGTTGTTGTTGTCACTCATTCTGTCACTCACTCACTGTCACTCTGTAAGTAAGTTTTCTTACTCCACACGCCTAATAATAATCCCTCAAATAAAACAATAAATTGGTCATTTTCAATCCACGACTGTTTGTGGGACACTGCTGTGCGCAATTGGCTGCCGTGTTTTGCCCACAAATATACGGTCAATTCACTTTACAACATATTCTGTGAAGCGTTTTAAGACGTCTAGAAGACATGAAAAGTGCTATATCAAATGCAAGGATTATTATTATTACACTTAGACCGTCCCTCCAGCTGCACCAATATTTCCAAATTGGGAATAATCTTAAGCCTCCCCTCCCTTTACCCCACACAGAGTAGTTTGCACATTAATGCATTTTGCCCACAAAACACAGATTCAATTCACTTTACAGTGTATCCTGTGAAGCATTTTGAGACGTCTTGAAGACATGATAAGATGCTATATCAAATGCAAGGTTTATTTTTATTATTATTAAAATACACAGGCAATCCACGTTACAGTATATCCTGTGAAACGCTTTGATAAATCTCAGTGAGGATTATTACATATTAACAAGGACCAAAGTTCCACCTGATCTTTAGATCATGTTTTGTCTCAAAATTTGAAAGTCCTGCAGAACTGCGGGCAAAATTGCCAATTCAGTCTTAATTTGGAAGCTGGTTCATTTCAACAACTGGGGAAAAACAACTTCAAAATTAAGATTGCCAATTGGGCATGTTCTTGTTATACTGTTCATGAAAAAATTGCTTTGGGCGGGTGCCTAATTTTTCATTTTGTTTTTATTGAACCTGCACTGCCCTGCCCCCTTCCTCCTTGAAGACCTTTTCTTACAGTTTCAAAAACACTGGCTACTCTGCTACCCATAGGAGGCCATGCATAGTATTGGGCTACTTAGGGGCTAGTATTTGCTTGACTTTAGGCTACAAATGTATTTTCATTTCTGGCCACCTTGGCTGGCACTCTGGTCCTCAATCAGTCAGTCTCTCACTTGATCTGTGACCCCTCTCATTTCTGCTCTGTCAGGAGCTTTCTCTGTTTTTCTTTGATTTACCCCACTTCCCCTTCCCACACACAGGATGTAAATTTGCACATGGTCTTTAGATCATTTTTATCTCAAAATGTTGAAGTCTGCGGAATTGCGGGTAAAATTTTCAATTCAGTCTTGGAAACCGGTTCATTTAAAGAACTGGAGAAAACCGACTTCAAAATTAGACTTGTAAATTAAGAAGTATCAGCAGTTCTGCGCAATCTTAAATTTTAAGGCAAAATAGTCTTATGGCTAAAACTGGGTGAACCAGTTTTTCTGACCTCAGAATTCCCTAGCTTTCTGTTCACTTTTAATGGAATGCAAGTTGTTATTGTTGTAGCTGCAGAAAACTTTGAAATAAAAGTAAGAGCTGTAAGGTCCCTGAATCATTTGAACATAACACTATTGACAAGAAATAAAGTAGAAACTCAACTGCCACACATCTGAATTCATAAATCATGCCAACCTACAAGTATATACTTTATCGGAACAATGATAAATTGCTCTTATATAACACTTCCACATAGAAAAGAAATTCTCAAAGACATAGCGGGAGCCTTAGATGCGTAGGAGGTAAGGAGGAGGTGGCTGAAAACGTGGTCAAAAAGATAGGTTTTTAGACGGGTTTTGAAAGCAGAGTGAGCGAGCGAGGCACAGGGATTTTGAAAGAGAGTTCCAGAGACGAAGGCTAAATGCTGAAAACTTGCAATGGTTTAGGGACACGGAGAGACATGACACAGGCCAGAGTGGACAAAGCACAGGAAGTGGGCAGGAGAGTACATCCGCAGGAAATCATAAATGATCAAACGGTTAATTCACACATCTTAGATTATTAAAAGAAAAAAAATTAAAATTATGAAAAGAACAATAGGAAAAATATTTTTACACAGAGGGATGTTTGGGCATCGAAGACCTATCTGGAAGAATGATTCAGGCAGAATCCACATTCGTTTTTAAGAGAGAATTAGATATAAATACCTGTATTTGAAGAGAAATGTGAAATGATATGAGGAGAAGGCAGGAGAACGGGACTTAAACAGACAGCTCTTCAGAGAGAGAGAGAGCACAGGCATAATGAGCTGAATAGCCTCTTTCTGTGCTGTAAATTTCTATGCTTCTAAGCGCGCAAAAGTCCAGACGTTCACGGGAAGACTGGTTCTTTAAATTCTGTCAGCATATGTGTCTTGGCAGAAGGGGAAGTGGGTTTGGTCTCTCTTTCTCACCTTCATGCTGCTTTAAACCCAGATTGCTTGGTAAGGTTTGAGGTGGAGGGGTGGGGGGCAGGGGCAGAGTAGAAGGAAAAAGGGAAAGTCAGATAATCACCACTAGCCCCCTTACAGACCTTTGAAGCTCTGTATGTTGCTGCTCGGCTGCTCGGCTAAAAGGCAAGCAAGTGCCAGCAGATGTTACAAAGGCACTGTGATTTTTCAAAATATAGTCACAATAATGTCACTGCACTCAGGCACACAAGCAAGTATTGAGCTTGTGTTGAAGGTCTAGAGGATGTTGATTTCTTACCTGTGTCCACCTCCAACACACAAACACAAGGCACACACACCATGTATACTGTTCAATATTGTTAATATTAATTTCATATTCACAATTAATTTATTCCCAAGTATTATCACTCACCTTTGTTTTAGCCAACCAGATAGTCTTATACACATGGAAACCCATTATCAAACTTAAGAGTATCCAAATCAACATGAGAGTTTCACATATGCGTGGAAGTTTCCTTATGTCTGAAATGAAGTCCACGCTCTCATCCTGGAGGGACACATACCCTTCTTACCTAATCCTGGAAAGTATTTGGAGCAGCCAAGGC
Organism: Callorhinchus milii; assembly: GCF_018977255.1. Lineage (NCBI taxonomy): Eukaryota > Metazoa > Chordata > Chondrichthyes > Chimaeriformes > Callorhinchidae > Callorhinchus > Callorhinchus milii. Next base: position 37,550,333 of record NW_024704742.1, read on the forward strand.
TTGAGGACCCCAAACAATACTTTGGGGGCCCTCTGGAATTTAACCAACTCAAGCTGATCAGCTGGTCATTTGTGAACACTGTCTGGTAAGCTTCCTGCTGCTTGTCAGCTAGGACCGCTTAAGCATGGTGATGGGTTTCTGCATGCGTCACACACAACAGCTGACCAAAAATGATTCTGGCTGTCATCATTTCACCCACTCATTCAATTTATCTTCATAAAGCAGCACAGAATTTTACACTTCTAGGGAGATTCGGATAAATGGACATTTGGCGTATTTGATCTCATCCTTCCATAATACTCACTATAGCTGAGTGCTATAGCAGTTATATACCTCCATAAGATCCCTCTGAGGTGTATCTTTTCAAAGCTGAAGATTCCTAGCTTATCCAACTGTTGCTCATTCCTCCAACACTAGGAATCATCCTTTTTGTCGTCCGTTGCCTGGGCAGCTGCTTCTCCGAATAACCACACACATCTAGGCTGAACCAAACCTGACCAATGAATACTTCATACCTTTGCAGCTAAGATGAAGTTCTCACAGAATGTTTAATTGTAATGTACACTTTAATGTTCCACTGCATGGCACAGTATACCTGAGCATCACCCTGAATCATACTTTAAAGTATAATTTTATAATAATGATATTGTTTCGTGGTGCATCACAAGTACGGGAAATAGGAAGAAATGGGATTCATAGCCCTTTTACCATAAGCTATTTCAAATAGCAGAAAGAGGTGATTTGAATGCATAATCAACATCGAAGGTCACTGTTTGCAGTGGGACCTGACTCTCATTAAATCATCTAAATTGTCTCGTTCACTGGTCCTAAGCATTTACTGCTGTGTTAATTCAATATACAAATAAACAAAGTAGCGATAAGTAAATCTATAAGTATTATATGTATAATATATATATATAATATATAAGCCAGTGCAGACACGATGGTCCAAATGGCTTCCTTCTGTACTGTAAATTTCTATGATTCTATTCTATGAGTGCAATTGACAGTCTGTCAGGAGTGAGGTTGTAAAATATACGAGCCATTGAATATCTACCCCAACACTGCATCTTGCACCATACATCTCATTGCTCTCATTCCAGCTTGTACCGTGTTCAAACTTTTTGACTTATTTTGCTACAGAGTTAAGGGTAGTGCAAGTTTGGGGAAAAAAACACAGGCAGCTCAGTGGATAAATTCATCACCCAGAATTGTATTGAGCCAACAAATTCCAGAAAGCAAGCTAGCAATGTTCATCAATTTTTATTGGATATCCCAGTGAACATTGCATAGAAAAAGGTAAACATTACAGACATATTTATGTTTTAACAATCAATCTAGGTAATGGAACGAGGCACAATTTAAAAAGAGTCTTGCCTGAATACACAAAATATAATAATCTATAATCCATCAACTGAACTGGATGCATAGTATAATGTAATCCTCTGGCCCACAATCCCCAAGTTAAAATTAGTCGTGGTTGTTTGTGGAGCATTGCTATGAGCAAACTGGCTACCATGTTCGTGATTAAATATTCATTCACATCACTTTACATGCTGTGAAGCATTTTGAAATGTGCCCCTGATATGAAAGGCAGTGAATAAATGCAAGCTGTTGTTGTTGTTGTTGAATATATTGAGAAATGTGTAGTTTATAACAGTAGAAAACACAATTCCACTGTAGTGCAAGAATTTAACTCTCATTTGGTTGTCATGGCCACAGCCTTCTTCATCCACAAATCTCCATTAAGAAGTGAAAGCATAAAGCGAGCGACATCACCTCGGGATACAGAATCTCCCAATGGATTTCCATCAGGACCAGGAACAAAGTACCCATCATTGGTTAAGATTTCTTTATCTATTAAAATAAAATTTAAAAAAGAGTAAATGAGAACTAACGTTTTGCTTTTTAACCTCAAACTATTCAATAACATTAGCTAGATGAAATGGAAAATAAGACAGATACATTTGGAATTAAGAATCAAGAAAACCAGAGGATTCCTGGCAAACCCAGCCTATGTGTTCAGGCTTTGTAGCATATTTATTTGTACACTATAACAACAACAACTTGCATATAGCGCCCTTCAAGCCGGATGGCATCTTGGAGCCCTTAACAGTGAGACGGAGCCAAGCCAGGGGGATGCGGAAGGTAAGCGTAGGCACGGTTGAAGAGGAAGATCTTCAAGCACGACCTGAAAGTGGGGAGAGAGGGGGAAAGCAAAGGGGAGAGAGTTCCACAGCTTCAGGACATAGTGGCTGAAAGCACCGCCGCTGATGGTGGGGCGGAAGGTCTGGTGAACAAGGAGGAGGCTGGAGACAGTTGAGCAGAGATAGAGGGTAGTAGTGTAGGGAGAGAGCAGGTTGGAGATAGGGGGGTGCCAGGGCTTGAAGAGATTTAAATACAAGAGTGAGGATCTTGAAATCGGTCCGCTCTGTGACAGGAAGCCAATGGAGTTTGATAAGGACTGGGGTGATGGAGGTACAGAGTTTAGTGCAGGTGAGAATGCGGGCGATGGAGTTTTGAATTAGTTGAATTTTGGGAATAGTGGAGCAGGGGAGACCAGCAAGTAGGGCATTTGACTAGTTGAGGTGGGAGGTGAGAAAGGCATGGACAAGGGTTTTGGCAGCTTTTGGAGTGAGGTACAGAGGAAGACGGGCAATGCGGCGGAGGTGGAGGAAAGTGGTTCTGGCCAGGGACCGGATGTGGGGTACGAAGGATAGCTGGAGGTCGAACTTGACGCCTAAGTTGTGCACGGTTTCGGTGAGTCTTAGGAAGAGATCAGGTAGGATGAAGAGGTCTGAACTGCAGGAGAGAAGACTTTGATGGGAGCCAAAGAGTATGACTTCTGTCTGTCAACATTCAGCTGCAGGAAGTTTAAGCTCATCCAGCATTGATGTCTGTCAGACACTAATATATTTATATATCTCAGAGCTTAAAAGAGCAGAATATGAATACAGTGTCATAACAAATCCTTGTTATGTTTGATACTTATAACTAATTGCCTTTTACAGTAAATGTATCCTTTTGTGAAGAGCTATGCAAATTCGGCAGCAGGAATGAATATTAATCTCTACTTCCAACATTTCTGTTTTTATTCCTGATTTCCATTCTTATTTTTTGTCTCTCGGCAGAAAATGAAAAACTTGTAATGTACAGATCTATCCAAGGCAGAATGTACCTCTGTCTGATCACAAACTATGAAGGTCATTGGCATGAATAGAAAACAAGGTGTGGATGCAATATGTGGAGAGAGGGGGTCACAAACAAAACACACATCCTGCTTCCTAATCCTGGATAGATCCATCCATCCAATTTACACACCTGGAAATTATCATATTAACCCACCCAATAGGGTAATTTCCATGTGTAAGTGGGATGCAAGAAACACTGTTTCGCTTGGTTAGATTTCCTCATGTGTCAGACACCTGACTGACCAAAAAATGAACAAAAGACCAAAACCACTAACCTGTTGCTGGTCCATTCCGAAGTCCCGGTGGTTTTACTGCAGTCCAATTGAGGTCATCACATTGCTCACTTAAGTAATTTTCCATCTCATCCATATTGATCAATAAATTGTGAATGACGGGAACGACGAGGTACTGCACAAATAAAGAAGCCTTTCGAGCAGATTCAGCTGTAAAACAACTAAACATTTTTACTCTGTAGACCCTGAAACATTCCTCAGTATAACCTTCGTACATGGGCAGATCTTCCCAAGTACCTCATGATTCCAGACAGAACCTGGGGTCTGTAGAATGAAGCCCAGGAAACTAAGGATTAATATTTGTTCTGTACAGTTTCTAGTGTAAGGGATTAAGATTGGCTGTTTCAATCCCAAAATGTATCTGGATATAAACCCCAGAAACCACAGCTCCACAATGTATAGAGGGCCGCAACTATTTACAATCTGTATCAATGATCCAGACGAGGACATAAGACTTAAAATATCTAAATTTGTGGATGATACTAAACTAGGTGGGAGAGTAAGCTCTGAGGATGACACAAAAAGATTGCAAAGGGATATAGATAGGCTAGGTGAGTGGGCAAGAAGGTGGCAGATGGAATATAACATGGGGACGTGTGAAGTTATTCACCTAGGTAGTAAAAACAGAAAAGCAGATTATTTTCTAGAGGGGGAGCGACTAAATAGTGTTAGTGTTCAGAGGGATTTGGGTGTCCTTGTACACCAGTCATAAAAAAGTTAGTGTGCAGGTACAGCAAGCAACTAGGAAGGTTAATGGTATGTTGGCGTTTATTGCCAAAGAGTTAGAATTCAAAAGTAGGGAAGTCTTGCTGCAACTGTATAGGGCCTTGGTGAGATTGCACCTAGAATATTGTGTGCAGTTTTGATCTCCTTATTTAAGAAAGGACATACTCGCTTTAGAGGTTGTGCAGTGTAGATTCACTAAGTTAGTTTCTGGATGAGGGGGTTGACCTATGAGGATAGGTCGAGTAAACTAGGCCTATATTCTCTAGGATATAGAAGAATTAGGGGTGATCGTATGGAAACATATACGATTCTTATGGGGCTTGACAGAGTAGACAGTGCAAGACTATTTCTCCTGGTAGGAAAATCTATAACTAGGGATCACAGTCTTAAGAATAGGGTCAGCCTTTTCAAACAGAGTTGAGGCAAGGTAGTGAATTTATGGAATTCTCTACCCCAGAAGGCTGTAGATGCTCAGTCCTTGAACATATTCAAGACTGAGATTGATAGATTTCTAAAGGATAGAGGGATTAAGGGACATGGGGATAAGGCTGGCAGGTGGAGTTAGGTTAGAAGATCAGCCATGATCTTATTGAATGGCGGAGCAGGCTTGAGGGGTCAAATGACCTACTCCTGGTCGTAATTCCTATGTTCCTATGTCCTATGTTCCTATGTATGGCAATCATATTCACACAGATGAAATGGAGTATGATTTGCAGTGTTTCACAATAGGTTTGCTTATCAGGGAATTCAGTCACACAAATGGAAGCTTTTCATAAGTGCGGCAAACCGATACAATACAATACAGAAAGTGTGAGCTTTCTGTGGATTGATTGGAATTCCTTTAATTCCTTGCTAAAGATTAAAACAACAGTATCTAGTAAGAAGTATGTTTTTTCTTAAAAAAGCTGTAATACATTTGAGAGTTTTGAAGGCAAATGTCAATCTCAGACTGACTCACGCTTTGTGTACCAGGATGTCATTGTTATCATCCGATTCACTTTTGCTTGACGCATGGCAACAACCACAGCTTTCATTGAGTCAGTGTATCCAGTAGCTCGAGAAAATATGCTCAGTGGGAACCCAAGGCAGGACAAGACAGCATCCTGCTCCTTAAAGTGCTCCACAAGGCTGTCTTCAGAGAAGATGTTTGCTTCTACTACCTGCAAGAAATGCAAATTTAGAAGGAACCCTTTAAAAATTCGACCCAGACTCACGCCTCTGCTTACCTAGCAGTGAGTAGGAATCTGGTTGGTAGTCGATTGGCTAAGAAAAATGTGGTCACTCAATCCACGATTGTTTGTGGGACACTGCCGCGTTTCACCCACAAAATATACAGTCAGTTTAATTTACAATATATTCTGTGAAGCACTTTGAGACGTCTCAAAGATATAATGACGGGCTATTTAAAATGCAAGGATTATTATTATTATTACTACAGGGGAACCCAGGAATGTATAGAACCAGAAAAGACCACCACAATCCACCCAGCCAATCCCAAAGATACTCCCTCTCTCTAATACCCTCAATTCACTTAAGAGTTTTGAAACAGCACAAGAACATGTTGTTTGGCCATCATATCTATGATGGTATTTTAATCCACATGTGCCACCTAATCTTATCTCAATTCACTTCCTTCACCATAAATCTATCCAGCTCCGCCTTGAAATGTTTCCAGTTGAACAAAGTGAATCAATGACAGAGTCACTCACAACGTACAGTGAGCACCAAACAAACAAATTACATTGATATAGCGCCTTTCACGATGGGAGGACATCCCAAAGCACTGGCCACCGTGGAGTGCATGAAAATCTCTTTCAACCCAGTATATTGGGTACCTTCAGGTTGTCATGCTGAACAGTGAGTTTGCTGGGAGTTCTCACAATTGCCGTCACCATGTGGCCCTGTTCCAGAGCTTGTCTCACGAGAAACTGTCCAGTTTGTCCTGTAGCCCCAAGCACTGAGAGCTTCATTCTTCAGTCTGAAAACATCAAGCAATTATGAGAGATGTTAATGGATGATCTCATTTATAATTCAAATTGTAGTTTTAAGTGAAACACTGCCCTCGTCAATCTGCAAATCTTCACACTAAAGCAAACATCTGCCTACGCATATTAGTTGCTCTTTAAATGAAAAGTCCATGAATTTGTTTAAAAGGCAATCAGACAGCTGTTTGAAAGGGAGGAATATTAAAGGGGAGAAGGAGCGAGTAGGACTCTGGGATTAGATTAGATGACTCACGTGGAGAAAAATTCCATCATAGATATGATGGCCCAACAGCCTGTTCTTGTGCTATATCACTGATTTTGTTAGCCCATAATAACACATTCCTTGGGGAAAAGCTGCAATGGATTACAACACTGCTCTAGAGCTTGACTTATAATCTATCTCTCACCTGACTAAATGTAATAGTTTGAGTAGTTTCAACCTGAACTTCAAGTAGGACCAAACATCAAACCACAACACAATAATGTGATTACCAGCCTCAGTAAATGCCCGGAGAGGCATAAGCATGGTGGATGTAGATAATGGAAACATTTCATAAAAATGTTGCAGGTTCTGTGAACTCAGGCTGAAACTCCACCACAATGCTTGTTGTGACATTAGCCAAAAATGTGTCTTCCTCAGAGCAGCGCAGAATGGGTGGTAAGTTTTGGTATCTGTACCAACACCTTCTTTTCGACCATTCCTTCAGTCATCTTTCCCTTCTCGACTCCAGCTCAGGTGCCAAGCCAAGACTGTCAAGGACTTTTGGATGTCCTCCCAATGTGAAAAGCGTTCCATTAATGTAAATTTGTATTGTATATATTCCCAATAGAACAGAAAATGTTGGAAATCCACAGCAAGTCAACCAACATCTGATCAAGACAATTTAATGTTACAGGTACGATGTCAAATACAGTGATCACAATAAGTAAGACTTCATTATTTCAAGACCTTCCTCTTTGACTGTGCCTTCAGTCACTTTCCCATTACCCCTTTCCCCATGTAAATGCTATTTGTTGTTTTTATGGTGGAGCCTCATAATAAGGCAATAGTTGGGGGCGTCCCAAATCTCCACTCGCCTTATAATGAGGCTATGTGTTTGTGTGCAGACACCAGCCTGCTTCCTGTGCACCAGCTAGTTTCCACCCTAATAAAGTTACCAATTTCCAAGTCATCAGGATGATATCCGCATGACTTCCTGTGTGCTGAGCAGGTGCATGGGCAGTGCATATGCACTTGGCTGTGCATATATACAGTGAATGGGATCCACACCCCAAACACATTATAAACAAACCAGCCACAACAATAATAAAACACCTTAGAACCTGGCTGTAATGTATTATAATCAACTGACTGAGCAATTTCACCTGGCAAAATGACTTTTCTTCCAACTAAAGCATCAGGATAGATTCAGTATTTTGTTAGTTGCAATAGTAACTAATAAGGCACTTTATAAATTCTGAAGAGGTCACCATGCATTCATGTCTAGTTGCATTCCTTTACAAAGTGATGCAACTCACTGATCCCACTTCATTTCCCAAATAAACCTCTCATTTTAGTGGTTGTAACCTTCTTTTGACTGTTCCTAGTTTTGTCCGAGGAAGCTTTTAGTCCTGCTTTAAAGAACTTTAAAGCTTTAAAGTTTCAGTTCTCCTTCCTTTAGCAGTCACCTTGACAGGATCTTGCTTTGTAGGGAGGCTTGTAGCCTGTAGCTTCAGTTTGCTTCAGCTGCAGAATCAAAAAAATCTTTGATTACACCATCTGTCATTGAGACCACACTGACTGCTGTCGCACAGTCAGTCCCAGCCTTCAAGGTCAGCAATATTCTTCATGTGGAGAGTACCTTGGCACAATTGCTAGTAATAAAAAAGCATCAGCCACTCCAACCTGGCAGTTATCTCTAGTATTCTAGTAAATGGATAAGCACCTTGCCCAAGACCTTGCCCAAGACAACTTGCCCTCTTTACATAGAAGGTAATCCCCAATGATGCTCAACAACACAATTGGAGAGCACAGTACAACAACAACTTGCATTTATATAGCGCCCTTCTCGCGGGGTAGGGTCTCGGAGCTATTAAGTGCCAAGCTATTCGTAACCCATTTTGCTGTGCCAATCTGAACTAAATATCAATGCCACCTAACTTGCAAACCTTGGAAAGAAAGCAAAGAGCACAGCTGTTGGAAAGGGATCTGCAACCCTTAGAAACATTTGCTGTAAAATTCCAGGAACTACGTGTGCACGAAACTCACCAGTGCAAAGAAACTGTCCCTTTTGTGTTTATTTGCGGGAAAAAGTACCAATAATTCAAACAAAGGGACCTGTATTTATATTAAGAGTACCTACATCAAAAATCTTTTCATTCCAAAAGTGAGAGTTGATTGACATTTGGCAGGTCAGGTCATACCGAGCAGCAGTTGTCAATTTCTAACTCTTCACCCAACAAATCAGAACATTAATACATGATAGGTGTGGATTTATTGTGGCTTCCAATAAATAATAACCTTGTTTACTTGGGGACCTATCCCGAAACAGCTATAGATCGCAGCAGTCCAAATACTGCAATCTTTACATGGGAAAGTACATGTACTGATACTCGTGTATAAGCACATAGTTCAATACCTGCGACACATTCTTACTTACTTATGTTTATTGAGCAGCAGCTGCCTGGTGCTGTAGATGAAGATGGTGTTGTCAGTACAGTATTGAGCTTGCGATGCGATGTGTTGGGAGATTTGGTGTACAGTATTTTCAATGTCACACATTACTTAAACAGAGCTATTTCCGTGTCTCTTAAAAGGGAAACTCTAACCCCACCCAAAGTTCAATTTGTTTCCTCATACCAGAGCAGCCAGTGGAGTAAATTGCTGAGGATTACAGCCATCCCAGGAAACTGTGTCTAATATGTCCTGAAACTCAAGCTGCAACCTTCAGTCAGCAGTTCATGTTAAAATATAATGATGTAGTTTTAACACTGCATCTCTATTCTCTTAAATGCAGCAACAAGCTCACCTACATTTGTCTGGCACAGTGAAGGTTCACTGCTTTGGACAGAGACAGCTCGTTTTATATAATATAGATAGATGTACAATCCTGGCCAATAAATGTCCAAATAAACAAAGGGTCATTCACCTAATGGCTGTTTGTAGGACATTTCTGTGCACAAATTGGCTGACAGGTTTAAATACAAATATACAGTCACTGCATGTTATAGTCAAAACTATTTTAAGCGTTTTGTGATGCTTCAGTGTAATAAGACACTATATCAAATGTAAAGATTATCATTACTGAAATGAGGCTACAGTGCTTACAGCAAACAAGAGTAAAAATCCCAAGTGAATCGCAGTGAGTTAAAAAGGGACCTAGCCAAGGTGGGCTGGAAAGAAAGATTGGCAGGTAAAACAGCTAACGAGCAATGGGAAGCCTTCAAGGAGAAGATAGTTCAGGGACAGAACAAATACATTTACTAAAAAAAAGTAAGAATAAAAATAATGGAGGCTCTGGCCACAATCTTTCAATTCTCTTTGGACACCGGCATGGTGCCAGACGACTGGAGGGTTGCAACTCTTACTCCCCTGTACAAAAAGTGGCAGAAGGATAAACCCGGGAACTACAGGCCAGTCACCCTAATGTCTGTAGTGGGGAAACTTCTGGAGACTATAATCCGGGACAAAATAAATTTTCACTTAGAAAAATATGAGTTAATCAAGGACAGCCAACACGGATTTGTTAAAGGCAAATCATGTCTAACAAACCTGATAGAGTTTTTTGTTGACGCAACGGAGAGGGTGGATGAAGACAGTGCAGTCCATGTAGTTTACATGGATTTTCAAAATGTGTTTGATAAAGTGCCACATAAGAGATTTGTAAGCAAAATAGAAGCCCACGGTATTAAAGGGACAGTGGCAGCATGGATACAGAACCAGCTGGGAGACATGAAGCAGAGAGTGGTGGTGAATGGTTGTTTTTCTGCCTGGGGGGAACCCCAGGGGTCGGTATCGGGATTACATAAATGATCTGGACTTGGGTATAGGGAGTACAATTTCCAGGTTTGCAGATGATACTAAGCTAGGAAAACTGGTAAACAGTGAGGAGGATAGTAGCAGACAGTAGCAGACTTCAAGAGGACATAGACAGATTGGTAAAATGGGCAGACACGTGGCAGATGAAGTTTAATGTGGAGAAATATGAAGTGATGCATTTTGTGAGGAAGAATGAAGAGAGGCAATATAAGCTGATGGTAGAATCTTAAAGGGGGTGAAGGAACAGAGAGACCTGGGTGTTCATATAAGTAAATTTTTGAAGGTGGCAGGACAGGTAGATAAAGCTGTTAAAAAAGCATACAGGTTACTAGGCTTTATAAATAGGGGCATAGAATACAAAGTCAGGAAGTTATGATGAACCTTTATAAAATACTGATTAGGCCTCAGCGAGAGTACTGTGCTCAGTTCCGGGCACCACACTTTAGGAAGGATGTCAAGGCATTGGAGCGGGTGCAAAGAAGATTTACCAGGACGGTACCAGGAATGAGGGACTTCAGTTATCGGGAGAGGCTAGAGAAGCCAGGATTATTCTCCTTGGAGCAGAGAAGGTTAAGAGGAGACTTAATAGAAGTTTCCAAAATTATGAGGGGATTCGATAGGATGAACAAGGAGAAACTATTTCCATTGGTGGGTAGGTCAGTAACCCGAGGACACCGATTTAAAATAGTTGTTAAAAGAAACAGAGGGGAGGGGAGGAGAAATGTTTTCACACAGCAAGTTGTTCAGATCTAGCATGCATTGCCTGAAAGTGTGTTGGAAGCTGATTCGATAACAACCTTTAAGAGAGAAGTAGATAATTATTTAGGGAGGACAAGTTTGCAGAACTATGGGGAGAATGTAGGGGAATGGGATTGATTTGGAAGCTCTTTTCAAAGAGCCGACACAGACACTGTGGCCAAATGGCCTCCTTCTGTGCTGTATAATTCTATGATTTTTTAATATACAAAATCACACAGGACCACAATATTAAATTGATGAAGAAAGCCCTTCAGCCCATCTGATCTCATCCTTCCAGAAGATCAACCCTACCGTCTTCCCATCACACTTTTTAATGAGTGTCCTGGCCTCTAGCACTCTTTTTAGCAACCTGTTCCAGTCATTAATTACTTATTTTTTTACTCACAGGTACTTTTCCAATTATTTCCTTAAAATAGTCATAAACGAATTCTGTTTTCTCCTGTTTTATTCTCTAGTTCTGCTTCTAAAGTAATCCTCCGCAGTGGTCTTTTCACCATCGGCGGCCATGCTTTCAGCCACTACTTCCCAATGCTGTGGAACTCTCTCCCTCAATCCCTTTGCCTTGCCCCCTCTCCCCATTTTCAGGTGGTGCCTGAAGACCTTCCTCTTCAACCTTGCCAAGATCACCCTCCCCCTCACTCGGCATTGGGCTCCACCACTGTTAAATGTCCAAGATGCTGTCCATTTTCTGTAACAAAGAATTTCAGTTACTTTTCCAGTAACTTGTAGTGTGTCATGTTTTCGAAGGAATTCCTTATTAAAGAATCCGATCATAGAATCACAGGAAGAAATAGCATCCCAGCATGTCTTTCTCTTTCTCAATCACAGCACTTCCTCTCTTGCTCGCTGGCTTGCTGTTCATCATGGAGTTCTGTAGCTCAGTGGTTAGAGCACTCACTTTGCAAGCGAGAGACCTGGGTTCGATTCCCGGCAGGATGAAACCTTGGGCAAGTTTCCTTACTCAATATGCCTGATAATAATCCCTCAAAAAAAACAATGATAACTTGGTCATTTCAATCCACGACTGTTTGTGGGACGCTGCTGTGCGCAATTGGCTGCCGCATTACAACAACAACAACAACAAGATTCCATTTATAAAGCGCCTTTCACGTCAGGAGGACGTCCCAAGGCGCTGAACAACGCCCACAAACATACAGTCAATTCACTTTACAGTCTATTTTGTGAAGAGTTTTGAGACGTCTGGAAGACGTGAAAAGCGCTACATCAAATGCAAGGATTATTATTATTATTATTATCTCCCACTCTCTGTCTTTCTGTTTGTAGTATGGATTTGGACACTTTCTCATTCAACAATATCTTCAAAAGTAATTAAGCAAATATCCCAGAATATCTATCCATTCTCACATCTCCAGTGTCCAAATATGGACTTTTTCTCTCCACCAACACATCACCACTCCACCTCCCCCCACTTTTCAAACTTGCAGAATTTCTCATCAATCCTATTTCTCTTCTCTAAAGCGGTTGTCAAACAGCCTTAGGGAAGAGAAATAGGAATGTGAGTCAACAACTTGGATTTATATAGCGCCCTTCATATAGAGTAGCTTTCCAGAGAGCTTGAGACACCTGAGTAACTATCTCTTGTAGCACAGTCACAGAAAGGGAGATGCAAGCTTCCTACCCGTTGTCTTCAAGAATAATTTGGAAGAATAATACAGTAATAACTAAAGAGATTAAATATTTTTTCACACAAAAAATTGTGGCAATAAATTCAGCTGGACTTATAAATAATAAGTCTGCGCAGGTTGCCGGAACATCTCAAAGCCCTTCACGGGATGTTACTGGTAAAGTGTAGTGACTGTGTGTTTGCGGCAGAAAGCAGCGGCAAATTTGCAATGCCCAGAACACAGCTATAAAGTGAACAATTTTACGCGGGGGGGTTGTTAACGATTAGAACTTTCTGTTGCAAGGGTCTTTTCGACCCTTGGAATAAGGACTCTGCTGATTTCAGTCAGCTCGGTCATTATTCCAAGGGTCAAAAAAAGAAGCGCTGCAGCTCTACCGCTGTATGTTTGCCAACAACATACGCAGTCATTGACTCTACATCTAGTGTATTCCTTTGAGCCGTCTTTGTGGAGTCCTCAGTGGTTAGAGCACTCGCTTTGCAGTGATTGTCAGACCATCTGTCTTATCTGTCGGTAGCAGGAGGGGGTTAAGAAGTGTCATCAAGACTGATTTGCACACATCAATGTCCCACAACCACCTACGTAGTGTGTGTGACCAATTTTATTTAGGGAATTGTCGGCCAGCACACCAGGAGAAACTACCTTCTCTTTTCGAATAGTACTATGGGATCTTTAATGTCCACTGGACAGGCAGATAGGACCTCAGTTTAACACCTCATCAGAAGTACGACATCTGTGATAAGCAGCACACCCTCAGCACAGTGTCAGTATGTGGGTTCCAAATGCCGTTGTGGGGCTTGAACCCACAATCTACTGATTCTGAGGCGAGAGTACTACCAACTGAGACACTTGTACTGCCAATCTAGTTATCTGATCACATTCCAGTACCTGTTCACATTCCGGTAGCCATTAGTGGAGTCCTGTAGCTCAGTGGTTAGAGCACTCACTTTGCAAGCGAGAGACCTGAGTTCAATTCCAGGCAGAGGGCGAAACCTTGGGCAAGTTTCCTTACTCCACACAGAGCCTAATAATAATCTCTCCAAAACCAAAAACAATAATAAATTGGTCATTTTCAATCCACGACTGTTTGTGGGACATTGCTGTGCGCAATTGGCTGCCGCGTTCGTCCACAAATATACAGTCAATTCATTTTACAGTGTGTTCTGTGAAGCGCTTTGGGACGTCCTCCCGACGTGAAAAGTGCTATATCAAATGCAAGGATTATTATTATTATTATTATTCCTAAGGTCCCAGGGCGCTCTGTCAGTGGTCAAGGCTGGTGCTGCCACTGTGGCTTTGCAGACAGACAGACAGACAGATGGGGTTTTGAGATCGCGCGCTCCCGCGGCCGTTTGTCCGCGCGGCGCTGCCGTTGTGCAGGCGGCGGTGCGAGGCCGCGCGGGGCGGCACGTGGTGAGGAGCCGCGGACACGGGGAGACGGTCGCCATGTCAACCGCCTCGGCCAGAGCCAGGAACAGCAACAGGCTGCCGGGGAGCCTCGCCCAGCTCCAGAACCTGCTCAAGAGGGACCCGCAGGCCTACAGCGAGGAGGTCAGTCACACACACACACACACACAGCGCTCCCCCCTCCCCCGCTCTGCCACCTCCCCCTCTCTCCTCCCTCTCTGCCACCCTCCCCTCCCCCTCCCTCTCTGCCACCCTCCCCTCCTCTCCCTCTCTGCCACCCTCCCCTCCTCTCCCTCTCTGCCACCCTCCCTCCCCCTCTCTCCTCCCTCTCTGCCACCCTCCCCTCCCCCCTCCCTCTCTGCCACCCTCCCCTCCTCTCCCTCTCTGCCACCCTCCCCTCCCCCTCCCTCTCTGCCACCCTCCCCTCCTCTCCCTCTCTGCCACCCTCCCCTCCCCCTCCCTCTCTGCCACCCTCCCCTCCTCTCCCTCTCTGCCACCCTCCCCTCCTCTCCCTCTCTGCCACCTCCCCTCCCCTCTCTCCTCCCTCTCTGCCACCCTCCCCTCCCCCCTCCCTCTCTGCCACCCTCCCCTCCTCTCCCTCTCTGCCACCCTCCCTCCCCCTCTCTCCTCCCTCTCTGCCACCCTCCCCTCCCCCTCCCTCTCTGCCACCCTCCCCTCCCCCTCCCTCTCTGCCACCCTCCCCTCCTCTCCCTCTCTGCCACCCTCCCCTCCTCTCCCTCTCTGCCACCCTCCCCTCCCCCTCTCTCCTCCCTCTCTGCCACCCTCCCCTCCCCCTCTCTCCTCCCTCTCTGCCACCCTCCCCTCTCCCTCTCTCCCTCCCCCTCTCCCCCTCCCCCTCTCCCCCCTCTCCCTCTCTGCCACCCTCTCCCCCTCCTCCTCTCCCTCTCCCCCTCCCCCTCTCTGCCACCCTCTCCCCCCCTCCCTCTCTGCCACCCTCTCCCCCTCCCCCTCTCCCCCCCTCCCTCTCTGCCACCCTCTCCCCCTCCTCCTCTCCCCCCTCCCTCTCTGCCACCCTCTCCCCCCCTCCCTCTCTGCCACCCTCTCCCCCTCCCCCTCCCCCTCTCCCTCTCCCCCTCTCCCTCTCTGCCACCCTCTCCCCCTCCCCCTCTCCCCCCCTCCCTCTCTGCCACCCTCTCCCCCTCCTCCTCTCCCCCTCTCCCCCCCTCCCTCTCTGCCACCCTCTCCCCTCCCCCTCTCCCCCCCTCCCTCTCTGCCACCTCTCCCCCTCCTCCTCTCCCTCTCCCCCTCTCCCCCCTCCCTCTCTGCCACCCTCTCCCCTCCCCCTCTCCCTCTCCCCCTCTCCCCCCTCCCTCTCTGCCACCCTCTCCCCCCCTCCTCTCCCCCTCTCCCCCCTCCCTCTCTGCCACCCTCTCCCCCTCCCCCTCTCCCCCCTCCCTCTCTGCCACCCTCTCCCCCTCCTCCTCTCCCTCTCCCCCTCTCCCCCCTCCCTCTCTGCCACCCTCTCCCCCTCCCCTCTCCCCCTCCCCCTCTCCCCCCCTCCCTCTCTGCCACCCTCCTCTCCCCCTCCTCCTCTCCCCCCTCCCTCTCTGCCACCCTCTCCCTCTCCCCCCTCCCTCTCTGCCACCCTCCCCTCCCCCTCCTCCCTCTGCCACCCTCCTCTCCCCCTCCCTCTCTGCCACCCTCCTTTCTCTCTCTGCCACCCTCCTCTCTCTCTCTCTGCCACCCTCCTCTCTCTCTCTGCCACCCTCCTCTCTCTCTGCCACCCTCCTCTCTCTCTCTCTCTCTGCCACCCTCCGCTCTCTCTCTCTCTGCCACCCTCCTCTCTCTCTGCCACCCTCCTCTCTCTCTGCCACCCTCTCTCTCTCTCTCTCTCTGCCACCCTCCCTCTCTCTCTGCCACCCTCCGCTCTCTCTCTCTCTCTGCCACCCTCCTCTCTCTCTCTCTCTGCCACCCTCCGCTCTCTCTCTCTCTGCCACCCTCCTCTCTCTCTGCCACCCTCCTCTCTCTCTCTCTCTGCCACCCTCCGCTCTCTCTCTCTCTCTGCCACCCTCCTCTCTCTGCCACCCTCCGCTCTCTCTCTCTCTCTGCCACCCTCCTCTCTCTCTCTCTCTCTCTGCCACCCTCCTCTCTCTCTGCCACCCTCCGCTCTCTCTCTCTGCCACCCTCCTCTCTCTCTCTCTCTCTCTGTCACCCTCCTCTCTCTCTGCCACCCTCCGCTCTCTCTCCATAATCCTTTGATCTCTGCTCTTCATGTTCTTGAGTGGAATCCCAAAAATCTCCATTAATTTTACATCCAGGCTTTTTTTGGCCCTCCAAATCCTACCAACAAACCAGGCTATTGACTAGTGTGTCATCAGCAGAGTACTGTGGACCAGTCTGGCTCAGGACCGCCAGAGGAATGACGAGATTCCGACATTTTATTGCCAAGCCGTCACCTTGGAGCCAGTCCAATTCTAAGGAGACCCCACTTACCTCTTCTTTCTCCCTCCAAACCAGGAAGATAATTACTGTACTATAAATACATTCAAGCAACTCTAAAATGAAAGAGCAATGTTGGTCTGTAATTATTGTGTGCCTTTGTATGTGATGGTACAGGTATATTAACTGATGCACATCAAATAGGTTGAGTGATGTGTTGAAAACCATTTGGAACCGTTAAATGTTACTCGATAAACAGAACTATTGTATTTCCATAATAATTAATTTGTCATTAAATGTGTAAGTTGGATTTATTTTTACCTTTCTCTCTCAGTTTCTACAGCAGTTTCGCCACTACCAGTCCAATGTACAGATATTTAAGCTGCAACCAGACAAGCCAAATAAGGAGCTGTCGGAACTGGTGATGTTCTTGGCACAAGTATGTTTATTTATCTACAGTAAAATGACTAGAAATCCCCACAAATCAATATGGGTGCATTCTATTCTCAATACTATACAATTGACATTGATATAGATCCTTTCATGTCAGGAGCACGACTCAAAGCGCTTGACATTGCTGGGTGGCCATCTGATTTGGGGGTGGGAGCTGACGGGGTAGGGGAAAAGTTGACCAAATATTGAACCGAAGAGGTACATTTGGAGACCTGGCTTGAACAAGTGGAATGAGCGAGTCAGAGGGACTCCGGGATGCAGTTCCAGAGAGCAGGGACAAAAAAGCTTAAAGGGTACCCACCTGTCGATGATAGGGTGGGGACATGAGCACAATTAAGAGTATTCCTTATAACATTAAAGATGTGATTCTCTCGAGTTTATTTAAATAAATACTCATTAACTTTTTGTATAATGCCAAGTCTCAGGAATGCTGCAACACACAATGCTGCCGATGGGCCTGAACATACAGCTGCTTACACAGTGATCTGATTGCAAAGATACCACTTTAAACAATGGCTGTGCAGAAGCCATCGAAAGAGGGGAACACTAGAACTAATTGTATTTTAATTGGCTTGCTATATGAAACCTGCAATAGCCATTCTTCTGGCTATTCGGGATTAATTATGCATCTATTTTCAGAATGGTACCATTATAAAATATTACAATTTTCTATGGGGAAATAAGCTCAGCAAAACTGTTTGAATATCATGTTTTTATTATAATCAACAGGTTGCACATTGCTACCCAGTGAGGTTAGCTAACTTTGCCCAGGAACTAAAGGAGTTGCTTTTCTCTCACCACACAGTTCTGGTACCAGACCTGCGAATGGTGAGCTATATGTGACTAATATTTCCAGCAATACTCTGTGACAGGTTAGCTAAACGTAAGCCTGGTTTTCACTTCTGTAAGCAGATATCTACCTTCTTAATCACCTACACTGATAAATAGAATTCAAAACATGAGCCATAATATTGTACTGTTTAAGTGCTAGAAAGGTTTATTGTGTTTTTTGGAGGACATTTTACCATGTAAGCAATGAATAGAGGTTACACATATCTCTAAATCAGAAAACAAACTATGTATTTCTTACTGAAGCATCAGGTCTTCTGGACAAGCACCAACTGAATCCTGCACCACTTACATACCTCTTTTATAATAATAATCCTTGCATTTGATATAGTGACTTATCGCATCATTGAGACAAATCAAAGCTCTTCACAGAATATATTGTAAAGTGGATTTTGCATTTTGTGGTGGAACATCCATTAAATCAGGTTATCTGCATATTCACAACTCTCCCAGTGTGAATTGAACCATTACAGCATTGATGGTAATTATTTGGGGAGGATAAGTTTGCAGGGCTATGGGGAGAAAGTGGGGGAGTGAGATTGAATTGGATAGCTCTTTTCAAAGAGCCAGTACAGACACAATGGGCCGAATGGCCTCCTTCTGTGCTGTATAATTCTATGATTCAAACAGAGCACGCTTCTCTGAAATTTATGGTTTCTTTCTCTGATTAAAATCTTGTTTAAAAATTCTCTTATTTCATGTGTTCTAATTCCCTCTATGACATCAATATTGTACTCTGATGGAATAATATTTAAGGAGCTGCAATGATTCAATTCACATTGGCAGAGTTGTGAATATGCAGATAATCCGATTTAATGGATGTTTGGTTGCTATAAAACATTAATGCTATAGAGTGGTGGGGTTGGGGGTGGAGGAGTGAAGCATCTTATTTACACTTTGTGCTTTTAATTTTGATTTGTTTTTTACCTTTTTTTTAGACATTATGTAAGGCTTTGATCTTGTTGAGAAATAAGGGGCTTCTTAATCCTACCAGTTTGCTGGAATTATTCTTTGAACTCCTGAGATGCCAAGACAAACTTCTAAGACAGGTATATTGTCAAAAAAGTCGTTGGAAAGTATTTTTGAAATATCCATTACATTTCCGAATTTCATATGTACCTTTGTTTATCATTTTTTTAAGATGCTGTATACTCATATTGTGACAGACATTAAGAATATCAATGCCAAACACAAAAACAACAAAGTAAACACAGTAAGTATATAAAGCATAATAAATATATTTCCTTAGTCATTTAAATGGGTTTATTAATAAGTACAGTAGAGTCCTGATATAACACATTCCATATCCTTTGTGTGAAATAATTCTCCTAATCTTATGACTTGTCAGCATAAAATTCAATGATTTCATATTTCAAAATTAATATTCAAGACTAGAGAAGCTAAATCTTCCCTTAACCTTCTCTGCTCTAAGGAGAAAAGAGGGATTTTTCTCCTTAGAGCAGAGCAGGTTAAGGGAAAATTTAATAGAGGTGTTCAAAATGATGAGGGGTTTTGATTGAGTAGATAGGGAGGAACTGTTTCCACTGGCAGGTGGGTCGGTAAACAGGGGACATAGATTTAAAATAATTGGGGGAAAAAACGGGAGATGAGGAGAATTTATTTTACACCAGAGAGTTGTTACGGTCTGGAATGCACTGCCTGAAAGGGTGGTGGAAACAGATTCAATAACAACTTTCAAAAGGGAATTGGATAGGTAAAGGAAAAAATTACAAGGACCTGGGGAAAGAGCAGGGGAGTGGGACTGATTGGATAGCTCTTCCAAAGAGCTAGCACAGGCACGATGGGCTGAATGACCTCCTTCTCTGCTGTAATATTCTATGATTCTATGAAGACGATCTGAAGGTACAGAAACATGGAAGCTGACGGTGATATTGTGGCAAGTAAACAATTGCCACTTGTAGTCTTATTGAGTATGTTATACATACTCAACAGTCAATGATGTTACCCTGGGAAGTCTTAAAAGTTATAAAGTGCTGTTATATGTTTCTGCCCAACCTTAAACTGTTTAATAGGTTTATCTTGTACTGTGTGTTCATGTAGACCTTGGATGCTGTACTCCTCTATTCTATTGGTGTTATTTGTGTTTAGTGTTTACATGATGATCATCACTCGTTTGAATATGCCTTCTGCCAGTCCAATGCTGCTTATTTAAAACTTCCTTTTTCGTAATAATAAATATCCTGGCATTTGATATAGCGCCTTATGACATCTTCCAGATGTCTCAAAGCACTTCACAGGATAATTTGTAAAGTGAATTGACTGTGTATTTTGTGGGCGAAACTCGGCAGCCAATTGTGCACAGAAGTGTACCACAAACAGTCGTGGATTGAATGACCAAATTATTATTATTTTAGTAAAAAGAAAACTACGGGCCCAATCTCATTGATTTCCCACAGCACAATTCAATTTACATCTCTGCATTGTGCAGCATTTGTCATCCACTTTCAATAGAGATATTGAGATGCAACAATACAAACTTTCTAAATCACAGTATTTAGTGGCAGGAAAAGCAATGCTCAACATTGCTAGCTATCGAAATGCCATTGGAATCAGTTAGATAATGAATCCATATCTATGTATATGGAGCACCAATTACTTTATTAGTTTTTTCTTAAGCTCCTCTGATAACTCATTTGATGCTTTATTTCCAACGGTATAAAGGCATATTAATGCACTGTCAACCTCCACAAGGAGACAGCTCCTTTTGTATACCATTTTGTTCTCAAACTTAAGGGCTGGATGCTCGGTAGCGAAAAGATGTGTAGATAGGCTGCTTTGGTCAAACATTTGTAGA
Source organism: Callorhinchus milii (assembly GCF_018977255.1). Taxonomy (NCBI): domain Eukaryota; kingdom Metazoa; phylum Chordata; class Chondrichthyes; order Chimaeriformes; family Callorhinchidae; genus Callorhinchus; species Callorhinchus milii. Next base: position 37,570,872 of record NW_024704742.1, read on the forward strand.
AACAGCCGGACAAGGAACGTTTCCTGGCAAACATATTCATCACGGTTTCCTGCACTGAATCAGCATGTATGTCACTTTAAAATAATGCATTAAGACGGGCAGTGTACTTGGGTTTGATGTAATTTAGACTCAAACAAAACACAGGCACTATCTATTTAACTATTTGTAGGAACACATCTGTTTTATGTAAGTAGTGTAAAATGTTCTGAACTGTGAATACTATCTAGAATACTATCAGGATTACATTTACCTTTGATTGTATTTTTGTAGACTTTGCAAAATTTTATGTACACCATGTTGAGGGATAGCAACACTATTGCAGCCAAAATGTCTCTGGATGTAATGATAGAGCTGTACAAAAGGAACATTTGGTAAGTTTACCTGCTGTGCATTGTGACAGTTTATTTTCTACCTGAAATTATTTGATTTAACACTTAATATTTGAAGAAATGTAACTTGTCTTAAGATGTCTAAATACATGTTGATTTATTTCTTGAATAGTTAATCATGTATGTTGTTTATGTTTGCCACAATTGCCATAATTGAAGATTTGGAAATTAACCTTCAATTGGGTTAACCCTTACTGAGATTCAACTCTCTTAACCAGGGAGCTGCAGAGTTGAATATCAGTAAAGTGTGTTTGTTTTGTGGAAAAGGTGAGATTCTTGGGCATGAAAGAAGAGTTCTGCCTGTCCAAGTAGGTTAAATTATACATTCCGCTGAATAATCTATGTGCTAATTTGAGTCTTGGAAACACTCATACCCAGACCAGCTGATCCTCCTGTCTGTTGTTGTAATAAGTGGCTTCTAAAGAAAGTCAGAGGAGATAGGGGAGAAAGGGAATAAATTCTAAGAATAGCATCAACACTTGTCAAAGTTACAGGAATTTTAAACCATTCACATGGTACAAATGCTGAATTTATAATCTAATAATTCTAATGCTCTGGCATATCTGGTTGTTTCAGGCATGAATTTGTAAACCTGTCACTTTTTTTCCAAGGGGCAGTAATTATTTGGATTATTGGAATGAGTTACACTTCTCTTTTCTGTGTTATCGAATAATCCTTCAAAAACAATGATGTTTGGGCAAGATACTGAAGCGTCAAAGCTGCTTTGAAGCCTCACCCCAGTCATTGGAAAAAGAATTTAGAAAAAAGGGCAGGGTGAGAGAGAGGAAAACTGTCTACAATGTGTGTGAATGAGGAGTAATATTGCACTGACTCTATTAATGTTGCCTTGCTTACAGGAATGATGCAAAAACTGTCAATGTCATTACAACAGCTTGCTTCTCAAAAGTAACAAAGGTAAGTAGATCAGGACCGTTTTGATGACATCCTACATCAACGGTGCTATATAAATGCAAGTTGTTGTTGACTATCTATGAGAACTACTTGGATGGGAGGGGAAGGAACAACAATACAGTAAGCGCTCAGCTAAGGGGACGGACTCTATCCGGAATTCAAATCTGGCTGAACCCGGCTTTAAATGGAAACTTTTTTAAAAAAATTCCCACATGTAGATATCCACGAGCCTAATCTCCTAGCCATGTACTCCTTCCTCACCGAGCCTGTTGGCCTTCGGTGGCCAGGGATACCGACTTTGACTCAGTTTGAATCCCGTGACAGCTTATTCGCTACCTTCTGCTCATGGAATTCAAACAGTTATAATGCTGATACCGGCAATTTTCAGCACTGAAAAAATCCGCTACTGAAAAAGCCAGTAAATGCTGGTAGTGGCATTGTAATTACACTTAGCCGGCTCAATAAGTGTAATTCTGGCTTGCTAAACCGGATCTCCTCCCCCCGCTTCCCCCCATTGAGTCCGACTAGCTGGGGTTTTAGTATGTATATAATTTATAAAATTTTGAAATGGAACGTCACAAAGCTCAATGCCACCTCGTCTTAGATAGCACTTGTGGAGTTCTGTAGCGTATTGGTTAGAACACTCGCCTCACAAGCAAGAAGACCTAGGTTCAATTTCCATGCAGGACACGACATTAGGCAAATTTCCTCACTCCACACATCTCTGTTTACCTAGCAGTAAGTAGGAACCCGGTTGTTAGACAATTGGTGGATTGCTTTTTCGGGGGTAATAATTCCTTCAAAAAAATAATAAAAATAATTTGGTAACTCAGTCCACGACTGTTTGTGGGACACTGCTGTGCGCAATTGGCTGCCATGTTTTGCCCACAAAATACACAGTCAATTCACTTTACAGTATATTCTGTGAAATGCTTTGAGACTTCTCAAAGGCATGATAAGGCGCTATATTAAATACAAGTATTATTAATAAAATTTAAGATCATGCAAAATTAGAGAAAATTCTTAAATTTGGTTTTCCAGATTTATCAACTTTCATCTTCCAAATGAATTTAAGAATTATCGTTAAAGATTTTTCAACAATCTTTAAAAGATTGTCTTGCATGCTAAATCTGGGTGGAACTTGAGATCTCAGAATAGAGTGATAGATTTATTGTTGCTGCATGAACTTCATCATACAGACTGTTTTTGTTTCAGATCTTGGTTGCTGCTCTGAAATTCTTTCTTGGTAAAGATGAAGATGAGAAGGATAGTGATTCAGAATCCGAGGTATGTCTGATGCTGACATTTGGATCGAGTTTATAATATTTTGTTTTAAAAGTGATTCCAGTCTAATACTTCAAAGTAAGTTAAGTGTGCAGGACAAGAACACATAAATATAAAATTTTCTCCCAGAGGAAGTTTGACTCGTTTTTTCTTCCATCCCGGAGATACGGTCCTCCTTTTCCTCATTTACACCCTCCCTCTTCAGGCACCAGTGGTTGCTTTGATCCACTAGGCCAGCGAAAGAGCTTGAGAGCTACAATCCTACAGTCAGTCCACTTATATTGAACATTTATGTTAACATGCTGCTTATATTGAAAAAAAAGTGAAGTTCCAGTTCCTTCTCCGCGCATTAATACTCAAAAATTACCATCTATGTTGATGTCGCCATAAACTCCAGTGCACTTATGTCGACAATTATTTAGGTTCCAAACAGTATTAAGGGCATTGTTTCATTGCCACAATGTTGACAATGTACTCCTAAATTACTATTTTTTTTACTTACATGACTTTTTGTAAATAAATTAACTTTTTTTGTAAATAAGGTAACAAAATCTATCTAAATAAATGGTTCAGGAATTTTAATTCCGACTTTGTTTTTAAATAAATCAATGAAAGTACATGCAGTCAAACGGTACAGAAATTCCAATCACAGCAGAATACCCATTGTCCACTTGTGACCGCCTGTGTCGACAAACTGCCTCTGTTGACAAAACTCGAATGGTCCTGACATGTCAACGTAAGTGGGTAGGACTGTTTCTGTTTAATGAAATTCTGCATCATTTTCTTTCAGGATGACGGCCCTACGGCTCGAGACATAATCACGAGGTACACAACTGGCAAGAAAAACACAAAATACAAAAGAAAACTGGAAAAGGCCATGAAAGTTCTGAAAGTAAGCACATTACAGCAGACCTGTGTTGGGTAATAAAGTACATTTGTTAGTCATGCATAGTGCAATGTGAAACTATTAATTTTTTAGTTTTATCAGTTAGTTAATACTGTAACATATCGTTTCTGAGGTACTTGCTCTGCACCTTATTAAAATGAACTTAAAAGGAGGAATAATACAAAAGTGTAAAAATGTTCTAATTAAAGTGTGTTTTCATTGAGTTTGCTAAAGACAGGTGATGTAGGCATTTAGAAACTTGACATTTGCATTTCTTATTAAAGGGGTTTGGTTGTCCTGAATTTCCGGCTTGCTCATGACAATTCTAGTATTTGTGATTCTAACCACTGTATCCTGGTGTTTATTGTCTGCTTAAAAATGTATACTTATTTTTTATACAGAAACATAAAAAGAAGAAACATCCTGAAGTGTTTAATTTTTCAGCAATTCATCTAATTCACGACCCACAAGGTACGAGATTGTGTTTTCTTTGACCTTCTGACAACAGGAAAAAATATTCATCCAATTTCCTGTAGCTGACCTCTTTGTGATTTGGTTATTTGATTTTTGACTTTTGCAACAGGATAAGAACAATAGACTTTTCCTCACTAAATCTTCCTTGTGATAGAGAGATCCGATACAAGGGGACATAGGCCTCAAATCAGAATTAAGAAGGTTAGAACTGGACTCAGGAAGTATTTCTTCACACAGCAGGTTGTGAAAATGTGGAATGCTCTGCCCCAGAAAGCTGCAGAGATAGAATCAGTAGGGAACTTTCTGGAAATCCCTATGGGGTATCAACAGATCTGCCAAGGTATAATACAATATAAATTTACACCTGGAGGACGTCCCAAGGCTCTTGACAGTCCATGCGTAGCACTTGAGCTGAGTGTGGGAGCCAAGGAGGCTGGGAGGGGAAAGATGATTGAAGATGTAGCCGAAGGGGTAGGTCTCGAGACAGAGATTGAAAAAGGTGAGGGAGGAGCCCCAGACAAAGGAATTGGTCGGTTTGGAATGGTTTGAGGAGGTCGCAGAGGTAAGGTGGGGCAAGACCATGAGATCTAATAAACTGGTGGGACAGAATTGATTGGCAGAATCAATTGTTCCTGTGTTCCTATATTCCTAAAATCAATCTAGATGTTTCCTTCTAACAAAGAAATCCATGTAGAAACTTTTGGTTATCTAGTGCTGTATTTTTCCTGACCTTGCATTCCTTGTGATTTGGCATAAATAACCAGTAGTTAGGACAGATCAGATGGTAACTTGCCTTATACTTTTGTTGCTTGGTGGTAGGTTGGGTCCAAGTGGAGAGAAGTGCTCCAAGCTAGCCAATGTGTACCTGAGAACGTTTGTCAATTCAAATGTGTAACAGAAATCCCTTATAGTGATAGTTCTGGGATGGATGAAGGCTTGTTTCTAACGATTGTATACAAATTGCTAAAACTGTACAGAAAACCGGTCAGTAGAACTCTTAAGTAAAAATTTAACAAAAGTAAAGGTTGGAGCCTCCCATGTTTTAGTAGAGTCCAATATTTTATATCATTTTGGCAACAGTTTTGAAAGAAGTGTAATAAAACTTTTAATTTGTTACAGATTTTGCAGAGAAACTTTTCAAACAGTTGGAAAGTTCCAAGGAAAGATTCGAAGTGAAAATGATGATGATGAACCTAATATCAAGACTTGTTGGAATTCATGAGGTGATCAATATTCTGTGTTTTTTAGAAATCATTCTTGTGATGCGGATCATTTGATAGGAGGATTTCATAAATAAATTGATATCAGTGTACAGAGCCAGCAATTCCTGTATAGTGTAATTAGGGGTTTCAATCCCAGATTTCAGAATAATTACCGCACGAGGTGCCGGGAATCCCATATGGTAATTGTATTCCTGAAATCCCAGGATTGCAACCCCAAAGTGCAATACCAGTTGGCCAGTTGCCTAGAGAACCCCAATAAACTGCTCCAGAATTTATAGAAATCACAGCATACAAGAAGACCATTAGCTGAATGAGCATAAAGTGGTGCTAACTACTCTATTGGTAATTCCCTGTTCTTTTGTGTACCCATTTTAAGTGCTTCCTCTTCAAATGTATATCTAATTCTCTGTCAGTCTTTATTTAAAATTGCTTATGAAAACATGATTCTCCTTTTTTTCTTCATTTGCCCACTTCACTCTTGTAATAAAACTTGGAAAATTAGGTGATTTTTTTTCACAGGAGTCGTTGGGATGCGGAATGCCCTGCCAAGAAAGGTAGTAGAGGCGGACTCCATTGTGAGTTTCAAGGAGGAAGTAGACTGATAAATGAAGAATAAAGGCTTGAAGGGGTATTGTGATAAGGCAGGGCAGTGGGATTGAAGCCAGCGAAGACTCAAAGGGCCGAATGGCCTCATTGTGTGCTACAAATTTTTATGATTCTAAGAAAGAAGACGATGAACTGCCAGATGTTTTTAGAATATGTCTTGCCTTTGTGAATGGGTTGGCTAAATGGGTTCTGAATCTTATCAGTAATCATTTAGCAACCTGACTAGTGTGTATCTTGACTGTCTTCTGCTGAAGCCTAGAGTATTTGCGGTCTTGGGTTTGACGTTTGCAGCTCTTGCATAAAGTGTTGTGCTCTTCCAGAACATAAAGAAGACTTTTCATCTCTGCAGTGCATAAAGCATGACTGTGTGTGTGTACATGTTATATATATGGTGCTTATTTTGTTTTCTTTTTGGTTTTAGTTATTCCTTTTTAACTTCTACCCATTTCTGCAACGCTTTCTTCAACCACATCAAAGAGGTGAGTCGAGCTCAAATGTTGTCCGATTCAATCACTATTTTTCATTGACTGAGCCACCAATGATAATAATAACAACGCATTTATATAGCACTGCTCACACAGGGTAGTGTCCCAGAGTACTCGACAGTGGCGGAGCACCATGCCAAGCTGGGGGGAAGGGGAGGTGACCATAGGCACGGTTGAATAGGAAGGTCTTCAGGTGCGACCTGAAAATGGGGAAGGAAGGGACAAGGCGTAGGAATAGAGGAAGAGTGTTCCAGAGTTTCGGGGTGTAGTGGCTGAAAGTGCGGCCACCATTGGTGGAACTGAGAGCACGAGGGACATACAGAAGGCTGGAGCCACTCAAGTGGAGACAGCGGATTTTAGGTTGGGGGGTAAGCAGGTCGGAGTGGTAGGGAGGTGTCAGGACATGAAGGGATTTGAAAACGAGTGTGAGGATTTTGAAATCAACAACTTGCATTTAATACGGCTCTTTCATGTAAAATAAAACTTTTTTTTAGCTTTTTACAATCAGGAATGAATTGAATGTTGTTATTCTGGCAAATCCTATCAGCATCCCACAAACAAGAATGAGACTTGCAGATACCAAACTTGAATTTAGGGGGTAAATTTGTATTAGGAGGGATACAAGCCAGCTTAACTCAGAGCAAGGCAACCATGTTTCTTTGAAGCAATGGCAGCAGTGCTCTTTAAGTCAACTTGAATCAAAGGTAGGTGGAAACTAAAATTAACACAATGGATTAACCCATTAAAACCAATCCTTCCGTGTTCTTTCAGATGTGACCAAGATTCTCCTCCACGCTGCTCAGGCCACTCATCAGCTTGTTCCACCTGAGGTAATTGTCAAAACTTTAAATCTTAAATGTTAGTGTTTAGAATTTTAACGTTAACTTTTTGAGATATATTGAATTAATTTTCTTACACAATTTCATTTNAAAAAAACATTTCATGTTTGTATTCAATTTTGAATCTTAAAGAATCCTTAAGGTCATATTTCTGAATTTTTGGTGACCTGTCTTGCACATTTATGATCTCAGTCATTGACTTGCAAAACATTGCTTGGAAATGTTAAAGACAAAAACAAGACTTAAAACTTGAACAGTGCTGTTTGCAGCTGTAGATCATCCAGAAAGGATTTGAACTACGTGTTCATGTGATCTTAGTTATGAGTCTTTCTCCCCAGTCTGCAGGAATTTCTGCTTGAAATAGACCAGAATTGACTCCATGCAGCAATTGCTGAGCAGGACAAAGAATGAGTGAATAGTAGAATGTGCTGCCAGAGCTACGGTTCTGTAGCAGCATAGAGAATAATGTCCAATAAAGGATATTATTTCACTTCTGTGACTTCAAATTCTATCCAGTCGTAGCCTGTGAAACCTAAAATTATAAGGTTTCACAAAATTGTGGGAAATTCTTAAATTCCATCTTAATTTGGGAGTTTTTTTCCCCACTTCTTGCCGAGAACGATCTTTCAGATCAAGACTGCATTTAAACATTTTCCACAATTCAGTAGGTATAATTTTGAGCATCTGTTTAGAGTTTTCAAAGCACTGCTGAAAGATTAAAAGCTACCCGTTCGGTCTGTTATTGTTATGTTGTACATTGGCTGAATTGTTGGTGAATTGTTCGTGAAGAATTAGGAGCCACAGTCCCTCCAAACCAGTCGTTTGTACAAATTCCACATCATCTGTGGAGGAGCCCAAGTGTGAGCAAGTGGATACTGACTGAAATAGAGTGACAGTGCATTCTTCCCAGGGTTAATGTGTTCAGGAGTATGGATATTGACATGATTACAATAAGCATTTTTTTTCCTAGATTATACAAACAATGGTGATGACTGTAGCAAACAACTTTGTGACGGACAGAAACTCTGCTGAAGTAATGACCGTAGGGTAATGTAACAAACTTTCAATTATTAATCCTATCCAGAAAAATATATAATTACCTTCATGTAACAGCTTCCTTTTGGTGAAGAAAGGTTTGATTCAGAAAAGAATGTATTCAGAGGGTATGTCTTTGATGTTATACCTGCTTCCCCTTTGGTAATGCTTCCACTTGGATTTCCTGAGTGACAGGCGAGCTGACCTGTTTGGCTCCTTGTGCCCCTGTGAGATGGGAGCAGCTGCAATCTGCCCATCCCACCCAGGGGAAGTGACACAGACTGTGTTGTACAGAGGAATGTACAAGACTGGAAAAGCGCATTGCAATACAAGTGCTCGGTCCCTAAGTAAAACTGCCTTGTAAAAAAAATTACACTGCTTAATCTCTCAGGCCCTTTAGTTGAATTCTTCACCAAACCTTAACTCTTCAACAACCTGCGCCTAATGCTTTTTGGAATTAGGTAAGCAGGATGCTGACTTTCAGGGAGAGAAACACGCATTACATTCCAACAATCTTATCTCTGGAATTTCCATGTGTTGGTGAGATGCATGGAATACTCAGTTTGGCTTGGATACTCTTAAGCATGGTGATGGGTTTCCGCATGTGTCAGACACCTGGCTAACCAAAAAAAAATTGAATTCTTCACCAGATACCTATCTAATGGCATATTGAATTTGCTAATGCAAACGATGGCTGTCCATTACCCCTGCTGGGTACTCAATTCCATGTGTTCACCATTCTTTGTAAAATGATGAAAGAGTCTGCCCACATTTCCCATTCTGAACTAGAAATACCTCCATGGTCTTGCCCTCCCCCTATTCTGTGACTTTCTCAAGCACTACCAACCTTGCTTTCCCTTCCCAGCCTGCTTCATGGCTCTGCTCTACCCGCCCCATTGTTAATGGGCAGGCTTTCAGCATATTTTGCTCCCACTCTCTGGAATTCCATCCTGGAGATTCCTCCGACTTTCTCCCTCTCTTACTTTGTTCAAGGTACTCTCAAGACCTGCTTCTTTGATCATCTTTCTCCTCCTTACCTCTTTGGCTCCTACCCCAGCTCAGGTGCCAAGCCAGTATTGTTAAGGGTCTTTGGCCATCCCCTGAAGTGTAAGGCACTATACAAATGTAGATTTGTATTGCATTCTGAGTTGAGCATGTTGAAATAATGCTACTCTGACACCTCCAACAATGCAGTGCTCCTCAAAGTACTGTATTGGAGGGTCAATCTAGACTGAAATCAAAGCCCTGACGTAGGGTTTGAACACAATCTTCTGACTCAGAGGTGAGAGTACTACCAACTGAACCAAACCAATGCCTTTTTGAGATTTTACAGATAGGATTCAGGTCCACGATTTAACAGCTGAACCTCTGAACCATTTCTTTACAAAAACAGAATCAATACCATCAAGGAAATCAGTGCTCGATGCCCCCTCGCCATCACAGAAGATCTTCTCCAGGATCTTGCTCAATACAAGACACACAGAAATAAAAGTGAGTCAGCGGATTTTAAATCTATATATTTTAAATTTTGTTTTGTCTTTCGATTACCAATTCGAGTAGGGCCAGCTAAATCACCATGTGTTTAATGAACTCTGTTATATAATTTTCTCCATTTGAAAATGAATTGTATCATTAAATGCTCTCCCATTCCAGTTCACAAGATATTCTCAGATATGATTTTGCTGAAGCTGTGACAGATGGTGCATTTATTCGATGTCTCTGTGACTAGTGTATCTGTTACATTGTGACTTTGATAGTAATTTGGTATGCAAGCTCATACTCAGTGTGGGGATTCATTTAGAGTGCCAACGGAACCACTTAAATTTGCCACACGTTGTGAAGAGAATGTTTCTGAAATAGTCTTTGAAGTTCTTTTTTTCCCTTTGCAAAGGACCCTTAGCTGGTACTTCGCTGATAATGACACTCAACAGAGGAATCAAACAACTAGTAGTCATCACTAACTCTTCATGCATTAATATCTGTGCCTCTATTCGTATGCCATGCCCTATGTATTGACCACAATCACTTAGAACGTAAATTAGAATTGTGGAAATTTACAGCGCAGAAGGAGGCCATTTGGCCATCAAGTCTGCACTGGCTCTCAGAGTAAGCTGTTCATTCAATCGCTCTGCCCTTCTTTATCCCCATACTCCTTCAAGCCTTCAGCTTTCAGTTACCTGTCTACTTCCAACCTTTGTTCTATTATTGCTCTCAGATGTGGGGATGTCTGCCAAATCACTGATTCATCTTTTTAGAAGCATGAACCCTCAGATGTTGCACAAGAAAGACCGGGTAAGACAGACTGTGAAATACTGAAATGTTTAGACCCCGTAGTAACTACTTGATAGCAAGAGTTTATGGCCAATTTCAGGGTGTGAGAACAATAGAGACCTCTACTTATTGTTACACCATTTACTTTGCAAGATGCTGGTTTTGTTTTGGAAGTGAATCTTCCAACAAAATTCCAACGCACATGAAATAAAGTGTAGTGGAAACTGACGGTGTTGCCGAGATATTTTGGCGATTTCACTCCCAGGGTCATTTCTGGTCTCTACTAATGTTTGCACCGCATTAAAATAATTTTTAAAATAAGTGAATGAATTAATTGCCATTCATCAGGAAAAGATGCACGTCACTGAGCCATGATGATTGCGTGTGATGTATTTACATGTGAAACACGATGGAGCTATTGCTCGATGGGTTACCGCTGCTCATCATCGTATGAACTTGTTCTCTACCGGGGGCAGCCTGAGCTGTGAGCTTGCCTCAGGAGAATCAATGGTGACTTTAGGAGAAAGTTTGTAAGGAAAAGATTATTGGTCATTTTTGCTTCAGAAACCACTGTGTGCCTATAAGTATACAATACAATATTACATTACATTTGTACTCCGCCTTTCACATCAGGAGGATGTCCCAAGGCGCTGGACAATCAGCGATTTGGACACAACCCTGGGATCGGGAAGGGTAGGAGGGTGGCCAAAGGCTCTGTCGAACAGGAGGGTTTTGAAGGAGGCAAGGGAGGGAGCGAGGTGAAGGGAATGTGGGATGGAGTTCCATAGGATGGGAGAAGAAAGGCTGGAGGCCTGGCCGACAATGGTGTTTGCATAACTTGCTGCTTGGAACGCCAGCACTCAGAGTTAATGAAATGCGCCCTAGGAGCCAGCAGTCATGAGCTGATCTAAGACTCCAAGCTGATTCCAGCATGAATATCAATCTTTAGAATCAAAACCTCTGCTCTGCTCTGATATACACTTTGGAAAACAGATGGCTTTCAATAGTTTTAATGAGCCCCAGATACCCACATACTGATCATAGAGCAGACATCTCTTCTGGCAGTCTTTTTGCTGTAAATTGTAATTGTTGTGCTGCATGAAGCATGGGAGTTTGAACCAATTCGACAGGATTTAAACTGTGAGCCATTAGCTAAAATGGCCACTTAATCTCATCTACTGAGGCTGCATGTTTCGAGAGTAAGGTGAGTGGATGGGGAAGAAAGAAGGAATTAAATTGCCAATAAACCCAGATAGAGATGGATGCACTTTGAAGACTTGTGATGAGACAGAACCATTCTTAAAATTGTTCTCATCTCTCTTCAATTCTATGAGCAGGAAAATAAGATACAATTGCTAGTGTAGGAGCTGCTGTGACATAATCTCATTCTCCTTTGTTAATATTTCTATAATTGTGTGCGGCTGCCTCTGTTCCTCGGCTGAATTGAAGTCTACAGAGGGTGAAAAACAGAGCAGAGTACCCACTGACCCACTGATAGGGGAGCAGAACTGAGAAACTTGATCAATACGTGTTTAAAGGCCACGTCACGGTGAGATCTGCTCAGTGTCCATCTGCATTATAATAGTTATTAAAATCAGAAATCTAAACTCTGCTTCTTCAATAGGGTAAACCTACTGAAGCCTCGCTGGAAGCTAAATGTCATGAATATGGTGAACTGGATGCTAAAGACTACATCCCAGGAGCAGAGGTCCTGGAAGTGGAGGGAGTGGAGAGTAAAGAGGATAATGGTAGGTCCTTTGGTTTTTCCCTGCCTTGCAGTGTGGGTGATACTGTGATACTCCCTCCAGGCAATTTCTCTGACTCTTGATGATGATTAGCAGTTGGACCTACAAGAAGCACAATTCATTGGGACATGGTGATATTCTATCTGACTGCCTAACACAGAGGCAACTGAGTTGGAGTGACTCTCTCCTTGATACAGTGAGCCATCAATACAAATTTTCTAATAATAACGATGAACCTTACATTCTGTATATATAGTGCCTTTTTCATTTTGAGACTCTTTCTCACAAAGTGCGTCAAAGGGTATACTGTAAAGTGTAATGACTATATTTTGTAGACTTTTGTATGATTTTAGGGTAAAGTTTAGAATTCATTTCACATACTGGCTGGGCTTCTTTGTAAGCGTTTAGATAATATTTTATCCGAGGTGAAATATACTGAGTAGAGATTACGAGCCAACTTTCAATTGCAGATGGATGGGAGAGTGCGAGCATGGATGAAGATGAAGATGATGAAGGCTGGGTTGATGTTCATCATTCTTCAGATGAAGAGCAGCAGAAGGAAGTGGTAAGTTCTACTTGGGCACTTGAATATTTCATACTGCGTCAAATCTCATTGAACAATTTTTTTTACTGCTCTTTTTATGACGTCTTTTGAACCTTTTTCACCTAAATTTCTGGTACTTGCCAAGATTACTGGAGCAATGGTTTGAAGAATTGATAGACTTTAGAGTGAAAACATAAAATTCTAAGATTGCATTTAATGAAATGTAGGTCGGTCAGAATTATACATTGAGTTCAACGATGCGCTTGATGAGTAATTGGGAGAAAATCTGAACATCAGTGCCTTTGTTACTCAGTAACCAGAGGTCTCATCCTCTCAGCTCTCATCCCCAGGTTAGGCACCCAGCCAGCATTGTCAAGCACTTTGAGACATCCTCCGGACGTGAAAAGACATTATTATAAGCATAAATTATGTTGTATTATATGACTGACCTTGTCTTCATAAGGACAGCCCTACAATGTCACTTGGACATCTGTGAGAAAATATAGGTCGGAGAAGCTCACTGTTCAAGGCCTAGTCCATGAAAATACTTTTCAAGACACTTGGTTGTCAATTAGGCAGAGTGTGGAAAGGGAGAGGTTGCAAATCTGTACAGAGTTGCCTGTTGAAGAGAATTTTAAATTAATCGAGCCTCTTATTTAAGCATATTTTATACACTGTCTACAAATCTGTGCCTGAGCAATAATATTATAATAAGAAGATTGATGTTTGCAACAGAATAGCAAAGGGCATCGCTGAATAAGCGTTCACAATTGGGGAAAAAAAGTATTAACCTTGAATTCTGTGCAAATAATTTGTTAACAGATGAAAGTTTTAAGATAACATTTTAGTTAGATTGTGTTTCTAGCGAGAGAGAAAAAGCTTCATCTTTCAAAAACCCAGTGCAGTACCACAATGCACACTCTTAACCAAGCCTTGGCTCTTGCCAACCTGCGCCTAATACTTTCCAGAATTAGGTAAGCGGGATGCGTCCCTCCAGAGAGAGCATCCCATTCCAGACATGGAAATTTTCACATGTAAGTGGAATTCTGTCTGGGTTGGACACTCTTTAAGCATGGTGATGGGTGGTATGTGCAAGTGTCAGCCACACAGTTGTCCCCCGTCCTCCCCCTCTCCCCCCAAAAAAAAAGTTAAATGAACAAAGTAAACTCAGCTGAGATAGAATATGCAAATGTATTTCAAATAAATCTTGTTCTCCAGTCCTCTCACAGGTGAATTCTGTAAAGAATTGACTATAAGAGATTCCAACAATTCTTTATTTCTGAGTCAGTTATTGGGAGACACTGAAGCGCTGACAAATCTCCCTCTGATTTTGTAACATTGTTTTGTTTCTAGCGCCAAGATTTTGTAAGTTTTTCAATTCGCAGGGTGGCCAGATTTGAGTTAAAAAGAGCTTGTGCTGCCACTAAGAAAAGTGACGTGGAAAGGCCAGTTTGTCTAATCATTTAGGTTTCCATTTGATCACTAGAAACCCCTATCCTTGTGCCTAAATTTGTAATCAAGGTCTACACAAGTTCCATTTGTGTTCAAAATGTCCATGGGAAAATTCACCCACTTGGTTTTCTTTGAAGGGCATTCATAGAATTATACAGCACAGAAGGAGGTCATTTGGCCCAACATGTCTGCCGACTCTTTGAAAAGAGCTATCCAATTCAATCCCACTCCCCCACTCTCTCGCCATAGCCCTGCAAACTTGTCCTCCTCAAATAATTATCTACTTCTATCTTAAAAGTTGTTATCGAATCAGCTTCCAACACACTTTCAAGCAATGCATTTTATATCCCAACAACTCACTTTGTGAAAACATTTCTCCTCACCTCCCCTCTGTTTCTTTTAACAACTATTTTAAACCGGTGTCCTCGGGTTACCGACCCACCCGCCAGTGGAAGTAGTTTCTCCTTGTTCATCCTATCGAATCCCCTCATAATTTTAAAAAGTTATATTAAGTCTCTTCTTAACCTTCTCTGCTCCAAGGAGATCAACAACTTGCACTTATATAGCGCTCTCCACGCAGGATAGCAGGATAACAGTGGCGGAGCCTGACTCTGAGCCAGTGGGAGGGGGGAGGTGGCTGTAAACACAGTCGAACAGGAATGTTTTCAGGTGGGACTTGAAAGAGGGGGCAAGGCAGAGGGATTGAGGGAGAGAGTTCCAGAGTTTTGGGATGTAGTGGCTGAAAGCACGACCTCCGATGGTGGGGCGGAGGGTGCGAGAGACAAGCAGGAGGCCAGTGCCAGTCTAGTGGAGGCGCTGGGTGGTGGATTGGGGAGTGAGGACGTCGGGGAGGTGCCAGGGAGTGAATAGATTTGAACACGAGAGTGAGGATAATGAGAATAATTCTAGCTTCTCCTGATAAGAAGTCCCTCATTCCTGGTACCATCCTGGTAAGTCTCCTTTGCACCCTCTCCAAATGCCTTGACATCCTTCCTAAAGTGTGGTGCCCGGAACTGAACACAGTACTCTCGCTGAGGCCGAATCAGTGTTTTATAAAGGTAAAATTATTTTCCTTTTTTTTAATCATGAGATCTGTTTGGGTGAAGAAGGTCCCTTTTAACCCATTTGATCTCATCCTTACATCACCTGCTGTCTTCCCATGACAGCATTAAGCTGTTTTTCAAGATGAGTCCAGTTTCCAAGTCTGGTCTCTCCACATCTTTCTTGACAACCTGTTCCGGTCGTTAATTACGCTTTGGGAGAAATACTTCCTGGTATCTGTCCTGAATTTGCGCTTTGCCATACTGGCTATATTCTCTTGCCCTACTGTTGGTGCATCATATAGTACTCTACTGGATTTACGATTTCAATCCCATGTAAAAGTTAAAACAGATTAAAATTATATAGATATAAGGTTCCCCTGAGACATCTTCTGTCAAGACTGAAGAGCCCTATCTTGTCTTAATTGTTGCTCATTTCTCTAACACCGGGGATCATCCTTGTTGTTCTCCCCTGTCATGCCTCTAAGACTCAGGCAGCCCCTTACGTTACAGTAACGTGAATTGCATGCAGTACTCTGACCAGAACACGATACGGCTTGAGTATGACAACTGGGGATCTGAACTGATGATTCTATGTCAAACATCGAATGCAACTGTGAGCAAATGACCAAACCTCTTGTTTAGTGAGTTCTAGACCAGCTGCTTAGAAAATATAATCTAAAAAACATGGCAAAAATTAGAGGGAGATTTGTCAGCACTTTAATTCTGACAAATCTTCCTCTGATTTTTGCAATCTTTTTATACTATAATATTTTGTTTCTATCGCGAGGATTTTGTATGTCCCAGTAGCTAAATTTGTAAAAAGAACTGGTACTTGCTGTGCTGACCCTCACTGGAACTGCAATATTGCAGGCTTTTTCAGCTGATGTGTTTATTTGAACAGGAGGAGAAGTTGAAGAACATTCCTGCAGACTCGCGGAAGGTTAAAGCAGCTGCTGTCAGCTCCAGCCGCCTCCTAACACAGGACGACTTCAAGAAAATCCGTTTGGCTCAGATAGCCAAAGAAGTAGACTCTGCCCCTGGCAAAAGCCAAAAGAGGAAAGTTGTTGAGGTCGACAGTGATGAAGAAAGGAAGTATGTGTTTTTTTATATGTAACTTGTGTGACAAACAGTTCACTTGTGCATATTTCTTTCGAATCTAATCTTTCTCTCTTTCACCTCCCCCTCTCAACACTTTGGGACGTCCTGAATTGTATTGCGATCAATAAAACAACATAATTTTTCACGTATTTCCCTCCTTTCACATAAAACGTCTCAAGCACTTTACAGTGTCTGAGGAGAAGGCCAAGGTAGGTAGGGGGGAGGCAGTTTTTGAAAGTAGGGAGGGAGGGGTTAAGGTGGAGGGATTTTAGAGGAATTCCAGAGAGCGGGCCATGTGACTTAAGTTAGACTGTGGGGGAAGAGCGGCTTAGTGGAGTCTGAGCCAGTCCTCCCTCGAGAGTGTGGGGCTTGTTTTGCCACAACTGCTCAGTTCCTTGTCTAAACTGAACTGCAAAACTACAGTACCTATCTGTGGGTGGTTTGGGGGTGGGGGTTGGCGGTGGAGAAGAATAGAAGGTGGAAATGACGTTGTCTAAACTGAAACCCTGCTTGTTGGCCTTCCCAACTCTTCCTCCATAAGTTGCAGATCATACAGAGCTCTGGAGCTCGTCCTCTCTTGCACCAATCTCTCTGACCCTCGTTCAGCTCCACTGGCTCCTATCCCCCAGAGGATAGAGTTCAAAATCGTCGTCCTTGCCTTCAAAGTCCTCCACGGCTTTGCTTCTCTTTACTTCTGACCTGCTAACTCCATGAAGACCTGTCCGTTACCTCCACTTAGAGTCTCTGGCCTGCTCCATGTAACCGGCCCTCCCAGTTCCCACCCTTTGGAAATCCATCCCACAGTTGCTTTGACTCGCTACCTCCCTTGCCTCCTTCAAGGTCCATCTCAAGGCCCTCTTTGACTGAGCCTTCAGTCACCCTCCTACCCCTATCCTCCCTGCTCACAATCCCTCCTGATCCCAGCCCCCAGTTTGGGTCCAAATTCCTGAGCATCCAGCACCTTGGGACATCCTCCCGACATGAATGGCGCTGTACAAATGTAATTTGTTGTTGTCATCTGTTTTCAGCACTAATTGTTAAAATTTCTTGGGTTACAGAGGGGAGCTGCTGTCACTGAGGGATATAGAGAAGCTCCATAAAAAGCCTAAATCGGACAAAGAAACTCGACTTGCAACAGCAATGGTAAGAGCCTGGTGCTTAAGTAATGTTCTCCAAGTTTCCTGGTGAATAATTCTTGGTCAGTCATCAAATGGCTCTTTGAGGCTGTAAAATGGCTGCCGTCTTTGCAACATGGTTTACAGTAAAAATGTTTTGATGCTTCAACGTGACGAGGCTGTAAAAAAGCACATTCTTTCTTTCAGGCAGGGAAGACGGAGAAAAGTGAATTTACAAAAAAGAGGAGCAAGTTGAATCCATTTGCAAGCACAACAAACCAGGACAAGAAGAAGAAAAAGAACTTCATGATGATGAGATACAGTCACAATGTCAGATCAAAAGGCAAACGCTCTTTCAGGGAGAAGCAGGTAAATATTATTTCACTGCTTATATATTGGACAGTTGTTTCTTCAATGTATGGTCTGGGAATGGGGATTAAAGGTAAAGTCTGCACAGAAAGCTGTTGCTGATTTTAATGATGTGCAATGGTTTGTCATGCCTGTGGCTCATTCATCTGCAATTGGTGATGGATTGTATAGCATTGTAATCCTACCAACAATTGTTGCTGATTTAACCCTAAACCTAGCCCTAAAGTTAGTTGAGTGAGGTGCTTTGAGACATCTTCCTGACATGAAAGGTATTATATAAATTGTAATGCAATTGTGTCCTTTCTGTGACTCATTTGTGTGGTGAAATTCACAGAATAGTTACATTATGTGTGAAATTTTCATTTCCTGTTAGCAGGGTGAAATGTTGGGCAAGTTTCCTTACTCCACATGCCTCTGTTTTCCTAGCGGTGAGTGGGAGCCCCGTTATTAGTCAATTGGCGGATTTCTGGGGGTAATAATTTGTCAAAATAATAATAATAATAAATGAGTCACTCAATCCACGACTGTTTGTGGAACACTGCTGTGTGCGGTTGGCTGCTGTATTTCGCCCACAAAATATAGTCAATTCACTTTGCAGTATATTCTGTAAAGTGCTTTGAGACTTCTCGAAGATGTGATAAGGTGCTATATCAAATGCAAGGATTATTAGATAATTATCTAGTAGTTGTTTTTGGCCTCCTGCTAGAATTTATGCACCTGAACATTGTGTTCAGTCTCCAGTGTTCTGCCACCATTTTCAGTTAGCTCCAAAGAGGCGCTTAAGATAAGCTTTGTGTACACTTGAATTTCATTTGACTAAAAGAAAGGGTAGGGAAAAACTTGAAACTTGAAGCTTATTTTCAGCATTCTCAAAACCACATTGATTTATGGTGAACCCACAGTGTGGATAAGGTGTTGGTATGTGTAAAATTACCGCTGCCTTGAAACTTAACGTTATACAAATACAACACGAGGCAGTTGATTCACTTAGAATTTCCTTTTCCTTTTGACAGATTGCTCTACGGGATGCTCTCTTAAAAAAGAAGAAGTCAAAGTAAATCTGAGGAAGATACTGGACACTTGCTATCTTCCATCATCTGCCAAAAAGTGGAGTTTAGTTCAAGCATGTCACAGAGCAATGAAAACAACTCTTTTTGGAGGGGGCGACCAATGTGCTTCTGATTTTTCCTCCAACCACCAATCCCGCCCCCGCCTGCCCACACACATCTGTAAGCTTGGAAACTGGTTACATTGTGCAATATTGGATTTTGCTGATGTAGCTTTACAAACTCAACTGCACCCCCATTGTTGGACTTCCCCTCATCGCCACACTCAGGATTTCCAGCTCCTTTCTACTCCCAATCACAACGAAGAAGCTGCAAAGGAAAACTTCAGAAGTGAAGTTTCCACATTGACACACGACAGCGGTGTGCAGCACACATTTGTGAAGACTTACGGTCACCTGTTTGCTATGATTAATTGTTGTCCTGACATGAAAGGCGCTATATGAATATAATTTGTTTTTGCTGTACATGAACTGAACTTTGAAATTAAAATGGTTTTATTCATGCAAAATCTCAGTGAGCGTTGCAGTCAGTACTCACTATTTGGTCACAGTAGAAATGAAGCAGCTTCACAACTTTTGATGTACTTTAAAGAGATAGAGACACACAGGCTGTTGGGAAGCAAATGCTATGTTCTTGTGCAGTATCAAGGTATAAATCGTTTCAAGATGAAACCCCTCATGAATAGATGTAGAGTCTCACTGATTGTTACTGAAGTTTATAAAGAATTCTTAGTGGACTCTGAGCTGGCTGCCTCTGATGGTCTAGTGCAAGGGTTTTCCACGGGGAGTACGTATACTCCTGGTGTACTTCTAAGGGTCAAAGTGGGTACATGCGGGGGATGTGCTGTGTTGGTGGCTGGCTACAGTATGCAGGGAGGGAGTGGGCATGATGGCGTGGGTCGTGGGATGACATGTCGGCCTTTTGGATTGGTGGCGGGCGCTTGGAGGAGTTGAAGTGGATGCAGGTTGTCTCCAGCCTCTGGTTACGCTAACACCAATTCCTCCTGTAGCTCAGGGGTCAGAGCACTCGCCTCGCAAGTTAGAGACCTGGGTTTGATTGCTGGGCGGGGTGAAACCTTGGGCAAGTTTCCTTACTCCACACGCTTTTGTTTACGTAGCAGTGAATAGGAACCCAGCTGTAGTCGATTGGCAGATCGCATTTCCGGGAGTAATAATCCCTTTTAAAAAAATAATAATAATTTGGTCACTCAATCCACGACTATGGGATACTCCTTGGGCACAAGTGGCTTGCGCATATTTCCCACAAAAATAAACAATCAATCCACTTTACAATATATTCTGTGAAGTGCTCAGGTGTCTCAACGACGTGATAAGGCGCATCATCAAACGCGAGTATTATTATTTATTATTCCGTGACACTGCTTCAAACCCCTGGATGGGTGAAGTTTGAGAAGTTGGGTTGCACAGCTGTCTTCACGTTGACCTCCTCCCAGTGACGAGGTTTCTCTGTAGTCGGTGTATGGCGGGAAAAGTTCTGAACGAGGAGAATCGTGAACTCCCCGAAGCTCCGACTAGCCAGCCGGCCGGCCTGCGGCATGAGAATACCCTGAGCTGTTTGCACTCTGCTGGCTGGGATGTACTGCAAGGGAATCGCCCACGGCCCCCTCCCTACCCCCCAGGAAGCCCTTTCCTGGTGACCCATAAGTTTTCTTCATTGGCAGATTCCAAGTTTCGGGTGTGCATCATTGGCAATGGTTCTGCTGGTTTTTACATTGCACAGAACCTTCTCAAACTTCACAAATCGGTCATTGTTATCTGTGAGAAACTACCGCTCCCGTTTGGTCTTGTAAGATTGGCGTTGCACCTGACCATCCGGAGGTGAAGAAAATATTATCAATTCATTCATTCAGAGTAGACAATGTACCGTTATCACTGCCCGCTTATGGAAATGTTACTCCACTTCACATAGAGTGTTTCCAAAGAGATTCACAAATACTGTCTCTTGATTCTGTGCATCCAAAGAACTGCAAGTCAAAGTTTTAAGAATTATTGTTTGGTATTCTGTCCAAATCAACAGTTTACCATTTATATATCAAATAATGGGAAAAAATAAAGTAGGCAGATTATTTAGTAGAGGGGAAAAGGTTGAAAAACACTGGTCTACTGGATATTGAGTCTAGCTCCCTCTGCTGGTCTAAGAAGGTAATGGTTAGTGGATTTCAACTAGGACAGCAGTTGACTGACTCCGAGCCGGGGGGAGGGGGAGGTGGCTATGAGCACGGACAAAGAGGAAAGTTTTCAGGTGGGACTTGAAAGAGGGGAGAGAGAGGCCAAGGCGAACGGATTGAGGGAGAGCGTTCCAGAGTTTTGGGGTGTAGTGGCTGAAAGCGCGACCTCCGATGGTGGGGCAGAGGGTGCGAGGGAGGTAGGGAGGTGCCAGGGAGTGAATGGATTTGAACCCGAGTCTGAGGTCTTGAAGTTGAATACTGCAGTTACTACAGATACTGCCATTTGGGAGAGGCAAATGGACCATTCTTGAATGTAATTGGGAGATAGAATGGGTTGAATAAAGATCGTTTTAGGCTGTAAAGTGGATGATGGAGTGCGAGTCATGACTATCCTTTCACCATTCGGATCTGCCTGCAGGTCTTTTAACTGTAAAGGGTTGTAAGTGAAATGAGTTTGTGTGACTTCACAGCACACGAGTGCCCATAAATTGATGATGAATAATTGATAATCTTGAGAAGCCACAGGATGAGTGACATATATGAGAAATATCACAGTAGGAGAATTGGCACATTATTGGCGGTTATTGGCACATTATTGGCGGTTATTGCCACATTATTGGCAGTTATTAGCACATTATTGGCACATTATTGAGGTTGTATTTGGGATCTTGCTTTAGCAAATAATCTGTGCTGTATACCAGATTGTTACATTTTCAATCACTGACTTGCTTTGTCGTGAGCATCAAACGCACCCAACTATTAACAAATTTACATTTATATAGCGCACTTCACGTCAGGAGGACGTGCCAAGGTGCTTGACAGTCCTAGTGTGGCACCTGGGGTGGGGGTGGGAGTTGAGGGAGGTGGACAGAGGGAGGGGTGGGTGGGTGGTGGAGGCTAGAAGAGGACCATCAAAAAGGAAGAGGAAATAAATGAATACTTATGTTTACGTACTATTTTAAGTCACGTTTTCCTTCTGTTATCTGTTGTCTTTTAAGAATTGAAATGTACAGTTTTTTTTAAACATGACATTCGAAGGGTAACTTGGATAGATGGCATACATATATGGAACCCTCAGCCTGGTTTGTATACTCTCAAGCATGTTGATGGGTTTCCACATGTATCAGAAACATAACTGACAATAAAATACACATGAAACCTCCTTCCACCATTTTATCATAGCCCACAAAATCTACAGTCATAGAATCATACAGCACAGAAAGAGGCCATTTGGCCCATCATGTCTGCGCCAGCTCCGAAAAGAGCAATCCAACTCAATCCCACTGGACTGCTTTCTCTCCATAGCCCTGCAATCCTGTCCTCCCCAAATACCCATCTACTTCTCTCTTAAAAGTTGTTATTGAATCGGCTTCCACTACCCTTTCCGGCAATGCATTCCAGATCCAAAGAAATCGCTGAGTGAAAGAATTTTTCCTAACCTCCCTTCTGTTTCTTTTAACAACTATCTTAAATCGGTGTCCTCGGGTTATTGACCCACATGCCAGTGGAAACGTTTTTTCTCAGTTCAACCTATCAAATCCTCTCATGATCTTGAAAACTTCTATTGAATCCTCTCTTAATCTTCTCTGCTCCAGGGAGAATAATCCTAGCTTTGCTAAACTCTCCTGATAACTAAGATCCTTCAATCCTGGTACCATCCTGGTAAACCTCCTTTGCACCCTCTTCAATGCCTTAACATCTTTCCTAAAGTGCGGTGCCCAGAACTGAACACAGTACTCCAACTGAGGCTTAACCAGCATTTTATAAATATTCAACATAACCTCCTGACTTTTGAATTCTATGCCCCTATTTATAAAAGCATCCCGTACTATTTTTTAATAGCTTTATCTACCTGATAAAGAGATAGCTTTATCTCTGCCACCTTCAGAGATTTGCTTATGTGGACCCCCAGGTCTCTGTTCATTTCCCCTCTTTAAGATTGTACCATCAGCTTATTTGACCTCTCCTCATTTTTCCAACCAAACACTTCATACTTCTCCACATTAGACCTCATCTGCCACGTTTCTGCCCATTTTACCAATCTGTCTAAGTCCTCTTGGAGTCTGGTGCTATCCTCCTCACCATTAACTACTTTTCCTAGCTTAGTATCGTCTGCAAATTTGGAAATTATGCTCCCTGAACTCTGCAGCCCGTGTTCTCTCCCACACTAGGCTCTGTGACCCTATCACCTCCATCCTTGCCCAACTCCACTGGCTTCCCATCACACAGTTCAAGATCCTGGTCCTCACTTTCAAAGCCATGCATGATTTTGCTCCCTCCTACCTCTCCGACCTCCTAACCCCCGACCATCCTGTTCGCTCCCTCCACTCAGCGGGCTCCGGCCTGCTTCACGTCTCCCGCCTCACTCGCCCACTATTGACGGCCGGGCCTTCCGCCATTCTGCACCCACCCTCTGGAACTCCATCCTGCAGTCACTCCGTCTCACCTCCTCCCTCGCCACCATCAAGTCCCACCTTAAGACCTTCCTCTTCGATCGTGCTTTCGATCTCCCTGCTTCCCCCTCTGCCCTCCCCCTCCCCCACCCCGATCCTCAGCTCGGGTCCGAAACTCTGTCTGTCCAGTGCCTTGGAATGTCCTCTCAACGTGAAAGGCGTTATACAAATGTAATTTTGTTGTTGTTGTGGTTCTATTTTGTTTATAAGTCTCTTATGTGGCACTTTGTCAAATGCCTTTTGAAAATCTAGATAAGCTACGTACATCCGGAAAAAAACCTTCCCTGGACCCATCCCTCCTCTCCAGCTACCGCCCCATCTCTAACCTCCCATTCCTCTCCAAGGTCCTTGAACGAGTCATTGCGTCCCAGCTCCGCTCCTTTCTCTCTCACCATTCCCTCTTTGAACCCCTCCAATCCGGCTTCCCCCACAGCACAAAAACAGCCCTGGTCAAAGTCAGAATGACATTCTGGACATCTGTGATCAGGGCTCCCTCTGCCTCCTTGTCCTCCTCGACCTCTCTGCGCCTTTGACGTTGTCAACCACTCCATCCTCATCCACTTTACTCAATCTTCACGGACCTGCCCTTGCCTGGTTCGATTCCTATCTCTCTCACTGTCTCCACTTTGTTGCCTCTAACGGTTTCTCCTCCAGCCCCCGCACTGTCACATCTGGCGTCCCCCAGGGCTGTCCTTGGTCCTCTCCTCTTTAATATCTATATGCTCCCCCTTGGTGACATCATCCGCAGACATGGGGTCAACTTCCCACACCCAACTCTATCTTTCTGCCTCCACCCTAAACTCCAGGACCACTGCTGTCCTGACAGACTGTCTGTCGGACATCAAGTCCTGGATGAGGGCAAATTTCCTACAGTTGAATGTGTACTCACTTCAACAAAAAATTCTGTTAGGTTTGTCAGACATGATCTGCCTTTAACAAATCCATGTTGACTGTCCTTTAGTAACCCATATTTTTCTAAGTGAGAATTTATATTGGCCCGGATTACATTCTCCAGAAGTTTCCCTGCTACTAATGTTAGGCTGGTTGGCCTGTAGTTTCCAGGTTTATCCTTCTGCCCCTTTTTGTACAGGGGAGTAACATTTGCAAGTTTAAAGCCCTCTGGCACCACTCCAGTGTCCAAAGAGGATTGAAAGATTATGGCTAGAGCCTCTGCTATTTCCATCCTTGCTTCCCTCAATCACCTAGGATGCATCCCGTCCGGACCAGGTGACTTATCTCACCAACAGACAGCCTTTTTAGTACTTCCCCCCCGTTGATTTTTATCATATCCAATTTCTGTTCACATGCCTGCCATATTGTGGCATTGGTTGCATTGTCTTCTTTTGTGAAGACAGTTGCAAAGTACTTATTTAGTAGATCAGCCATGCCCTCTGCCTCAACAAGAAGATTTCCCCTTGGTCCCTAATTGGACCCATCCTACCTTTGACTAACCTTTTACTCTTGATATAATAATAATAATAATAATAATAATCCTTGCATTTGATATGCTTATAAATACCTTAGAGTTCCCTTTTATGTTTCCTGCTAATCTCGTCTCGTGCAATCTCCTCACCCCTCTTATTTCCCTTTTCACTTCTCCTCTGTACTTCCTATATTCTATTTGATTATCCTGTGTGTTTTGGACCTGACATTTGTCATAAGTTTTTGGACCCTCTAACACATTGTCCTTTTCCAGGACCATGAGTATTGACACCCCTCCTCCTTTTTTCCCTTCCCTGTAGCCAGAAATATTCAGCTCCCATTCCTGTCCAAGTCTCTGTAATTGCCACTACATCATAACCCCATGTGGCAACTTGCAGCTCACCAAGCTTGTTGGTCACGCTCCATGCATTTACTCACATGCACTCCAAGATCGGCTTAATCTGCTCTACATTTCTCCCCTGTCTCTTTCCACTTTTTGCTGGACTATTCCTTGTTTCATTTCTATTTGTCGCTCCTCGTCCACTATGTAACTCGTTTCCCCTCCCTGATGCTACATTCTGATCCCCATTCCCCCTCAAAATCAGTTTAAACGCTTCTCCACAGCATTTGTTATACTTGTTGCGATGACATTGGTCCCAGGCCTGCTCAGGTGTAACCCATCCCTTGTGTACAGGTCCCATCTGCCCCAGAAGTGGTCCCAGTGGTTTAAAAATTTGAAGCCCTCCTTCCTGCACCATTTCTCCAGCCAGGCACTCATGTGTTTGATCCTCCCAGTTTGGTATTCATTTGCATAGGGCACTGGGAGTAATCCCGAGATCACCACCATTGAGGTCCTGCTTCTTAGCTTCTTCCCAAACTTCGGATATTCTCTGTGTAGGGTCTCAGCCCTTTTATCATCTAGATCATGAATCCCGACATGGACCACAACTTCTGGATTTTCCCCTTCCCCTTCCTCAGTATATTTTGCACCCGTTCTGTGATGTCATGCACCCTGGCCCCAGGGAGACAGCGTACCCGTCTTTTATGGCAGAAAGGCCTGTGTATCCCTTTAACTGTTGTATCCCCGATAACAACAGCGTTAGCGTTTTTCCCCTTGTCCCCCTGAACATCCATTACCTTTTGACTCTTCTCGCCAGAGGCGTCCTCACCGGTATCCAGTACCGCGAACTGGTTTGTGAGTGCCACACTCTTAAGGAATTTCTGTACTGCCTGTTCTTTTTTTGCTCTACGTCAGATGGTCACCCACTCTCCCTTCTTCTGAGCCCTCTGTGTAGCTGGGGTGACCACCTCCTGAACTCTCTGTGGCTGTGGGGTGACTACCTCCTGATAAAGTCAATTTGCTTGATAGTATATTTTGTGAAGTGCTTCGAGGCATCTCAAAGACATGATAAGGCGCTATATCAAATGCAAGAATTATTATTATTATTATTATGGCAGATATTTTAACCTAATTTTCCCTGTGTTCATATTCTTACTAACCTCTGTCATTTGCCCTGGGACCAATGCCAGTGAGCTATTGATTTTGTGGTCTTTCATCGCGCCACCCTGAACAAAAAAAGTTGAAACTTCTGACATTAGATAATAATAATAATCTTGTGTTTTAAATTGCATTTGATATAGATGTTCCATGATATTAAGCGCTGAGGCAAGATGAGAACTGATGTTTATCAAACTGACTGGTGGGTGTCACACTGTCAATCCACAACGTGCTTTCTTTACTGCTGCACTGTTAGACTGCTGTCAAAAAGCATTACTAAAATAATACTTGAGAGGAGTTGCCTTTTAATGTAATTCCCATTGTGCTGGTTAATCTCTAACCTGTAAAGCCAGACAACGTTTGAAATACAATTTTCTGGTCTGTCCCATAATTAGTCTTGTCAGGACTCAAGATTGGATCCACCAATTGCACTTAATTTGTGTAACTGAAATCCTTTTACACTTGTAATTTAGTTCCTGTTTTGACAGGCCTTGATCTGAATGGTGTGGGATTCTGTTTGATATTTGGTAATGTGAGCGTTTGCACAACAGCAACAAGCTTGTGTTTTAAATTGCTCTGACACCCGTGCCGGTAAATTATTGCTGCTGGCATCTCCCCACTTGGTGGGTGGGAGTGTTTAGAATTGCTGGAATGCATCCCCCCCACCCACCCAGATTTCCTAGTTTACATTAAAATTTAACTCCTTATTAGTTTTAGTTCACAGTCAAGGGTTAGTGTCAGGAAGTTTAGGCAACACAACTGTCCGGGCAAATGCCCTTTTTCCCCAGTGTCATTGCCAGAAACAGGAACGCTAGCTGTTGTATAGTATAATATATTTTTATATTAATTAGTGTATTTGATATAGCACTTTTACGTGAGGAGAACATCTCGGAGCACGTCACAGAATTTACAGTAAAGCATTCACCACCATAACCCGTATGAAACTACCACCTGCTCCCTCGACCCCATCCCTAGCCCTCTCCTTACCTCCCAGCTCCACCTCTTTGCCCCTCTACTCACTGACATGGTAAACCTCTCCCTGTCCACTGGTACTGTTCCCACCCCATTAAAAATCCTCCCTGGACCTTTCACCTTTCTCTATTCCCTAACTACCATCTCCAGCCTTCCTTTTCTCTCCAATGTGCTGGAACGAGTTGTTGCTTCTCAGCTTTGCTCCTTCCTCTCTCGCCACTCCCTTCTCGAACCCCTCCAATCGGGTTTCTGTGCCGCCCACAGGACAGAAACATCCCTGGTCAAAGTGACAAATAACATTCTGCACATCTGCGACCAGGGCTCCCTCTGCCTCCTCGTCCTCTCTGCTGCTTTCGACACCTTTGACCATTCTATCCTCATCCACCGTCTCTCCTCTCACCTCAACCTCCACGGCGCTGTCCTTGACTGGTTCAGATCATACCTCTCACACCGCCTGCACTTCATCTCCTCAAACAGCTTCTCCTCTAGCCCCCAGACCATCTTGTACGGCGTTCCTCAGGACGCTGTCCTTGGTCCCCTCCGCTTAAATATTTTATATACCAAGCCAGTCAGGAACCTGGGTGTCTTGTTCAACCCTCAACTGTCTTTTCTTCCCCACACCCAAGCCATGACCTGCTCTGCCTTCCCGCACCTCTGTAACATTACCCAACTCCGCCACTACCTCACCCCTCAAGCCGCTGAAACTCTTGTTATGCCTTCATCACCTCCAGGCTCAACTATGCAAAGCCCTGCTTGTCAGCCTTCCCAACTCCTCCCTCCACAGGCTGCGGATAATCCAGAACTCTGCAGCCCATGTCCTCTCCCGCACCAAACTCCGTGACCCCATCTCCCCCATTCTCACCTGACTCCATTGGCTCCCTATCCTTCAGTGGATCCAGTTCAAGATCCTGGTCCTCACATACAAATCCCTCCATGGCCTCGCCCCACCCTACCTCTGCGACCTCCTAACCCCCTACCAACCCGCCCACTCCCTCCACTCAGCCGGCTCCAGGCTGCTCCACGTCCCCCGAACCATCCGCCCCACCATTGGCGGGAGAGTCTTCAGCCACTCTGCCCTCAACCTCTGGAATTCCATCCTCCAATCACTCCGCCTCGCCCTACTCCTTAGCCTCCTTCAAGTCCCGCCTCAAAACCCTCCTCTTCGACCATGACATCGACCCTTCGAGCCTTCCCATCCCCTCCCTTCTCCCTCCCTGACCCCAGCTCAAGTCTGAAATGCTGTACAATGTCCAGTCCTTGGGGTGTTCTCCCGACTTGAAAGGCGCTATACAAATGTAATCTTGTGGCTGTTGTTGTATATGTTCCCTCTCCGACCTACTATCCCCCTACTTACCACCTCTCCGACCTACTATCCCCCTACTTACCTGCCCGTACCCTCCGTTCCTCTGGCTCTGGACTGCTCCACATCCCCCGCCCCAACCGCCCTACCATCGGTGGCCGGGCCTTCAGCCTCTCAGCCCCGAGGCTCTGGAACTCTATCCCCCAGTGCCTTCGCCGCCTCCTCCCTTTCCTCCTTCAAGGCCGGTCTCAAGACCTTTCTCTTCGACCGTGCCTTCACCTCCCCTCTCGACTCTCTACCCCCTCCTCGCTCCCTCCTTTCCCTCCCCTCACCCTGACCATTTCCCCCCTGCTCGAGTCCCGACCCAACTGTCCAGCGCCTTGGGACGTCCTCCCGACGTGAATGGCGCTCTATAAATGCAATCTTGTTGTTGTTGTTGGTGACATCATCCGCAGACATGGGGTCAAGTGACACAAAACTCTACCTCTCTGCCTTCACCCTTGACTCCAGGACCATTGCTGTCCTGTCAGCATGTCTGTCAGACATCAAGTTCTGGATGAGAGATAACTTTCTCCAGTTGAACGTCAAAAAGACTGAGGCTCTCCTGATTGGCTCCCGTCAGCGCCTCCTAATAATAATAATAATCCTTGCATTTGATGTAGTCCTTTTCACGTCTTCTAGACATCTCACAATGTGTCACAGAATAAACTAAAGTATATTTGTGGTCACCTCAGGCGTTGACAGCATCACCATCCATGGTTGCACACTCCACCTTGCTAAACCAGTCTGGAACTTTGGGGTCTTGTTTGACCCTCAACTATCCTTTCTACCCCACATCTGCGCCATGACCCGCTCTGCCTTCCCCCACCTCCACTACGTCGCCCGGCTCCACCACTGTCTCACACCGCAGGCCACTGAAACTCTCGTACACGCATTCATTACAACGAGGCTTGACTATGCAAACTCACTGCTTGTCGGCCTCCCCAACTCCTCCCTCCATAGGCTGCAGATCATCCAGAACTCTGCAGCCCGTGTCCTCTCCCGCACCAGGCTCCACGACCCTATCACCCCATCCTTGCCCAGCTCCACTGGCTTCCCATCACACAGAGGATACAGTTCAAGATCCTGGTCCTCACCTTCAAAGCCCTCCACGGTCTTGCTCCCCCCTACCTATCTGACCTCCTAACCCCCTACCATCCTGTTTGCTTCCTCCGCTCAGCGGGCTCTGGCTTGCTTCACATCCCCCACCTCGTTCGCCCCACTCACTCACGCATTCAAGGCTCAAGGCGTGATTACGCGAACTCCCTCCTCATCGGCCTTCCCAACTCTTCCTTTCACAAGCTGCAGATCATCCAAAACTCTGCAGCTCGTGTCGTCTCATGAACCAGGCTCCATGACCCCACCACTCCCACCCTCGCTCGACTCCACTGGCTCCCCATCCCCCAGAGGATCAAATTCAAGATCCTCGTCCTCACCTTTAATGGCATCCATAGCCTTGCCCCCTCCTACCTCTCTGACCTGTTGACTCACTATCAACCTGTCCGCTCCCTCCGTTCATCAGACTCTGGCCTGCTCCATGTTTCCCACCCGACCTGCCCTACCATCGGTGGCCGGGCTTTCAGCCTCTCTGTCCCACACTCTGGAACTCCATCCCACAGTCCCTCCGCCTCACTTCCTCCCTTGCCTCCTTCAAGGGCAGTCTCAAGACCCTTCTCTTCGATCGTGCCTTTTGTCTCCCTCCCACATCTCTACCTTCCCTCACCCCTACACCACCCCTCCCCCATGCTCGGGCCCCAATATCTGACTGTTCAGGCCTTTGGGACGTCCTCCCGACTTGAAAGGCGCTCTATAAATGTAATTTTGTTGTTGTTGTATTGGCGGGCAGGCCTTCTGCCACTCTGCCTCCACCCTCTGGAACTCCATCCCGCAGTCCCTCGGTCTCGTTCCCTCCCTTGCCACCTTCAAGACGCATCTCAAGACCCTCCTCTTCGACCGTACTTTCGATCTCCTTGCTTCCCCTCCTGCCCTCCACCCTCCCCGACTCCGACCCCCAGCTCGGGTCTGTAACTCTGTCTGTCCAGCACCTTGGGACGTCCTCCTGATGTGAAAAGCGCTTTACAAATGTAATTTTGTAGTTTGTTGTTGATGTTGTGACTCTGGTCATTCTTCACATAGCAATGACACCAAACAGCAATTAAGTGAATGACCGATTTTAACTCGAGGATTGTCGATCAGGACACCTGATAAAAAATCACTTTTTTTTCAAATAGTGCCATAGGAACAGGCAGACAGGACCATTTGAAGAAAATCACCCCCCAACCCTACATCTGTTTCAGATCAATAAGGTAACAGTGCAGATTAGTAATACATCTGGGAATTTCTTAATCTGCATAATGCAGTGCCTTCACTAACCAAATCATTGAAGTGACTGGTTCATTGGTTTGAAATGGTTTATTGGTCTATAATGGATTAGGCAGAAATCCAGAAAAAGGTTCAAGATCAAAGCAGCACTGCTTTGCTGAGGGCGGGGGAGGCAGGGGGGTTGTGGAGGGGGGGGGGGGGGATACTTTTATTTGGGTGAGAATGCTTCATTTTTGTTACATCACATGAAAACATTGGCGTTTTGGTTTGTGCCAATACTTTTGTTTTAAAAATGTTTGCAAGTACATTTTTTGAAAAGATTCCAGGTTTGAATGTTACCGTATTTGTGCAGCTACCATTTGTGTCCTGGAGGTGGTGCCAGGTTTCTCTTAGACTTCGCTATTCCTCCATTTGCTGATGGGTTCTAACCCTAACCCAAGGACTTCCTTGACGCAAAAAAATAGTTACTGGCATTAAGCACAACTTTTCAAAACATTGCGTTTTTCAGTATGTAAATAAATAATAAATAATCCTTGCATTTCATGTAGCAATTTGGGGGGAGGGGGAGGAGGATGTCTCAAAGAACATCACTTTAAAGTGAATCCACACCTCGGGCGCTGACAGCATCACCATCCATGGTTGCACACTCCACCTTACTAAGCCAGTCCGCAACCTTGGGGTCTTATTTGACCCTCAACTATC